>NW_024354499.1:14048081-14563517 GCF_902729225.1 Pteropus medius
TGTTGCTTGTTTTGGATTTGTGAACCTTTGAGAGATTTTAGGAAGGTCCACAGCATGAGTCAAGACAGGTCATTTGAATGGAAAAGTCACTGGAAGCAACTTGCTTGGACCTGCAAGTTGGATGGGATAGGGTCTCAAGGAATCACCAGAGTGAAGCAAATGGTATTAGCCAGTTGGTACTCAGATATTGCACCCATCTGCATGTGCAGGCTTGGTATGAGGAGGGCTCAACAGAGGAATAATGGCTTCTGCTAGCTCTTCTGTCTGAGAGAAACCTGCCCCTCCAGCCCTTTCCCTGAAGCCAGATAATTCAGTTCCTCCCCATTTGTCTCTGGTGCCTTTCAAGCTGCTTCCCCAGTGCTGGAGTTAAGAGCAAGTGAGTCCATCTGTGAGTAAGTGCATGAGCATGCCCTTTAAAAGGAACACCTGGAACTCCAGCCATCCTCAGTCTCACTCAACCACAGTCTCTGCTTGTTTTCACAGTCAGAATTTTTGGGGACTTTTCTTCCTGGCACTAGAACTCTGGCTGGGGAGCCATGTATGGGGCTGGAACCCCTCACTGCTCAGGCATGGGAGAGTGGACCTCAGCAGCTGAGATATCCCTCCCAGTTTTCAACTGCCACATGTGGGTGTGTGGGACCAACCCATTCCTCATCTTCACCCCTGCTACCAGTCTTCTATGGCTTCCACTGTTATCCTTCATTATAGAACTTTTGTTCAGCTAGACTTTGGGTGATTCTCAATGATGGTTGATTTCTGTTTTGGTTGTAATTTTGAAGTGGTAATGGGAAGAGGCGAGCATAGCATCTACTTATGCCACCATCATGACTGAAAACCAGAAACTACTTTTTACCTATTAAACTTTAAAAAACTTTTTAAGAAATGATATCAATTCTTGCAAAGATAGAGAAAGACAGGTCCTCTGATACACTATTTTTGGGAGTGTAAATTGATACAGGGTTTTTAGAAATCATTGCAGTAATAAACCAGTTAAAAATACTCCTTTGATAATATATACATTTTTTTAATTAAGTTTATTGGGGTAACATTGGTTAATACAATTATATAATTTTCACATATACATTATCATTTGTCATCTGTATATTCTATTGTGTGTTTACCACCCAAAGTCCAGTTTCCTTCAGCTACCGCATATTTGATCCCCTTTACCCACTTCACCCTCCCCCTAAAACCTATATTTGACCCCTTTTAAATCAACCTCCCTCCCTCCCCCCACCCTAGTAACCACTACTCTACAGTCCTCTGGTAACCACTAGCCTATAGTCCATGTCCATGAGTCTCTGTTTGTTTATCTTATTCATTTGTTGCTTTTTAGGTTTATATCCCACATATAAGTGATATCATGTGATTTTCTACCTTTTTCAGTCTGGCTTATTTCACTTAAAATGATTATCTTGAGGTCCATCTATGTTGTCAAAAATGGCAGTGTTTCATCTCTTCTTATGGTTGAGTAATATTCCATTGTATATATGAACCAAAACGTCTTTAGTCAGTCATCTATTGTAGAACACTTAGGTTGCTTCCATGTCCTGGCCACTGTGAATAATGCTGCTCTGAACATTGGTGTGTAAATATCTTTTCGGATATGGGTTTTCAAGTCTTTGGGGTAAATACCCAGTAGAGGGATTGCTGGATCATATGGTAGATCAATTCTTAGTTTTTTGAGAAACCTCCATACTGTTTTCCATAGTGGCTGTACCAATTCGCAGTCCCACCAGCAGTGTATGAGGGTTCCTTTTTCTCTGCATCCTCTCCAACATTTGTTATTACTTGTTCTGTTGATTATAGCCATTCTAACAGGTGTGGTTTTGATTTGTATTTCCCTAATAGCTAGCGATGTTGAGCATCTTTTCATATATTTGTTGGCCATTTGTATGTCCTCTAGGGAGAAGTGTCTGTTCAGTTCCTCTGCCCATTTTTTGATTAGATCTTTTTTTTTTTTTTGGAGTTATATGAGTTCTTTTTATATTTTGGATATTAGACCCTTATTGGAGGTGTTGCTTGCAAATATATTTTCCCATTCGAATGGTTGTCTCTTTACCTTGTTGATGATTTCTTTTGCTGAGCAAAAGATTTTTAGTTTGACGTAGTCCCATTCATTTATTTCAGCTTTTACTTCCCTTGCCTTTGAGGTCAAATTCATAAAATCTTCTTTAAATCCAAAGTCCTTGAGTTTAGTTCCTATGTTTTCTTCTATGCATTTTATCGCTTCAGGTCTTATATTCAGGTCTTAATCCATTTTGAGTTAATTTTGGTGTGTGGTGATAGACAACAGTCTAGTTTCATTCTTAGTAATATGTAATTGAAAGAATTTATAAGATAGTGGATGAAATTCCTATATGGATATTCTATTCACAGAGTTCTATAATATCAAAAAACTGGAAATGTCCAAAAAGTAGATAAACAAACTGGTGCACTCATACCACTGAGTATCACAAAGTCACTTAAGGCATAATTCATGAAGATTTTTCAGTGATATGAGAAAATGTTCATGAATTTGAAAAAGAATGAATACTAAATTGTATAGGCTGAATTTTTTTTAACTATATGCACACATATAGAGAAAATGTCCAAGATAGAGGGAAAAAGAAGATAAACTAAAGTTATAAACATCTCTGGAAAGCAGGATCATGAAAATTTTTTCTTTATACCTTTCTGTGTTTTCTAAATTTTCTATAATAAGCCATAATACTTTTCCAATTAAGAAAAGTTATTTAAATAAAAGTGTATTCTAAAACTCAACTCTCATTATTTCTTCCTCACTTTCGTAACTGCCTTTTAAATGATTAGCTAAAAAATTTTAAACATTTTTTATTGTGGTAAAATATATAACATAAAATTTATCATTTTAGATATTGTAAGTAAGTTTAATAGTATTAAGTATTCACAATGTTGTTCAACCAAAAATAAATATAACACCAATTCTATATTTCCAATGAGCATGTTTTATCAACTCTATCTTCAACATAAAAAAATAGAAAAATAGAAATTCCTTGTTTTTGATAACTGCTCTTTTTTCAGTAAGTAAACTATATGTGCTGCAAAATTATTTTTTGAGAATTTGAGTAATCACTGTTCTCTCTTCCCACCCTTATAGTACAAAGAGACCAACACTTTAATCAACATTATACTTGAAATTCAGCCAAGGTCATCTTCTGGTGGAGGGGGAAAAAGTAATGATGAAATTGTCCAAGAATTTGTTACTTCTGTCCAGACCAGAGTTCCAGGTAATAAATAATTCCTAGCATTTGTATATAATGAGACTTTTAAGAATAAACTCAGAGAGCTGAGTGATAAACAGGTATATAAATCTATATCTTATGTAGACTTTTCTTTAAGTAGAGAGCTCTTCTGATGTGATGCTCTCCATTTATAAACTAGAAGCCTACAGCACCTTGGCATCTCAACTGCCAAAAGCATAAGGAACAAGTTAGTTTTCAGCCCAATATAACTTTAGCCTGACTTCTTCCTATGTTTCCAAATGTCTCTAGATCTGTGTCGTCCGAGAGAATAGCCACTAGCCACAATGTGGCTACTTAAATTTAAATAAAACTTAAAATTCATTTTCTCAGTTGCATTGGCCACATTTCAAGTGCTCTCATGTTGGATAATGCAGATAAAGAACATTTATATTATCATAAAATATGCTATTGGACAGCTTTGCTCTAGAATCCATGTCATATTTTTCTCTTTAAGAGAAATAGCCAAATTAATTTCACCTTGTTTTTTAATGAATTAAGTTATTCTCCTGAATGATCACAGAGATCCACTTTCACATTTGTCTTAAAATGACTGTAGACTTAGATTTTTTAATCTATTATTCATGGTTGGAAGAGATGTAATTTTAGGAAAATGAAAATTGAGGTAGAAAAATAAAACAGTGACTGTAAAAGTAAACTGTGTTTCTCTCTCTATTCACAATAATTCTGACACCAAATGAATGGCTCTTCCCCTAGTGTTAAACAGTTCTCCAACTCTCTGGACACCAAATGGGTGTCCTACAATTCAGTTATAACACTGTCCAGAGTTAGCATAGACTCCGCAGGTTAAAGGCTCAGTCCCACAAGAGTGCCCCCGACTTCAGATGCCAATTACAAATCCCAGGTTGTGACCCGTACTTCTGACCAACCACCTATAAATTAAGAGTTCTCACAATTCCTTTCTTGGGGTCAGTAATTTTCTAGAATAACTCACAAAACTCAGGGTAACAGTAATATTTACCAGTTTAATTTTTAAAATATCCCTGAGTCCAGGAGCTTCTATCCCCATGGAGTCAGGACGCACCACCCTCCTGACACATAGATACGTTCACCAACCCAGAAGCTCTCCAGACCCCTTCGAGTTAGGGTTTTTACGGAGGCTTCACTACACAGGCATGGTTGACTAAATCACTGGCCTTTGGCGATTAGCTCAGCCTCCAGCCCCTCTCTTTTCCCAGGAGGTCAGCGAGTGAAGCTGAAAGTTCCAACCCTCTAATCACATGGTTGGTTCTGCTGACAACCATCACCTCTATGCTTAGGGGCTTTCCAAAAGTCAACTCATTAACATAAACTCAGACGAAGTTCAAAGGAGATTGTTAATAAAAAACAAAAGATGCTCCTTTTACCTTTACCACTCAAGAGCTATTTCAAGAGCCAGGGTTAAAAACCAAATATTACAAAAAGTGATGCCTCTATCACTCTGATCACTTAGGAAATTTCAAGGGTTTTAGGAGCTCTGACAAGGAGCTAGGGGTGAAGACCAATATATATGTTTCTTATTATATCACAGTGTCACAGAGTGAGTGTTGCCAATACTCTTTAAAGCTCCCAGAAAAAAAAGCCCTGCTTAAGCTCAGAAGCCAGTTATCTGAATCCTAAAACAGGCCTCAAAAGAATCTCTTCTTGAGTAGAGTTCTGTTGGTGTTGAAGCAAACCGAGTCAGTTATTTTAAAAAGCAATTTTTAATAAATATAAGATGGAGAACTGGGTGAAAAGGGGATGAAGATGGATAGATGGATGGAGAGATAGTGCACTTGTCTCATAGAATTTCATTGACACCTAGAAAGAAGGTTTTTCTCTCCAAGCTTCATAAAGCTTATACTTTTACTGTGAAATGATAAGCATTGCAGTTGGCTCAACAAGAGAACTGAGGGTATGGAATAGCACAGACCACAGACATGTGACCCCAGCATTGTGAACACAAGGGTCTGGACTAATTCAAACTGCTGTGTGATTTTTCTACTGCAGCCAAAATGTGAGTGGTTAAGAAGTAATTCGATATACGTATTTCACAGCCACTTGTTTACTCTCGCTTTACTCAGATATTCAAGAAAATGCACTTCCTTTATTTCTTATAGCTTATATGAGCCTCCATTTGCTGGATTGTAGGGGGAAAAAAAAGAGCACAATTTTCAGTCCAGCTTGAATCTTGGAGCTGTTTCATAATCCAGTTGGTCCCTTTGAATTATACTGAGTCGCTTGGAATAAATGTTAATTCTCTCTCATTTCTCAGTCTCCCATCCCCAACCTCTCCTCTCCCAGGTGCAATGCAGGTGTGCAGGGAGGAGTGAGGCTTACACACTGCATGGCAGAGAAGACTCAGGGTCCCTGGCACCTCTGGTCTCAGGGATGTCCCTTGCCTACCAGGTATCTGCTTACCCAAATAGCATTTGCCACCGACATCTGCGTGGCCTGATTCCCTTTCAACATAGTCTCAAACCCAGAAGTCAACTTTAAGGCAGGTTATGAAAAGTGAATTACAAAAGCAATATGATGAGGACAGAAATCAATGATAATTGATCTGAGGAATCGGTTCTGTGTGTTTCAGAATTACTAGAAATGGAGAGTGCTTCCGAGAGCCTTTTCATCAAGGATCCTCAAGGACGCCTTAACTCCCTCACCACGGTCCTTGGACAAGAAGTGGACCGATTTAACAGCCTGCTGAAGTTAATACATGTATGTGCTCTCACTGACATCATTCTATGGAGTATCAAAGCTGTGTAGAGAATTATATAATAACATGAGTGTGCTTCGAATTTTCCATTCCCATCATTTCAACATTCTCCTTTGAATATGCTTATAACTCTTAAAACTCAACTTGTTTAAAATTGAATTTACCCTCCCCTAACAAGCTTGCATTCCCTCTCTAATAATGGCTTCATGAATATGGGACATTACAAATCCTTAGTCTCTTCATTATCCTAACTTATACCCTTAGAATTATCATTATAGACTAAAAATTTGGTCGGGGACCTAAGCATTCAATAAGAGAGATTTATTTAATAACATAGTCTTTATGAAGACTATGAAAACCAGAGTTTCATGAAGTATGGGCCACAAAACACCTGCATTAGAATCTGCTATACTGCATGTTCAAAATGCAGACTCACGATCCCACTCCAGACCCAAGGGGGAATTCCTGAAGAAATTCCAGGGAATACAAATAAATAAGCTCCCTCAAATGATTTCACTGCAAGTATGGCTCAAGGACAACTATTTGATCCTTTGCTCAGGAATACTTTCTCTCTAGATGGCCTTGAATTTATAATGATAACTAAACACCTTCCTGGTTTCTCTGTGCATAACTCTGATAAGGGAAACACAAAAACTGTTAGAGACCAAATAGTGAACAGTAACAGGAAATTTTTTTACTGCCAAACAGGGAACCAAATACCTAGCAGAGAGTCAAGGCTCATTGATAAAACTGGGGAAGACAGGTGTGGTAAATCTTTTAAAGCCAAAACCATCTGTCCCCTATTAGAAATACAAAGTCTGCAAATGTTACTGGTTGGCTGGCAATGCCCAGGCTTGTGGGTTAGGGGGACCTTGGGGCAGTTTAGTATATGAAGTCCTCGTCTGAGACTATGGCATCTAGTCAGGTATACTACTGTGTCAGCAGGCCAAGTAGCCAGGTCAGGGCTTATCACCTTCTATATTAAATAAATCAGGGTACAGACTAAGCTCCTATTATGAAGACCCCCAAGTACAGTGGCCAAAACAAGATAGAAATTCACTTCTCTCTCAGCTAACTGCCCAGAGGGAGCCCTGTCTAGGGCAGGTAGTTAATCTTGCTTTCTGAGCTTGTTGAGGGATCCCAGCTGGAGGATTGGCTCTTCCTGCCTTAACAGGTAGCTTCCATCTCTGGGTCTAAGGTAGCTGCTCCAATTGTCCCCTTTTGCCAGTCAGTGTGGGGAAAGAGGGCTTAGGGAAAGCAGCTTCCTCATAAAAATATGATCCAGAAGTTGCATACATCATTTCTTCTTGTATTAGCCAAAATTTGGTCACATGGCCACACCAAAGCTTTAAGCATGGCTAAGAATTATAGTCTCTGGGTAGATTGCTCTATGCCCAATTAAAACTAAGGAAGGCAGTTACTATTGTTCAAAGGAAGACAAGGAGATGGATACTGCTCATCTCTTGCCTCTTCCACACCATGACCTTTTACCCACTTGAAGGTAGACAAGTGTAAATGTCACTTCCTCCATAAATCTTCCTGGAACAGCAGCCCTTCCCTCAACCACCAGATGACTTAGGAGCACCTCTTCTGGGCTTCATCATTTCCAGTTTCTGTGCCTATCACTGTACATACCACATTGTTTTATAATTACTCCTCCACGAGTATGGCTTCCCCAATAGAAATTAAACTTTTTAAAGAAAAAGGGGCTGGCATATTAGTCATTTCTGTTTCTCTAGTGCCCAACACATGCTAAATCTTCCATGAATATTTGAATGCATGAATAAACAAATGTTCTTCTCAGGCTTCCCTGTGGTCACTTCTTGTGGTCAAACAATAATGTCCACCAATAGTAGAGGAATTCACCTCATGGAAGTAGAAGCGGGGGGAACCTGGGAAAAAGGAGCCTGCTAGGCAGTCCAGAATCAGAGCAGAGCACTCCCATTTGAGGGAGGGATGGCGACCACCACTGCATACTGGGCCTGCACCAGATATCTTCCTCATCCTGACCTCTGCCCGGTCCAGCCTGGCCCCAGCTCTGTCCCAGTCTCACCTTCACTTTGCCCAGGGACCAGCAAGGCAGCACTATGGTGGCAGTAAGGAAGGCCAAGGGGAGGCAGCACCACCCAGGGCCTTGGAGCTGCTATATTGGCGAGCTCACTCTCCTCCAGATAGTTACAGAACTGTGAGTCAGGACAGGTCCTAGGAGAGACAAGGCTACCCTGTTATTTAGGCTTCTAGCCATATGGAAGAACATTTTAAAATGCACTTTCCCCCATCAAATACACCTGTGTGTTAGCTGCTCCCTCTGCGAGAACAGGCTGCATTGTGACCTGTTTACTTTAAGCAGACCTAGAAGGCGCTAGCAGCCTGATCCCTCCACCTCTCTAGTTTAAGCATTCTTTCTGCGTTTTAGGTAAGTCTTCTCTGCTATCTTTTTCCATTTTCAGTGTCTAAGATGTGGTACTGTTTTGACTCTGGCAGAGGACCTTTTAAATCTTTAAAGGCTTTTTTAATCTTTAAACCACTGCTACATTCTGCTGCAAATGGTTCCTCAGATCATAAGGGAAAATCTAATTAAAACTTCATTTTTATACCACCGCCTCTTGTGAAAAGACGGGAGGAGGGGAATAACTCTATGCAGGAATGGAAGGATGACTAGGCTTGTGTCCACATACCGCCTATCTCTAGACCTATGTGCATATGGTCCCAGGCCTTATTTTGTTTTTTTAATCAACATAAATTTGGCCTCTAACACCTTCCTATAATACTTGGCAGTAGTTTTCACAAAACTGGAACCTACGAAGGCCATTCCAATCTATCTGCCCTGCCTCTGTCTTTAGCCCAGTGGCAAATATTACCCTGTACTTCCATGGCTGCTGCCGGCCTCTGTCTTTCATTGAAGTGAGGAGAGGATAAGGGGTGTGTCGTAAGGAAGTGTTTCTGGTACCAGGAGACTCTGGCATCAGCCAAAAGATTGGTCTCATCTAAGAATCTCCCCTTTCTGCTATAACTCATGGGGCTATGGGCAGAGTTGGCCCCTGGCATGAGGTCCACCCCACATCCTCACCCCTCCCCCACAGTTCCCAAATCACTAACCATCAGGTCTATTCCTCCTTTGGCCTGGACAGTGGTATTTCTCAAAATCATTTCTCTACGTTTCTGGGGACATTTATCCTATTTCTCTTCTTTCCACTTCATTGGATTCTGCTATTAACTGCCTGAATGCCCACCCTACCCTACCCCCCTGCCACCTCCAGATCTTACACAACCTGGTCACATGTAAAACTGTATGGAAGATCAGAGAGTCTGACGCAGCAGATGGTAAGCAGAGAGGATGGAACCCAGCAAGAGTGCCTTTCAGCACAAGGCAGCACCCACCACCACAAACGGGTGTCATTCCCACTTGACAATTACATCTGTGGAGGGCACCAACCTTTTTTTTTTCTTTCAGACATCTCTAGAAACACTCGACAAAGCCATTGCTGGACTTGTGGTGATGTCCGAAGAAATGGAAAAGGTGTATAACAGTTTCCTCAACAACCAGGTCCCCTCTTTGTGGTCCAACACGGCCTACCCATCCCTGAAACCACTGGGGTCATGGGTCAAAGACCTTATTCTGAGGACCTCGTTTGTGGACGTAAGAAAATGCTTTCTTTTGGGTTTGATGAATCTAGTAACAGTTGGCCCTAAGGTGCTTAGAAAGCCCTAGCTAACTGAAATATCAACAACCCTTGAGGGGTCATCGGAGCCCAAAGAAACAGAAACTTGTAGAATGGCATCACTTTAAACATCTTATGTTTATTATAATGTAGTTTGTCCTTAGCCTTTATCCCAAGATACCATTTTAATTCCATGCCATTCTTGGAGTTTCAGATTCAGTTCATGGGACCCCACTGTGAGGAACAGAACCAAGCTGAAATGGATGGGTCCAAACTTCAAGTGTGACCTTGCTGTCATTTCCTTCTTCTATACTCTCTATAATAACCAGATTCTGGGTTTGTGGTCAGGGTGGTGGGCGAGGAAGGGGGACAGGGCAGACATTAAGAACGGGGCTGGTGACTAACTCAGAATTAGTTTAGATTCTGCCTCCTGAGAGGCCCTCCAGAATAGGACTGATTTAAATGACAAATGCCATCTCAGAAAGCCAATACATTATGGTGTAATGTTTCTCCTTTAGTTGTGGCTCAAAAGAGGACAGCCTAAGTCCTTCTGGATCTCCGGTTTCTTCTTTCCTCAAGGATTTCTAACAGGTACTAGTGCTTTCCCTAGAAAAATCCCACAGGAAAGATCATGATTTGTTACATACTGAGTTTCTAGGAACTGGCAAAATGGCATGGCTGCTAATGGCCTAACAATGGGGCTGTTGATTATAGAGGGAAGTCCAATAAGACGCTGCTCTTCCTCGCTTGCTCGGGAAAAGAATGGCAGAAATAGCAGATGTCCCCCAACCTGCCCTTCTCAAGTTCTGCAAATGCAAACATCTCTGCCCCTGTGAATGCACAGTGTGCCCCATGCGGCCCGTGCTCTAGGGCACCACATGCTCTCCACCTGCTCTAGCCCCGATTCTGAGCAGCCGCCTTCCCTCTAAAAAATACTCTTTTAAAAAATATATTTTTTCAATTATAGTTGACTAAAAAAAACTCTTGATCTCCCTCCAGCAGCCAGGGGTGGGAAGAGGGAATTCCAAGGGTTTCTCCTAAAGATCCCCAGAGTGGGACAGGGCATCTGGACTACTGGATGCTAATTAGTTGAGCCCTTAATCTCTCTCATTCTGAATCTCTAATAAACAGCCCATACAAGGCAAAGCTGAGCAAGACTGTAAAGCTGGGAAGATTGGGCTCTTGAAACTCCCGCACTGATCTGTCTCCCTCACGGGCAGACTTAGTTTTCTCTCTCTCTTCCCAACCACAAACAAAATATGTTCATGTGTTGGTTCTGCCCCTCTCACTTTATTACTCACAGACTTCCTGTCCCAATGAATTAACTCAAAATAAAGTGTTAATGATTGAGTCTTCTCGATGGAGGGAAAGCTCTCTAACGCTAGAGCAGCCTGGCTGGGGAGAGTAGGGGCTGTGTTTGGGCAGTAGCAGTCTTATTTAAAGGACCTGTTTTTCTGATTTTTTATATTTACAGGAACTCTTCAAAATCATGCTCGGAAATACAATTTGCCTATAGACGAGCTGAGTTTCAAGTACAACATGATTCCTATCTATCGGGATCAAGCTGCAGTTATAGAAGCTGCCAAGACAGTGCAGTTTGGACAAGAACTGCCCATGGACATAGAGGTATTGTCCCCCTGACTGTTGTTACAGCAAAGCAGCTTCTGTCCTGTTGTTCAGTATCTCAGCAACCTCCCCAGCCCCTTCTACCTCCCCATATGTGACTCCCAGGATGGGACTCACACCCCCGAGACGAGCTCCCCAATGAACGATAACTAGATAGGGGTGGCCTAAATTAATCTATTCTGTAGAAAAATTCTTAAAGCAATATCGTTCTATTTCTTCATATACTAATTTGGTTCTGAACCCAATTTCAAGGTGGGGCAGTGGGTGGGGAGGGTTTCTACACCAACAAGCAGTTCTCAAACACCAGCTAGGTGTCCTACACTTCTCAATTCTGACACTACTCTGGAGAGCATCAGATCCCACAGGTTAAGGGTTCAGTCCTACAAGACTGCATCCCCCATTTCAAATGCTAGTTGTAAGCCCAGGTTGTCACCTGTACTTCTGACCAATTGGCTGTAAATCAGAGATTCCCATGACCCCCTCCTGGGATTCAATTAACTCATTGGAGTGGCTCACAGAAGTCAGAGGAACTTTTTACTTAACTAGGATACTGATTTATTATAAAAGGATATAACTCAGGATGGAAGAGATGCACAGGGCAAGGTATGAAAAGGGCACGGAGCTTCCATGCCCACTCCATGCAAGCCAAAAATCTTCCATGCCCACTCCATGCAAGAGCTTCAGGTTGACCAACCTGAAGCTCTCCAAACCCAATCCTTTTGAGTTTTTATGGAAGCTTCATTCCATAGCCATGATTGATTAAATCATTGGCCACAGGTGATTAAACTAAATCTCTAGTTCTCTTCTCCCCAGAGGTTGGGGGTTGGGAGCACACACTGAAAGTTGCAACCCTCTAATCATATGGCTGGCTCCACTAGCAACCAGGCCTACGCTTAGGTGCTTTCCAAAAACTGCCTCATTAACATAACAAAAGACACCCCCACTAACACTCTCAACACTTAGGAAAGTCCCAGGGTTTTGGGAGCTGTGATTCAGAACCAAGGAACAAGACCATATATATATGAGAAAAGTATTTTGGTTATCCAAATGACCAAATATATATTTTTCTTATAAATCACAATATCACAGATACCTACAGTAACTTTCTCTTTGTGGAGGCAATATAGCAAGAGATCAAAAGCAAGTATTTCAGAATTAGGCAGGCCTGAATTTAAATTGACTGTCCCCCTTGCCAGCTATGTGTGCTAGAGCGATTACTAACATGTCTGCACCTCAGTGTTCTCACCTGTAAAATGGGGCCGATGCCCCCATCTTCAGAGTTGCAGTGCAGTATAAGTGAACCTGCGGATGTTGTGTTACCCACACGTAGTGCACTCACAATAAATAACTGTTATTACAGTCTGAATTACCTGTGTCATTCATTCAGCTGTCTCCTAGCACAATTGATACTCTAGCTGCATACATTATAAAACTACATTACAGAACTAACAGAAACACACTAAGGATGCAGTTTAAACTCTTTGCTCACATAGTTTACTCTCTTTAGAGCAGAGGCTCTCAAAGTAGGGTCCCCAGACCAGTAGCGTCAGCATCCCCTGGGAACTTATCAGAAATGCAAATTCCAATGACTCATTCCAGACCTACAGAAACTCTAGGCTGGGACCCATAAATAACCAGTGCTACATGGGGTTCTTAGCCTACTAAGATTTGAGAACCACTGCTCTAGAATGCAGGTTAAAATCAACTGCAGCACTTTTAATAAATCCCAATGGCCAGGCCACATCCCAATTACATCAGAATCATCCCAATTACATAAGGCAGCATTATTTTTTAAAGCTCCCCTGGTGATTCTAGTGTACAATCAGGGATGAGAACCACTGCTGCCAATCTGAGCTGCTCAGCTTAAATGTGCTGAGATTTTGATGGGGGAGAGGAGCCTCTGCCTTAAATCACCTGTCTACCCCAATGGGCTTTATAAATATAATTATCTATATGTGCCATGAAATCAAAGATTTGTTCTTGCCAGTAAAGTACTCACTAACCAATCGGCGGAGTTGGGGTGAGTGGCTTTTACTAACCTTTCCCTAATATTTCATGGTATTTGTAGGAATTGCTCCTGGGTAATTCTATCAGTATCCACTCTACTCAGATCTAATTGATCTATTCTTTGCCCTGGTTAGCAAAATCGCACACAGATCATATTGATCCCATGCTCATGGCTTACTCCTTAAAATCCTATAACCCCATCTCTCTTAACTGCCTATATCTTAAAATGACAATATAAAAGCTAATGTATTCAAGGAAATTTGTTTCAGGATCAAAATATTTTTTAAATAAGTGTAAAATAAATTTAGAGATGTACTCCTCATTATTTTGACACTTCTGAGTCAAGAGGGTGTCCCAGGCCAATGTCAGGAATAATTGAGGCTGTGGAAAAGCAGAACTACACCCAAGAACAATAAGCCTCACTGAGGCCTTCCAGGATGCTGGCCCTGCTCTGTGCCTAGCACGCTCTATCTGCCACATAGACCGACTCTGATGGACAGGAGTTTACAGTGACACCAGGGCCTCTGTCCCGACACTCCACCCCAGCCCACACCATATCTCCACCAGGGTCATATGCACTAAGATGTGATTGTGCCTTAGAACCTCTGCCTTCTGTGGGACTTCATATTGTAAAGCTGGCCCATCTCCTGGCCCTCCCAGCAAATGTCTGCAAGAGACGGTTTTTAGACAGCTCCAGTTCTGTTATAAACAAGCAGAGCCACTGTTAGCCCATTTGCCACCTCTGTGCAGTTTAAGAAAAGGTACTCCCTCAGGCAGAGGCCCAGATGGTTCCTACACATGGCTTGGCAAGTGGATGCAGGATGGTTTTCAACCTCTACTCAGGCAAACCTGCACAAACGTACATAGCAGCCCCCAAAACAGGAAGGCCCACTGCACTCAAGACACTTGAAAGTAAAGGCCAGCCAAAAGGAGCTTACTGTCCTTTTCATTCACTATAAAATACACTACTTATGTCCACACTGCTTGGTCCTCTGCATGTAGGTGTGAAGCTCCAATTATCCACCTATTCAAAATTTAGCCCCAGAACAGTGTTTGAGGAAAGGTGACACAGAAGCCCATAATTAGCATACATTGTACACCAGTTGTGATATTGAATCATAGGACACTGAAGGCAGAGTCAGTGCCTCTGTCTCCATCTCTCTAGTCTTCTCTCTCCTTTAATAGCAACATTAAAAATCAAGAATGATTTCTTTTGTAAAATAGGAACTTTCCATAGGTACTCTGCAAATATTACTGCAGACATATAATCTATCTGCTAAAAGGGCACCACTATCCTTCAAAGACCTTGTTAAAAAATAATAATAATAACAGATGATAATCACAGCCTTCTTATCCCATCTGCTTCCCATGAGAAGGGGAAATTCATAACAACATGATATCAGAGAGTCTGAAGCCCATGAATGGGTTTCTAGGAGTATCCTCTATTAGATACATTGATGAAGTAGGAGATTTGGTGTCAAAGTGAGAAACAAGTTACTCTACCTTTTGGAGCCTCAATATTCTCCTCTCTAGAATGTAAGAAGAGCAATCTATAGCATGGTTCTTAGAATGAACTGAGGAGGACGTGAGACAGAGGAAGTGGCCCACAGCTGCCAATTCCCTTCTCCTCTCACATTTCAACTTCTGGGTGTGTTTCAGTTGCCCTCTCCTGAGGATGGTGTTCTCGTTCACGGAATGTTCATGGATGCTTCTCGATGGGACAATGATGAGATGGTGATAGAAGATGCATTGCCCGGACAGATAAATCCAATGCTGCCTGTGGTGCATTTTGAACCTCAACAAAATTACGAGCCAAGCCCAACACTTTATCACTCCCCACTTTATAAAACAGGGGCCCGGGCAGGAACACTCTCAACCACAGGTGAGGATGTTTTAACTTTGGTACAAATAATGACCAAATGCAAACTACAGTCAAAGCCCAAACACTAAGCGATAATGTGCAAAGATCTTGGGCCAATTAGCTAGGCTTAAAAATGAGGCCACTTATAACACACAAATTTATAAATGTAAATTCTGTTTATTTTAATACAGAGTGTGGATTGATATTTTAAAATTAGTGCATGCTTCTGTTAGTCTAATGAGTAGAAATAGAGTTCTTAAACAATAGCTTCTAATTTTAAAATGATGGACTAAGTGGACACTAAAATCTCTCGCCAAATCCATGGCAACTCATCAAGAGATTTAAAAATAAATTTTTAAATGGAATGCCATGCTGCAAAAAGGGAAATATGAGACCTGAACTGGATACAGCCCTGAAAAAAGGAATCAGATGAAAAGAAAGCATATCAACAAATAAGCTGAAGAATTAAATGTAGACAGCTAAAGAGTGAGCAAGGAGAAGGAACCGAGGAAATCTCTCAAAATACTTCACAATGTGATTTTTAAAAAAAGAGAGAATGACACTATGGAGAAGCCAAAATTTCCAACATCTATCTAGTAGGCAATGTAAAAGAAAGTAGAGAGATTATAAGAGTGATGTGTTTTTTTAAAAATAATAGCTAATAATTTCCCAGAAAAGAAGAAACATTTCAGTCCTCAGATTAAAAGATCTCACAACGTCCTGTTAGGGATAATTTTTAAAAATATAAACAGACAGATAATCAAATTTAAAAAAAAAAAAACCTAGATATATCAAAGTGATATTTAAGACTATCAGAATAAAGAAAATCCTCAAAGCAAAGAGATAAAATGTATTAACATGCTGTGAAATTAAAATTCCAGAGAATCGGACTGACACCAGACAACTCTTATTATCCAGAGTGCATATAAAAAGATAATAGAGAAATATCTCCAAAGGCCTGAGGGAAAAACAACTTTTAACCAAAATTGCAAATGCAACCAAATTATCATCCAAAAAGGAGGGTGTGATAAAGACAGTCTGGGATGTACAAAGGCTCTAAATTAATCACCACTTACTCTCTATTTCACACACACACACACACACACACACAGTGTTGAATCTAAAAATTTGACCATAAAAAGTATTTTAGTCATAATTTAGAACTAAATTTCTGTATGATAGAAATATGGGAGATGGGGCAGGGCGGAAAGAACTAAAAAATATTTCTCTTTTGAGTGGAGAATGTAAATACTGATGATATTTATTTTTCTAATTAAATCTTCAGTTAAAGTATGTTCTCTAAGAGTACTAAACACAATGCAACTAAAATAGACACTCCTATTACAAATCCAAAAAAGTATCAAAAAGCATTTTTTAAATTAATAATGGTATGTACAAGTTTTTATGTAGACATATGCTTTTATTGATCTTGGATAAATATCTAAGATGGAATGACTGGATCATGTTGTAGGTTTATGTTTAACTTTTTAAGAAACTGCCAAACTGTTTTCCAAAGTGGCCATACTATTAACATTCCCACTAGCAGCTAATGAGGGTTCCAGTTCCTCTACATTCTCATCACCACTTAGTATGATTAATCTTTTGGAGGATAGATAGGTAGATAGATAGATAGATAGATAGATAGATAGATAGATAGATAGATAGATAAATGATAGATAGATAATCAGACACAGACAGATAGTAGAATCTCATTGTGGTTTTAATTTGCATTTCCCTAATGACTAATGATATTAATCATCTTTTCTTGTGCTTATTTATTTATACCAGCCCTGATAAAGTGTCTGTTTAAATCTTTTGCCCATTTTTTAATTGAGTTATTTGTCTTATTATTGTCTATAATTCCAACAGGAACTCTGTCTTTTTGCCAAGAGGAACCAAGATAAGGTGGTAATTAAAATGATGTTGCACTGGCATAAGACTCAACAAAAAGATCAAATGCACTAGAGAGCTCAGCAGCACACTGTGCATATTTAGGAGCTTGACATAAGATAGCAGCATCATTTAAAACTGGTCAGAAAGAGAGAAATTACAAATGGTTGTGGGACAATTAATTATACCAAACTTAAATCCTTATACTACAAACAAAAATTAAGTTGCAGGTGGATTCTGTATACTTCATCATCACTAAATTTTAAAATTATTAAGCCTAAAGAACTAATTACTCTAAGTAATAAACATCAACGGCTGCTAACATCCCAAAAAAGAAAAACAATCAGATATAAGTTGCTTCCTGATGGAAGCACACACCACCTGTGAAGTATTCTTGCCAAAAAACTCAAACTTGAATGTGATCACACCTCTAACCACCCCTTTACAAGGATAGAGGAACATGTTTAAAATCACCACAGAGATGCCGTTAGCAAAATCCAGACTCTGGGAAACTTTACAGGACAAACAGCTTGGTTGTTTCAGCCAATATGTTACAAGAGGGTGGCAAAAGAAGCAGAGGGGTAACCTACCAATTGAAAGAGATTTAAGAGACACATCACTGTTGCCAAGTATGAACCTTATTTAAATCCCAAATCAAATTAATGGTTAAATATATATAGACTGCATATGTACTATAAAATGTCACTTAAGCACCAAGCAGGAAGTGGCATACAAAGGTAAGGAGAAGGCAGATATAAGGATTCTCTCCTGGGGACACCACCACCTTCCCCAACTTTCACACAGATAGGGTTTGCTATGAATACAGTGCCAAAAATAGTAACTCCTGTCTTGAGGGCAGGACCCTCTTCTTCTCATCCTGGTCCCGGCCCCCTCACACAGGCCCAGCCAGAATGAACAAACTATAAAAGTGACCTCTTACTTCAGATGTCCCAGAGCTGAGGATGAAATACCTATGACTGCACTTAGTCATTTCAGGAACCACAGTGCCTAACTGCAGGGTGAAAAAAGGATGGATGGATATAAATGGATATGGATATGGATATGGATATGGATATGGATATGGATATGGATATGGATATGGATATGGATATGTAAGGGATAGACAGATGGACAAACAGATGGACAAATAAATGGATGCTCAAACTACCAACTGCATTCCCTGAGTCCCATTAAAAGCTCAGGCTTGAATCTTAGTCATATTTCAGAGAACTTGAAACAATTCATAAGGTTATGCAAAGTCTAAGCTGGATGGATCCTAAAAGATCATATATTCTAACGTCTTCATTTTATAGAATATAAAATTGAAATCTGTAGAGGACTGTTTGCCCATCATCTTTGGAGGCAGAGTCAGATCTGAAATCCATGTGTCTTGACTCCCAGTACCTTACTCTGTAGTAAAAATTTTCTTAAAGTAGTGACCCTTTTTCCCTCTGTATCCTTAACTAGGTCATTCAACCAACTTTGTGGTAACCGTCCTTCTACCCTCCAAGCGGTCCACAGATTACTGGATTGCCAAGGGATCGGCTTTGCTCTGCCAGCTGAGTGAGTGAAAAGGTGCCACTTCTATGCTAAAAAAGAAGCAGACAGGCGATTTTTCCTGAAGTGGGTAAAGAGTCTACGTAACTTATCGTGGGGCAATACAATGTTACTTCTGATCTAAGGATAGTAAGTGTGGCTTTTAGTTCTCTGATAACCTAAAATAAAGTGTTTGAGTTTTTCTTTCTGTTGGTAATTCAAGCTCTGGTGTGAAAGCAGTGAGTTCAGCACCCACCTCTTAAACCTGCTCTCCCTCCCCCAAGCGAGAGCCAGGCGGCTTCCTGGGAGGTTTCCTGGGCAGTCAGAACTCAGCCTTCCTTACCCACACAGGTTTCCTTCCTCTGAATATGGATAAGAAAAGCCTGCTGTAAACGTCAGTCAGAGCCTTAACCATGGGAGGTTGATGTTGTTACCATGGCAACTGGTACAGCAAAGGAGCAGATAAGATCTTGGCCCATGATGCCAGTTCTCCCACTCCATGTGGCTATATTACAATCCTTAGAAGAGCCTGTGCTTTCACCAAAGTGCATGTCGGTTCTGCCTAGTGCACAGAAATTTTCCCTTTCCACTTTAGAATGAACCTGTGTGAACACTGGCCAAGTGCCACCCAGGTACATTTGAGCCCCTGCCACCTCAAAAACAGTGTTAGTTGAGCCAGTGCTAAGATGGAGTGGCAAACTATTTTGTATCAACCCTGCCCACAAAGGTCTATTTGCTTTCTGAGCCATAGCATGAGCCAAGAAACTGGAAACACCCAGCTAGGATGTGTGGAAAGTTGGAAGAACAGGGCCAGTCATAGTAATCCGACCCTCCCATTTTACCTCTGCTTCCCCACCTTCATCCTCATACCTATCAAAGTTAAGAACAGATTCAAGTAGCAAAGAAGCAGAGAGCACCACTTCTATTATGCCTCTAGAGTTCAGAGCAGAAATCAGAAACTACCCCTGGTGTTTCAAGCAGGAATGGGTGCTCACTAAGACTTGAGAATCCCTGCAGCTGCAGAAGCAAGAGGGCTGACACTGGGCACCAGAGCAGCTGTAACTTGAGGTCAGAAAGCTGCAGAAAACCATACAACTCACCACTACACCAGGCTCGCGAAGCAGAGGCCTAAACAGTGGGATGTAGAGCCTGGCCACTGCACAAACTTGTGTCTGCTGGAACCTGCACATAACTGCCAGCACTACTGAAGAGAAAGGTCTTCTGCCTTCCGACTTCACATAAGTATATCTCATTAGGAGAATCTGTCATAGCAGCAAAGAAATCTGGGAAAGTTTAGTCCTCCGACCCTGCAGTATAGGCTAGTGGACATGATCCTGAGGGCCAACACATCATTCTTTCCATGAGACTCCCGAAGAGCTTCTGGGCCCTGAGAACGACTGAGAATGAACCCGCAAGAAAGCCTCTGGAAAGGAAGGGAAGGCCACAGAGCTGCAAACCCAGGCACTCAAGCTAACCCCAAACCAGGTTAGGGACAAAGACATCCACTTCATACTGACCCTACCCAATTCCTAGGAATACCCTCTGGATTGTGAGCTATTAAAAGGCCCAGGAGGCCCAGAGGGAAACCTTGCCACATGTGGGAGACTGGTCTGGAAACACGGTGGGAGCAGGGTACGGGTGGGAGGAGGAGGGTTCTAGATCAGCTGGACAAGGCTAAAAGTTCCCATTTCAGACTCAACTGGTACAGTTCTACTCTTATTCATTTTATATAGAGATTCTCCATAAGATTTTATTTGGAAAAGACATAGACATATAAATAATAAATAAATCACAAGACAGGAGCAGGGAGCATTTGAAAACGACTTTCTTGCACAGCACCTGACAAAGCCTACCTGTCCATCCAGTCCTTAGCACGTCAGTGACACACTCACATATTACACATAATGAAAGCACTTGTCAAGAGTACAGGAAGAATTGTACTCATCAGACCTTGAATAGAGAGGAGCAGAACAAAGGCCCCATGGCCTACTGACTCCCCTGGATCCAGAACCAGGAGCGAATGGGAAGAAGAGCAGCAGGAAGGAAGGAAAAGTGGGTCAGGATCCAAAGTTGCAGGACGGCCCAGGAATAGAGCCTGGGAGTGAAGCGGTGATATATACACATTATGAGAAAAAAATCTACACACACAAAAAAAGGCATTTAATTTTTTTCACATAATCTAATATTTACAAATATTTTCATACAGTTCATTACATTACTGTACACCTACCCCAAGCATTGCTGGAAAACCCAAAGTCATTTCTTGGAAAGAGAAGAATCAGCACTGGTTTTGATTGAGCTTCTTCTTCTGGGTTGGGCCTGACAAGGCCAGACCAGCACATGGAGGATAGAAATGGCCATCCTTCAAGTCCGAAGGGTCAGGATCTTGGCCTGGCTCCTCCAGTCATTACGGGAGAGGTGTCTCTGTTTGGAAAGCCAGAACCAGCACCCAGAACACAGGAGTCCAGAGAGACAGGCCCTGCTGGCCACTACCGGGCTGTGGTGGGAGCGCCCAGGGTGAGGGAGCTGCAACTCAGTGGAGATGTGCCTGTCCAGAACAGGAGCCTGGAGTTGTGGGACCACAGCCCTAGGAGGCAAAGGAAGAGAGTCTCAGACACAGAAGTAGTCGCTGGATCCTCCAAGGTCCCCCATGCCAGCACAGCTTCCTTTCATCTCCCTTCTTTAAAAACCAAAATGAATCTTAATGTGTTAATAAGTTTCCTGTGTCTTCGACCCTCGTTACCATGGCTACAACAAAACCAAATAATACAGGCACTAAGACTAACACATTGGGCGACTCTCTCCTGGCCGTTTGGTTCTTGGTTCAAGAATTATTAAAACTCTAGATGTAAGAAGGCCCGAGTCAGATTTGCTTATCATTAGCCTCTAGGTAATCTCAGGCAGGGACCCTCCTCACTGACCACGCACAGAGGCACAGCCAAGCCAGGAGGAGTCCTCCCTGGGTCTCTGGCTCTCTCTCCTACTCCAGCTCAGGTCTGCTGTGAACATCACACAAGGCATCCCAGGTCCAAACAGTATGAGCTGAGGTGCTCACGACCTCAGGCCCACCTGGTCCTTTCAGCTCAGTTCAGATGTAAAGGGCCCAACTCCATGGCACCTTGAAAGGAAATGGCCCAGATTTTTAAAAGTCCTAAACGAGTCAATTTATCCCTCCGTCAATGAATGATAGTAGAGGAATCAGGCACCATGGGCAACATGGACACCGAAAGGATCTGTCCCTGCTCTCCAGGTCCCATTTGGCTGCCGGCTTCTGTGGCAAATCCCAGATGCCTACTTTAGACCGTTCAGTGGCTGCCTCCTTCCCTCAGGCACAAGGCTCTGTCACTGCACATATAAACCTTTCTGGATCCATCTCACACCACTCTCCCTTGACCTCCCAGGCTCCAACCAGAATTACTTTATCTGAGTTTCTTTATCTGAATGACTTTATCTGAGTTGCTTGGAACTCCTTCCCTCCCTGTTCAGTTGTTTGTTCATTCAACATTTATTATCGGGCACCTAATCAGCCCTGGATCCCTGAATCTCTTGATCCAGATTCAGAAGCTCTATTCACTGGGCTCCACTTTATCCAGATGCTACTCAACATCAGCCAAAAAGCCCCTTACTCCAGGAAGCCTTCCTGACCCCCAACCCTAACTAGTAACCTCCAACACACACACATGCACATTCCCACAGCACCATACACTTCGCTTGCGGATAATCAACTCAAAATCCAGCTTCCTCCGCCGACTGTGAGCCCCGTGAAAGCAGAGGGCCAATGTCCATCTGGTTCACTCCAAAGCCACAGCATCAGACACGACAGCAGGCACATAGGAGGAACTCAATCAGTTTCGGTTGAACTGAATTAGATCCTGGATCCCAGGTCCCCCGGTGTAGTTCTTCCACCAGCCTTCAGCCGGGCAGACCAGGCAGGGTCACCACCTTTGGCTCCTCCGTCCACCTCTGACCCACCTAATCAGAGAGTGTATACATCCTGTGGTCACCACGCTCCCTGTAAAATGTGGGGCCGAACAAGCTCATTCCTGCAGAGTTGCTTCCAGCTCTGCAAAAGTATGAAATTCTCCCTGCAATGGAGAAAGAGCTGGCAACTCAAGTTCCTTACAACTTTTATTCCAGCCTCATTCTACTTTGATCTGTTAACTTTTAACAGATCCATCCATGCCCCTGCCACCACCACCATCTGTTCTTTAACAAAAATAAATATGTTGCCTTTACCTTGACTTGAAGCAACGACCTTTAATTTAAATTCATCTCTGTCACAGTGGACAGAGGATCAGTGCCCAGGGCCCTGACAAAAGGAATGATGGGGACGCTCATCCCTACCAGAGCACTGAGCAGTTTGTTGGGGATTCCCGGGCTGCTCCCTACTTGAACTCCTGGGATGAGGATGGACGCGGGCGATGGGCTCCTGGCTGCCCCGGCCCAGCCCTGCCCAAACCACCTGTCTCACCTCTCCTCCAGTCAGACCCACAGGTCACTGAACAGCCTCCACTGTGGCCGCCTCCGCCTCTTCTGAAACTTCCTCTGTGCCTCGCCCCGCAGGTCGGCACTTCTAGGCAGCAACACATGGGGCGGAGACAGTAAATGCGCTGCCCACCCAGCTCCAGGCACCAGTGCCTCCGGGGTGGGTGCTTTTGGACTAAAGATGCCAGAGGAGGGGGGCTGCGATGAGGGACTTTTACTCTTCTCTCTGTAAACAAGGGTAGAAGGAAGAAGGATTCAAAGGAAAGTCACGCAGCTTGGCGCCCTACTCCTCACCCCCACCACACCACCACCACCACCACCACCCAGCTTAAGGCTCAGGACCTCACAGGTAATGCTGAAGTTCGAGCCAGCTAGGGACCGCACGGTTCTCAAAACCACCTCGAGAACTGATCACTTTAACGCCTTTATTTCTCCCTCATATACCCTCATCGTACTCTCTCCAAATCTCCCAGCCCTGGGGAGGAAATATAAGATTTATTTTTAGCTGCGTATAATTATTGCTCTTCCCTAAATGGGTCACCACCATCTAGAAAGTCACAGAAGATTACGACATTAAAAGAGAAGTGAAGTTTTTAAAATGCCATTTACTTTGAACAGTCGAGGTGGCCCTTACCCCTGTTAATCCCTCATGAGCCATTTGAAGGGCTCTACTCAGAAAGAGGCTCTTTGGCTGCTGGTAGTCACCCAGGTGAAGAACTGCTAGTGTTCATAGGGCTGGCTTCTAACCACCTTACCCTAGTCTGACCATAACCATCTTTCTCAAAAGAACATATGTTTTTCACAACTGATGAGAAACTCGAACTTGCTTCTGGTTTTCCCCAAATGTGAATACAGTCTCCCCTGCCTTCCCTCACCAAAAAAAAAAAAAAAAACTACCCATCCAGTGAGGAAATAAACCATTAGAAGGACCAAATTTCCTCCTACAACAAGACTTTTGTCAAGGGGTGGAGGTGGGGGCGGGCAGTAGGAAAAGAATCCTAGCCACTAGAGGTCAATCCCATTGTCATCTGGCATAGGCAGTGAGGGGCCCGAAGAGAGGGAGCAGCAGATATGCCACATGCATCCTCCAACAGTGCAGGGGCAGCAGACCAGCATATGTAAGAACTCAACCATTCTGCTCTGATTCAGACTTGAACACCTACCTGCCAGAAGCAGGCCTCAGTTCTGATCCACAACCTGACAGAACCTGAGAAGTCACTTAGCATTCACGGCCCTGTGTAAAGAAGAAAGGAAATGTAAGAGATTAAAAAAAAGGGGCGGGGGGCAAACAAAAATAAAAGAAGAGAATTCTTCAAACGGCAAAGAAAGAAAATGGGCTCCTACTCCGAACCTGAGTCTGGAACCCCTGAAACAGATAGTCATTGTTAGAAGGCCCCTGGAGCATAGGACCGGCCGGATTCATCACTGTCTCCAGGGCCCAGCACAGTGTCTGGTACATAAGTGTTACACCACTTACATGAACCTCTTCATTCTACAAACAAAGAAACTGGGACCTAAAAAGGGAAAGTATATCACCAACCAAGTACTGTCCAAGATTCTGGTGGCCTCCCAGAGGGTTCAGGAGAAGATGGTCAGGCAGCACCCATTCCCAGAACCTCTGCTGTGGAAGAGACTAGTCTGTGTCATCCTTGACCCCTATATAACCCAAACAGGCCCTCGTACACAATATACTCAAAAAAGTCTGTTGCTTTTACTTAGCAAGGAACTTGGACTCAAACTCACTAGGGCTGGGCTCTATGGCTTCAAGCAGTGGATTCTCACAGTGGGGCAAGTCACAGCCTTGGTTCTGTTCAACTCACAATGGACACAAGAAGGGCCTCAGCCCAGTTACTCCAGGGAGCCCAGGCCAAGGCTTGAGAACCAAGTTAACAGTGGGAGAGAAGGGTATCCAATAAAAATAAGCTTTACTTCTGCTTTTTATGGTTCTCATATTTGATGTCCTAGGGAATCATAACGTGCATTTGCAGTTGAGGAAACTGAGGCAGGAAAATAAACTGGCTTGCCCAAGGTCCCAACAAGGAAGGATTCAGTGCCATTTTCAAATAATATTCATCGTCGAGATTTTTTCAGGTTATAAAGCTAATCCATGCTCACTGTAGAAAATATGAAGAGTATAGATTAGTCACTATAATTTTCAGGGAGAGACCCTAGAGACAGCTACTCACATGGACTCAGACACAGGCTTAAGGTGTGGTAGGGGTGGCTACTTCTCTGCTGGTAATAGAAAATTCCAACTGCTGAACACACCCCAATCCATTCCAGAGCACTGGGCTGGTCTAAGCATCCTATCACATGTTTAGGTTCCAGGTTCCCATGTTTGGGTGCATCTGAATTCCCAAAGTTTAGCTAACCCTCGAGTTACTCATGAAGGTTTGGCCCGTGGTCATTTTGGCCACAGTATAGGACAGTTGTTGTGCCAACAGACTTGTTTGGCTTGTCCCCTGCCTACATTACCCATTCCATAGGCATCACCAAGAAAGAAACACCCTGGTTAACATGGCCTCTCTCCTGGGCATACCCCAACAAGAAGACATGTGGTATCCAGGAAAAAGCCAGGCTTGGAGCCTTGGGCTAGATAATTAGCCTTTCCGAGCTCTGCTGCTTCTGTAAAGTGGACATATCTCACCTGGTTGCTGTGAGGATTAAAACAGTCCATGTGCCATGCTTCACACAGTATGCGCTTCAAGTGCAGCCCCCTCTCCCCCAGTCCCTCTGTCTGGTGATGTACGTACCTGGGCAGAGCTGACCAGACGCTTGGAGTGCCCCACTCTGTAGCCAAAGGGACATTTCCCAGATCCTCACTGTTATCTGTGGTAGGCAAAATAATGACCTCCAAAAATGTCCACATCCTAATTCTCAGAACCTGTGAATATGTTGCCTTACATGGTTAAAAAGATTGTGTGGATAAAATTAAGGACCTGGGAGATTATCCCAGACTATCTGGGTGGGCTCAATCAATCATGTGGGCCCTTTAAACCAGAGAAACTTTCTGTGGTTGGTGGGAGATGTGACTACAGAAGAATGCTCAAAGAGATACAATGTTGCTGGCTTTGAAGATGGAGGAAGGGGCCACAAGCCAAGGAATGTGAGCAGTTTCTATAAGCTGCAAAAAGCAAGGAAACAGATTCTCCCCTAGAGCTTTTAGAAAGGAAAGCAGGTCTGTCACACCTTGACTTCATCCCAATGAGACCTGTGTCAGCTTTCTGATCTACGTAAATGTAAGATAATAAATCTGTGTTGTTGGAAGTCACTAAGTTTATAGTAATTTGTTATGGCAGCAACAACAAAAAAAAAATGGAAAGAAAAAAACTAATACAGCATCCATTATCCTAGGGGGCAGGGTAGTGGCTAAACCCTCCACCCAACAGGGCCCCATCCCTTCCACAGCTATGCCCAGGGGAGGGCAGCTTCACAGCCAGGAGCTTTGCCTGAATATTCTAGCCTGCTACAGATAGAGCATAGAGCCTTCCAGTTACCTTCACCTCTATCTACCCCAAGCCCTAAAGGCTGGTGGGCCTGGGGTAAGCTAGGTCACCATTTAGCAGCCCTCCTGCCCCTACCCACACCAGCCTGCCCCAGATTCATATGATCAGAATCATCCTCCAGAATTGTCACATGGCTACTGAGGAAGGGTAGAAGAAAGCAGGCATCTCCACAGCCACTGCCCTGTCCTCCTCAGCACCCTTTCACTGTGGGCACTTTCCCTGCTCTAGGCCCTTAGCTCCTTCCTGAACAGGAGCTCCTGTGGAGACTTCATGGCCCCTCATGGCCTCACCTGGAAGCACTATAGGCAAGTTCACCACTAAAAACTCTTGGACTCTACCCCAATGGACTCTACCCAACTCTGTGCTTGGGGCCAGGATAGCTACTGCAGAAGCACACACCAAGTTCCTTGGGATCATGCAAGAGGGTGAACCCGGGCTGGAAAAAGGAAGACGCTGGCATATGCACTTGATCTCACAGATTCAGACAGAATTAGAGGTAGGGGCAGTGAATGAATTTCTGACAGAGGAAACAAAGACAAAAGGACTGGAAAGTAAAAGTGAGAGAAGAAAAGGCAGAAAGAGAAGGGTTGTGCAGGTGGAGTGGTCCAAACTATATCCTGGCTCTGATTAGCTATGTGACCTTTCACAGTTTCTTTATAAGTAAAGAGAAGAAACACCCACCTCACAGGCAGGTTTTGAAGATTAACTGGAGTCTATGAGAACTTGGATACTGCCTGACAATCAATAAATGTTCTTTTCTTCCCCTGGGAAGTGTGAGCAACCTAGTGTGATGACAGCACTGCTTCTCAGCCCTCACTGTGCATCGGAATCTCATGGAACTATTTTTAAAATAATGACTCCTGACCTCTCTTCCCCTAGGGACAGGTATCAGGATAGAGGCAAAATTAGGGAGCCTGGAACAATTAGCAAAATACACACATACACACTCCCAGGCAGGGCCCTCTCCAGCACCCCCAAGGATGGTGTGTCGAGCTCCAGCCCAGTCAGTCAGTCTGGGGCTGGGAGCTGAGAAGGAATCAGGGGAATCAGCCCACCCCACTTTCCAGGAGCATATAGTCTAATAGGTGAGGAAAAATCCACAGTCCCCTCAAAACAAGCAGAGAGCCACTAAGGGCTGGGCTCTCCCTCCAGAACTGGAGGGAAACAGGAGGGAGGGATGGGTGGAGACCTGAGCAGCCAGCAGAGCTGACCAAAGGAAGGGCAAGATTTTTCCCATGGGGGGAGGAGGGGAGGGCGCTTCAGACAGGGGAAGGAGCATTAGCAAAGGTGGAGAGGCAGCGGCCAGGACAGAAGGTCTTCTGATGCAGGAAGTATATCTATGCTGGGAAAACGCAGAGTCTGGGTGCCAAGACATCAGCAGGAGGGATCTGGACTAGGAAAGAGAACAGTAAGAAACCACTGAGGGTTTCTGAGTGAGGGATACTCACAAGATTAGTCCCACAGAAAAATAAAGAACGGACCAGAGGGCGATGGTCATGAAAGTGGAGAAGAGGAAGGAGTAAATGCCAGAGATGCTTCAATGGTGGAAGCCAGAGGCCCGGTAAAGGTGAAAAAGGACGAGTCTCAGCTGAGGGTATTTGTGAACCAGAAAGCGCTACACACTGAACGTAGGGTATGAAGAGAGGGGAGGGTAAGACGAGCTGAGGGTGCATTCAAGCTATCCCATTGAAAAGGATGCTGAGAGAATCATGGCTCCTGGGACGGAAACTGGACTTTCAGGGAGACCCCTCTGAAGTCAGGGGATAGGGTGAGGACTTGGCTTGAAATGCCATGAGGTGATGGTGGGTCTTCCGATGGGAAAGAGGAGAAGGGCAGCCATCAGGCAGACATGACAGCAGGGGCCCCTTCTCTATCTCCTCAGCAGAGGGACGGGGCACTTTCCTCCTTAGGACTCTCAGTCCAGCTGAGATCTCTGCTAGGAGGGGGCTCTGGTAACCACAATCTGGAGGGAGTAGGGCTAGAGGAATGGAGGGTGGGCTAAATTGTGTCCCCCTGGATTTATATGTTGAAGCCCTAACACTCAGTTCCTCAGAATGTGACTATCTGGAGAAAGAGCCTTTAAAGGGGTGCTTAAGTTAAAATGAGGCCGTTAGGGCGGGCCCTAATCCAATTCGATCCGTGTCCCTTTAAGAAGAGATTTGGACACAGATGCGAGGATTGCGTGCACATCGAAGAAAGGCAACGTGAGGACAATGAGAAGGAGACCATCTGCAAGCCAAGGAGAGAGGCCTCAGGAGAAACTAAACCTTGATTTTGAACTTCTGACCTCCAGAGCTATGAGAAATTAAATTTCTGTTGTTTAAGCCACCCAGTCTGTGGCATTTTGTCACGGCAGCCCTAGCAAACTAGTACAGAGCAGGAGGGAAGCACCACCTTGTGTTCACTAGAACAGGAAATGGGTGGTAGACTATCGGGGAGGCCAGGGGAGAGGGGGTCAACAGCATTGCTGAAGGGTGGGGAACTGGGCCTCCTGAGCTCTTTACAGAAGAGTCCACAGGGCCAGGGGTGGCTCTGAGTAAAACTGAGAAATAAAGAGACCCAGGGGGTGGAAACAGCTCAGAGAAAAAGAAGAGACTTTGCTCCTGCCCCAGGTCGGTTTGACAGGCACTCGCAGTGCCTCCAGCCCTTCTGATCTTATCTTATGATTGATTCTACCATCTGACTCCCTGAAACGTCTTAAAAGCCCAGATAGAAGAGCACTGAGCATTAAGCCTGGTCAACCCTCCACAGGCCCCTAGGACCATGAAGCAATCTTACCTTCACTTTCTTGTCTGCCCTAAGCACTGCTGAGGAAAAGGCCAGTGTAGTCTCTTCTGCCCACAGTGTCAGGCCAGCCAATCCTGCCTCAAGGGGACACCCAGCTGAGCTGGGTGCTAAGTGTCCACTGAGTGACCATTTCTAGGCCAGAGAGTCATGCCATGCTGGGGGGCACTCTGGAGCCCCTCAGGATATAGCCCACCCTGATGCCCAGGTAGCCCTGTGGGCATCCACTCCTTTCCCCCAGCTGCTCCCCAACCAGCACAGAAACACGGGAAGGTTACTTGTTGATGGGTCGTCCAGCAGGGGCGTGTTCTACCTCATAGCCTTCACGTAGCAAAACATCGAGCACTGTGTTGTTGCCCATGAAATGACCTGCAGTAAGAAAAACAATCAGAAATGCTGCAGCTTTCATGACCACCAAACATAACCCCAAACATAGACCCCAGAACGAAGAAATAACCCTGACAAGCCCCCTCCCCTGTGTCCATTCCAGTACAGTTTCAAACGGCTTCTGCAATCAGGCCACCCCACCACAGCCCTGCCAGCCAGCCAGGATAGTAGTGTTGAGATGAGGACGCTGAGGACTAGAATGGTGCAGTGAGCTGCCCACGGTCACACGACTAAGGGTAGTGCCTGGACACCAAACCCCAATCTTCCACCACTGAGTCCAGTGCTAACATTCCTGACCATTCTCGTTTGTATAAACAAACCACCTCTGAGACCTGAGCCCCTTGTCCTACATATAATTATAAATGCACAATAAAAACCTTCATTTATCAGAAGCCACCATAGCTGGACACCTCAATCTGAATTTTATTTCCCTTCTTTCCTTTCTAACAAAAAGCAGCAAAGAGCACCAGGTAAGCTAACAGTGGCATCTTAAATATTTTAAAGGCCAAGGGTAGGTCCTGGGTTCATCTTCTTTCTTTTCAGATTTTGATGCTTAGAACTGACACGATCCTCTGGGGTTACAATGTCCCTTTTTTACAATGTGACAGTTTATGGCACTTTAATGTCCTAAATGGCTAACTGCAGCACATTATCCTCTGATGCAGCAGAACTTTAGAGGCATCATTATCTCCACATTAAAATAGAAAATCGAAGTAAAATAAATTCAAAAAAGTGGCACAGCAGAATCTAAACCCAGGCAGTTTGGCTGCAGAGTCTATGCAATTTTGGCAACTGAATACTCAACAGCTGGAGACTGGAAAGGGAAATGAAGGTACATCCAAACTTCAGGAGAGGCAGACGTCTGGTGTGTAGGCTTCTCCTTTGTCCTGACTCCGCAGCTTTAAGCAGATTGAAGTTGCAGCAGCCGTTGGAAGCCTAGGGAGCCTCTGGCAGTGTTTGTGGCTAAGGTACTGGGTTCTACTAGGTTCTCGGGTCCAACTGTAGAGTCTGTGACCCCCCAATTGATAAAGGGCAACTCAGATGAAAGAGACATTGGCAAGGCCCTAATTAGCTCCAGTGCAGAAGTGCAGCAAACTCATATATAGGTTATGCCTAGACTGGAAGAGAGAGGAGCGTGCTCCTGCCACCTCACTCCCCAAGCCATTACCAAGGTCGCATGGCAGGAAGTAATCACAATAATAAAAACAGCTACCATTTACTGAGTATTACAAGGTACAGGGTACTATTCTCAGTACTTTACATACCATTTAACAAACGCCACCCCCAATAACCCTATAAGGTAAATGTGTTATTACCCCCATTTTACAAATGAGGAAGAGGCACAAAGAAATTAAGCAAACTGTAGCTTGGACCCAGGAGGTCTGGCGCCAGAGTCTACACTCTCAGCCAATTAGGAATGGAAAAAGTATTTGTCAAGAGAAAAAACAGCCTGTATTAGCAATGCTTTGTCATTACGAAACCGAACTGTTCTGTCTGACTTCAATTCACCTCCCACTCAAGCTAAACTACATTTCTCACTTTTAAATTTTATCTCCAGATTCCCATGGCAAAAGTTGCTATTTGATTTTAAAGCTCTGGGGCTTTCAGTTTTAGGTTATCCTCACTTTATTTTTTTTTCTTTCAGATCTTTTTCTTTAATTTTTTTATTAAAATTATTGAGGGTACAATTCGACAATATGCCATATGCATATCACATTGTGTGTTCCTTCTGTCACCAAATATTTGACCCACTTTACCCTTATCTACCTCCCCCACTTCCCTCTGGTAACCACTAATCCACTGTCCCTGTCCATTAGCCTCTGTTTGTCATTTTTGTTTGTTGCTTTCACTTTTATATCCCACATGTGAGTGAAATCATATGTCTGACTTATTTCACTTAGCATGATAATCTCTAGATCCATCCATGTTGTCACAAATGGCAGCATTTCATCTTTTCTTATAGTTGAGTAATATTCAATTGTACATATGTACCACACTTTCTTTATCCAATCATCTATTGAAGGACACTTCAGTCGTTTCCATGTCTTAGCCACCGTGAATAATGCTGCTATGAACATCAGGGTGCATATATCTTTGCAGATAAATGTTTTCAAGTTTTTGGGGTAATACCCAGAAGATGGATTGCTGGGTCACATGGTAATTCTATTCTTAGTTTTTTGAGAAACTCCATAATGATTTCCATAGTGGCTGTACCAATTTACATTCCACCAGCAGTGTATGAGGGTCTCTGTTTCTCCACGACCTCTCCAACACTTGTTATTACTTCTCATGTTGATGACAGCCATTCTGACAGGTGTGATGAGATGGTATCTCATTGTGGTTTTGATTTGCATTTTCCAAATAGCTAATGAAGTTGAACATCTTTTCAAATGTCTGTTGGCCATTTGTATGTCTTCTTGGGAGAAGTGTCTGTTCAGATGCTCTGGCCATTTTTTAATTGGATTTTTTTTTATTGTTGAGTTGTATGAGTTTTTTATATATTTTGGATATTAGGCTCTTACTGAAGGTGTTGTTTGCAAAAATCTTCTCTCATTCAGATAGTTGCCTCTTTGTCTCGTTGATGGTTTCTTTGCTGTGCAGAGCCTGTTTCATTTGATATAGTCTCATTCTTTTATTTTTGCTTTTATTTCCCTTGACTTTGAGGTCAAATTCTTAAAACCCTCTCTAAATCCAAGGTCCATGAGCTTAGTACTTACGTTTTCTTTTATGCAATGTATTATTTCAGGTCTTTGACCATTTTGAGTTAATTTTGGTGTATGATGATAGAGAGCAGTCCAGTTTCATTTTTGCATGTGGCTTTCCAATTTCCTCGCACAATTTATTGAAGAGGCTTTCCTTTCTCCATTGTACATTTTTGGCTCCTTTGTTAAAAATTATTAGTTTATATATCTGGGGGTTTACTTCTGGACTCTCAATTCTGTTCTATTGGGCTGTGTGTCTGTTTTTCTGCCAATACCATGCCGTTTTGATTATTGTCTCTTAGTAGTATACTTTGAAGTCAGGCAGAGTGATACCTCTGGCCTTGTTCTTTTTCTCAGAATTGCTTTGGCTATTCGCGGTCTTTTGTGCTGCCATACAAATCCGATGATTTTTTGTTCTACTTCTTTGAAAAATGCTGTTGGGATTTTGATGGGGATTGCATTAAATCTGTATAACACTTAGGTAATAAGGGCATTTTAACTATGTTGATTCTTCCAAACCGTGAACACAGAGTATATTTCCATTTTGTTGTGCCTTCTTCAATTTCTTTTAATAATGTCTTATAGTTTTCAGTGTATAGGTCCTTCACATGCTTCATTAGGTTTATTCCTAGGTATTTTATTCTTTTTGTAGCAATTGCAAAAGAAATTAATTTTTTTTCTGAAAATTCATTATTAGAGTATGAGAACACTTTGGATTTTTGTACATTGATTTTTGTACCCTGAAACTTTACCATATTTGTTTATTATTTCTAATAGGTTTTTAGTGGTGTCTTTAGGATTTTGTATATAGAGAATCCTATCATCCACAAAAAGGGACAATTTGACTTCTTTGTTTCTTATTAGGATGCCTTTTATTCTTTCCCTTGCTCGATTGCTCTAGCTAGGACTTCCAATAGTATATTGAATAATAGTGGCAATAGCAAACAGCCTTGTCTTGTCCTTGATCTTAGAGGGAAGGTTTTTAGTTTTTCACCATTTAATATGATGTTAGCTGAGGGTTTATCATATATGGCCTTTATTATGTTGAGATACTTTCCTTCTATACCCATTTTATTGTTTCAATCATAAATGGATGCTGTATTTTGTCAAGTGCTTCTTCTTCATTTATTGATATAGCCATATGAATTTTATTTTGTTTATGATAAAGTCATATGAATTTTATTTTGTTTATTCTTTTATTTTGTTTATGTGGTGTATCACATTGATCGATTTGCGTATGTTAAACCATTCCTGTGCCCCTGGGATGAAACCCACTTGATCATGGTATATAATCTTTTTAATGTGTTACTGTATTCAATTTGCTAGTATTTTGTTTAGGATTTTTTCATCTGTGTTCATAAAAGATATTGGTCTATAGTTTTCTTTTGTGCTGTCTTTACCATGTTTTGATATCAGGGTAATATTGGCCTCATAAAATGAGTTAAGAAGAATTGCCTCTTCTTCACTTTTTTGGAAAATTTTGAGAAGAACAGGTATTAAATCTTCTTTGAAAGTTTGACAGAATTCACTAGAGAAGCCATCTGGTCCTGAACTTTTTCTCTCTGGAAGGTTTTTGATAATTGTTTCAATTTCCATACTTATGATAAGTCTCTTTAGATTTTCCAGTTCTTCATGATTCAGTCTAGGAAGGTTGTATATTTCTAAGAACTTGTCCATTTCTTCTAGGTTATTAAATTTGGTGGCATATAATTTTTCATAGTATTCTTGTATGATCCTTGTATCTTGGTGGTATCTTTTGTAACTTCTCTTTCATTTCTGATTTTATTTGTGTCCTTTCTCTTTTTTCCTTACTGAGTCTAGCCGTGAGTTCATCAATTTTACTAATTTTCTCAAAGAAAATTAATTACATTACATTAATTTTTACATTACATTAATTTTTTCTGTAGTCTTTTTTTCTTAATTTCATTTAACTCTAATTTTGATTCTTTCCTTTCTTCTTTGCTTGCTTTGAGCATCATTTGTTCTTCTTTTTCTAGTTTTTTAAGATATAATATTAGCTTGTTTATTTGGGATATTTCTAGTTTCTTGAAATAGGCCTGTAATGACATAAACTTTCCTCTTATTATTACTTTTTTGCTGTGTCTCAAAAGTTTTGATATTTTATACTTTCTCATTTGTTTCTATGTATCTCTTGATCTCCCCTTTCATTTCGTCTATGACCCAGTCATTCTTCAGTAGCATGTTGTTGAATATCCAAATATTTGTGGTTCTTCCTGCTTTCTTTTTACAGTTGATCTCCAGTTTCAAAGCATTAAGGTTGGAGAATATGTTTGGTATGATTTCAATCTTATTTTATTTTATTTTTATTATTTTTTAATTTCTTATTTTTATTTTTTTATTTTTTTCAATTATACTCGACATACAATATTACATTAGTTCCTGGTATATAACACAGTGATTAGATGTTTCTATAACTATTGAAGTAATCACCCTAATAAATCCAGTACCTATCTGTCACCATGCATAGTTATTACAATACTACTGATTATCTTCTCCATGCTATACTCTACATCTCTATGACTATTTTGTAACTACCAATTTGTACCTCTTAATCCCCTCCTTTTCACCAACACCCTCACCCCCCAATCTGAGAACCATCAAAATGCTCTCTATATCTATGAGCTTATTTCTGTTGTTTGTTTGTTTATCCTGTTCTCTAGATTCCACATATGTCATTTCCCTTTTTCTGACTTACACCACTAAGCACACAATACCCTTCAGGTCCATCCATTATGTAATTCCAGATATAAGATTTTATGGCTAGTAATATTCCATCTTGCCTATTGTATGTAAATAATGCTGCAATGAACATATGATTCACATGTCCCTTAAAAGTAGTGTTTAGGTTTCTTCAGATAAATATCCAGAAGTGAGATAACTGGGTCCTGCTTTGCTCTGGTTATAGACTTTGTTTTAAAGTCTATTTGGTCTGCATCCTTTACTTTCAGTCTGTGTATGTCTTTCAGTCTGAAGTGAGACTCTCATAGGCAGCATATGTAAGGGTCTTGTTTTCTTATCCATTCAACCACCCTTTCTTTTGATTGGAGCATTTAATCCATTTGCATTGAAAGTAATTGTTGCAAGATATGTAGTTATTGCCATTTTAACGTTCATATTTTTACTGTTTGTTCTTCTTCTTCTTCTTAAAGAAGTCTCTCTAACATTCCCTGTATGTTAGTGTTGAGAAACTCCTTTAGCTTTTTCTTTTCTGGGAAGTTCTTATTTGTCCTTCTATTCTAAATGATAGCCTTGCTGGGTAGAGTAATCTTGGTTGTAGGTCCTTGCTTTTCATCACTTTAAATATTTCATGCCAATCCCTTCTGGCCTGCAAAGTTGCCATTGAGAAATTAACTGACAGTCTTATGGGAGCTCCCTTGTACGTAGCTAACTTCTTTTCTCTTGCCACTTTTAAGATTCTCTCTTCATCTTTAACTTTTAAATTTTGAATTATGATGTGTCTTGGTGTGTGCTTCTTTAGATTTATCTTGTTTGAAAAATCTCTGCGCTTCCTGGGCTTGTATGTCTAGTTCCTTCACCAGGTAAAGGAAGTTTTCCGAAATTATTTCTCGAAATAGGTTTTAATTCCTTGCTCTCTCTTCTCCTTCTGGTATCCCTACGATGTGAATGTTGGTATGTTTGATACTGTCCCAGAAACCCCTTAAACTATCCTCATATTTTTTGGATTCTTTTTACTTGTTACTGTTCCAATGGGGTGTTTTCTGCTACCTTATCTTCTAACTCGCTAATTCGATTCTCCGCTTCATCTAATCTACTATTAATTCCTCCTAAGGTAGTCTTCATTTCAGTTATTGTATTCTTCATTTCTGCCTTGTTCTTTTTTATGTTTTCTGTCTCCACTTTTATCTTTTCTATCTCTTTGTTAAAGTTCTCACTAAGTTCATTTACTCTTCTCCTATGTTCATTGAGCATCCTTAAAGCAGTGTTTCGAACTCTTTATCTGGTAGGTTGCTTGTCTCCATTTTGTTTAGTTCTTTTTCTAGATTTCTCCATTTTGTTTAGTTCTTTTTGTTCTGTTCTGTTCTTTTATTTAGCATAAATTTGGTTTTTGTTTTTTGATCCAAACTGCTACTCTGCCTTTTTATTGGTGATTTCTGTCTGCCTGTTAGTCATCTTACTCATAGTTATGGATATTTTTACTTTTTTTTCAGGCAGAATGACCACCTTTAGTATTTCCTGTAATACAGGCCGTGTGGCGGAAAATTCCCTCAGCTTCTGTATGTCTGAAAAGGTCTTTATTTCTCTTTCATATCTGAAGAAGAACTTTGTTGGATATATTATTCTTGGCTGGCAATTTCTCTCTTTCAATAGTTTGAATATTTGGTTCCACTCACTCCTAGCTTGTAAAGATTGTGCTGAAAAGTCCAATGATAATCTAATGGATTTTCCTTTATAAGTTATCGCCTTCTTTTCTCTATCTGCCTTGAGAACTTTCTTTGTCATTAATTTTTGACAATTTTAATATAATATGTCTGCAGAAGGCCTTTTTGGGTTGAAATAATTAGGTGTTCTGTTTGCTTCTTAATTTCAAGGATCCAGTTCTTTTCATAGGTTTGGGAAATTTTAGACTATTTGTTTGAATGTGCCCTCTGTTTTCTTCTCCTTCTCTTCTCCTTTTGGTATACCCGGTATTCTTATATTGCTTTTTCTGATGGTGTCAGATAGTTCTTGTAGAGTTCTTTCATTTTTTTCACTCTCAACTCTTTCTCTACTTCCCTCTGCATCATTTCCAGATTTCTGTCTTCAATATCACTAATTCTTTCCTCCACCTGGCCAGCTCCATGTTCTAAGCTTCCTATTTCATTCTTCATCTCTTTTAATAAGTTATTCGTCTACAGAAGTTCTAGTTGGTTTTGTTTCAGAGTTTCAATTTCCTTGGTAAAGTATTCTTGTTGTTTATTGATTTTGTTTCTAAGTTCTTTGAACTGTCAATCAGAATTTTCTTGCAACTAGCTGAGGTTTTTTTTCAGAAGTGCAATCTTGAATTCTCTGTCATTTAATCTTATTTTCTGGAAATTTTTCATTTCCCTTCTGAGCTGCCTTGTCATCTCGGTTGTTCACGGTGTTTGATGGACTATTTCTTAGCCTAGGCATTAATGGGTATTTACTCAGCTTTTTAAAGAAAATTTATTATATAGAGATCTCTCTTTAGCAGGTTGATAAGGTTTTTATTTTGATTTCCAGTAGGTGGCGTCCAAATCTCCTGCACTGCTCAAGACTCCTGGATCTCTGCTTTTAGGTTAAAATAACCTGGATTTTGTTTGTTTGTTTTGTTTTGTTTTGTTTTTTAGTGAGCTGTGTATCTCTTCTGTGACCAGGTCACCTCAGTCCCAGGGCTCCACCCCCATGGGAGAATGTTAAGGGCAATAGGGGTCTGAGCCTCTGAAAAGGCCCTGAAGTCCCGGTACTGCCCCAGCAGTCAGATGTGATGATCCACTACTTCCTTTCAAATCAGCCTGACTGAATGCGGGTGGGGTGGATTGGGAGAGACCAGCTATGTGTGTAGCTCTTTTCCTTCTGGTAATGCTGTCCCTCAAGTTTTAGCTGTCTTGCTTCTATATCTCCATCCCTATCACTGGGACGGGCTAAAGTGTATGTTTCAGTACTGGTTGAGCAGATTCCCCTGAGGCTCAGTGCTAGCTCTGGGAGGATAGGGGCGGGTGTGAATATACTCTTGGATAGTGGAGTAAGGCGGTTTCTAAGACACAGCTATCATCTTTCCCACTCAGTCTCTGCCCTGCTCTCTGCTCTGATCACTGGCCACGTGGAATATGCTAAGCACTCAGGCAGGACTGTTCAGTGCTTCAAAGAGCCAAGAAACTGCCACATAATTCTTCCCTCCCCCTCATCCTGCAGGGAGCTCTGGGCTTCATCCCACAGTGTCTTCTTTCCTCTCTCTTTCCACCTCCCTGACTTACACGATTGGCCTACCTTCAGATGCTCTGATGCGCAGACTCTCAGATGTGCTTGTGTGCAAGTTGGGTGTTATTTGTTGGACTGTAGCTGTTCAGCTTATAGTAATTCCATGGGGAGAGATCGGGGAAGATCCCTCATGCTGCCACGCTTCTGGTGTTACTGTTATCCTCACTTTGCAATTAAAAGTTTGCTAAATGCACAGATTTTAAAATATTACACTGCCAAGCCTGAGTTTGGGAGCAATTTGATTTCTGTGGTTCCCTCTGATAAGCTCAGCCTTCAGAAGGCACAAGGAGAAATTGACTCAGGTGGTAAAGAAAGCAGCCCCAGGAAAACACTTGGCCCTGGCAGCTATCCAGGCCACTCTTGGCACCCAAAGTGCCCAGTAACTGTGACGTGTCTATCTAGCACTACAGCAGTATGATGAATTGCACCCAGCGAATTAGTCAAGCTTAGATGTGGCAATATCACCTGTGCCATCCATCAGACATAATCTCCATCCAGAGGGCCTACTCAGGTCCAACCTGCCCACTGGCCACCAGCCACTCTATTGCCTGGCCTTGCTTTGGCCCAGAACGCACCTGGCACAGCAGCACACCGTCAGGACAGGGCAGGACACCGTCATTTCAGAGCACCCAATTTTTCCCTGCTCCCAGGGCCCCATTATTCCCACACTGGACATCAGGGAAGCTCTTGAGAGATCAGTTGAATCTGGCAGAAGTGGAAAGCTGCCTGTGGCCTTATGCATTCAGCTCTCACATGCTCCAGCACTGGGCGCTTTCCATCTGATGAGACCCAGCATGGCCACTGGAACAAAGCCGTGGGCTATATCCTAATGAAAGGGGGCCATCATCCCCACCAGGGGCAGAGCCACGGGGCCATCTGTGGTCTGACACCTGTCAAGTTGCCTGCTAGGCGAGGCTCTGGCTAACAGCTTTGTTAGAGAAAGCCACTTATGACAGGCCGGACATGGGCAGAGCTACACAGCACAGTGCGTGATCCAAAAGTGGAATTTGAAAGAGAGGAGGAGACCCACTTACAGACTCAGAGGAGTCACTGAAGGTAGAAACTGTGATTTGTTTTGGCAGAACTTTTCAACATACGAGCCCAACCCCTCAGCTTTCAACAACGGCTTCATTTGAGTATAATTCATGTAACATAAAACACATCCTTTTAAGGTGTTCAATTTTGTGATTTTGGGGATACTCACAAAGTTATGCAACCTTCAGCATTATCTAATTTTAAAACATTTTCATCCGCTGAGATTTTGACAAGGATTGCATTGAACCTGCAGCTCAATTTGGGGAATATATTGCCATCGTAGCAATAGTTATTCTGTCTTCCAATCCATGAAAACATGAGAGGTCTCCATTTCTTGCGGTCTTCTTTAATTCCTTTTAATGATGTTTTTAGTTTTCATTATACAAAGTGCACTTCGTTTGTAAAATTTAGTCATAACTATTTTTTATGCTGTTGTACATGGAACTGGTTTCTTAATTGCATTTTCAGATTATTTATTGCTAGGGTATAGAAATACGACTGATTTCTGTATATTGATCTTATATCCTGCATTATTGTAACCTGAACTCAGTTATTAGCTCTAACAGTTTTTTGGTGGATTACTCAGAATTTTATTTGTTTGTTTATTTGTTTAAAGTTTTTTTTTTTTTAGGTAAAATTTATAATACTTAGGATTTTCTATACACAAGACCATATCATCTGAGAAAAGAGTTTACCTCCTCTTTTCCAATTTAAATGTCTTTTATTTCTTTTCCTTTCCTAATTTCCCTGGCTAGAACCTTCAGCACAATGTTGAAGAGAAGTGGTGACAGCAGCCTTCCTTGTCTTCTTCCTCATTCTCAGGGGAAAAGCATTCAGTCTTTCATCATTAAATATGATGTTAATGTGGGAATTTCACAGCAACTCTTTAACAGGTTGATGAAGTTCCCCTCTATTCCTTCTTCAATGAGTGTTTTTATCATGAAAGAGTGTTGCATGTTATCAAATGCCTTTTCCACATCTACAGAGATAATTAGGTGGTTCCTGTCCTTTAGTCTATTTACATTAATTGATTTTCAGATGTTGTGGCAGGCTGATTAATAGTCCCCCAAAATCTCTGGAACCTGAGAATGTTATCTTACATGCCCCCCCAAAAAATTATTTTGAAGATGTCATTAAGCTAAGGATCTTGAGATCAGGAGATGATGCTGTATTACTCACTCTGCAAGTGCTTCTCTCCAGGCCCCATTTTACTAATTAAAAAAAAAAAAATACTGAGAGAGGTGACTTGTCTACATTTTTAAAGTTATTGAAGAATTGTAAGGAGGAAGCCTAGCCCAGCGAATTCTCCTTTTGCACACATCCAGCTTCTGGAATTTCTGTCCTTAATCCCAGAGGCTACAAAGCTGTGACAGAATCACTTGAGAAGAGGAAAAAAAATATTTCAAAAAGCCACAAAAGGCAATAATTTTCCCAATCCGCGTTCATGTATACTGTTAATAATAAAAGCTGATGTGTCTGCCTCAAGCCTTTCACTGGGGAGGCTCATAGTCAGGTAAGAGACAGAAGACAGACAAATTTCAGTGGAAGTTAAAAAAGTGAAAGTTGTCAGGAAGAAGTCAGGATTAAATGAATTTAGAAGAGAGAGAAATGCCTTCCTAGCTAGGGAGTGTATCAGGAGCCCCACATGGAGAGAGAACTATAGATGATGTCACAGGCACCAGCCCTTTCAGCAATGTTTCAACCTTGCTGGATACTCAGGCACCACCTGGAGCTACTTTGCAACTGCAAAAAGTTAAAGGTGTTACTCATGTCACCTACTACCAGGAACCCATCTCAGCATTTCCTTAATGGGAGAAGCATCAGAGGCAGGGTCTAATCAGAGGTAGCCTACAACTCACCGGCTCCAAAGGCGAGGAAAAAGCCTTTGTCAGACAACTCCTCCAAAACGGCCTTCACCCGCTTCCCCATTCTCTCATTCCGCTTGTAGATAAGCTCCTGGTGGAAGTAGTTGTCAATCCCCTGAGCAGTAATGCGTTCCTGAGGTTGTAGCGTGGAATTAATAAAATTGGGAACCTCCATCAAAATAAAAAGATAAAATTAAGGGCAACAGAGTTATGAATGAAGTTGCTTAATATGAGCATCAAATCACCCAGCCTAATCTACGGCCATGCCACTCTGAACAAGCCCAATCTCGTCTGATCTTGGAAGCTAAGCAGGGTCGGGCCTGGTAAGTACTTGGATGGAAGACCACCTAGGAAGACCAGGATTGTAAACTGACAAGGTCCTTGCAATCTGTGAGGTCAACCAAAGGTTGCCTCGCTTAAAAACAAATAATAAAAAATAAAAAAATAAAAATCACCCAGCCCAGAGGGTAAAGATGCTGTCAAGAGAAGGAGGAAGAATGACACACTATTCTTGGAGTCTCCCACTTGCTACTTTTCAATCTGGAACATCATCCTCTGTAACCCAAGTGAAATGTTTTAAATAAAGTACACTTAAAGAACTCTTTGGCTATTTAAAACAGTATCTCTGTTCCATTTAAGTGTTTGATGCTATGTGTTTATATAAGGAAACCATAACTGTGCATAGTACATCCATAGTTTTAATTTGTTTAATTCACACATGCTTTTTTAAATAAAAATAACTTTACATAGTTAAATACTTTAGAATCAATAATTACAATTCTACCAAATACGCGAAATTTCTATAAACATGCAATTGTTTTATAAATTCCATACATTTAAATGTTCATTATTTCTCCCTCTTGCTTTTGCCAATGTTCTTTGCCCTCCTGGCAAATATTTCACCTGATTCTGGTACACATGTTAGCCACTTTCAGTATTTTGGCTCACAGCAGAGTGCTATTACCCCAAAATTGTGACACAGGGGTGGTTCTTGCAACCCAGTGGCTGTCGGTATAGCTGACACTGAGTTCTTTCCTCACCCTGTCAGCCGTCTGACTCCCCAATCTTCGGCCTCCCAACCCCTTATCCTGGGTTTGCTCTCCTCTACCAAGGGACTTAAGGTTAACCACTACCTTAGTCAAACGCAATGTAGGTTATCTACCCTGCCTACTTCTCCTATTTCCAGTAGCCTTTCAAAGACCTTCCATACATCCTCACACTCTATAACAGTTTATAAAATTTCCATTTTTATGGATAACATATCTCCTTTTGCTATTTCCTTAAAGAGATATCTTTTGTTTTCAAATCAAAAGTTTTATCTTCTCCTTTATCATCTTTTTTTTTTTTTATCATGTCATTTATGGAAGATCCTCCTGTCCATTTCCCAAAATCTCTTTTCTTCAGCAGAGCACTTCCCTTTGTACCAGCCGTTCCACACAGGTGCCCAGAGGATGCGGGGAGAAGTCCTACTGCCATCCTGCTCTACCTTCTAAATGCCAAACATGACCTACAACCTGCACCGCTCAGCCCTGGCCAGCCTGGCCCTCATTCCTCAATGGCAGGCACATTCCCCATTCCCCACACCACCTGCAAGGCCCTGCGCAGGACAGGTACAGAGGAGCCAAAGGAAAGAGATGTATAAGACATCTATTCTCTAATTGCTCCATCAGCCTTACTATTTGCCCACATAACTTCCAAATCCCCCACCCATGCTAACTTTTTTCTACTGCTTCAAATTTTAATTTTCCAATTAATCTTGACCTTTCTCTCCACTTCTCTCACTCCCACCAAGAGTACGCATAAGAATTATTTCTTTTTTAGTATATTTCTGTGTTCCTTTCCTCTTGCTTGCTTTGCTCTGGTTTCACTTTCTCCCATTCTAGACTCTCTAGAAAGCTCATTATGTCTTTTGACACTTGTGTGGCAATGCTGGATTCAGCCTCTATTGTCCCTTTCCCCAGTGTTGTCATTCCTTTTTCACCTCTTATATTCACTCACATTTCCTTATGACAGGGTCCCCACATCTAAGAGACCTAGATAGCACCACGCACACCCACCAGCTCCCTTCTCTTTCTCCAGCGTACTTCTGTATGAGGACACTGGTCCTGCATGAGGGGAAAACACACTTCCTTATCTCAGAAGCTTAGCCAGCACTTGACACTTCTACATGACCTTAGTAGCAGGAGGTGGAGAAATCATGGTTTGTCTCATGGAACTTTGTTGATAAAAGCATAACAAATATCCATCCTACCTCCCTCCTGTAGAGAATTTGCAATCCTCTGAGCTCTGACCAGCTACTTCCTTCCCCTTGATGGCCCACAGGTAAAACCTGTCCTGTGTATACACTCACTGCACAGATCAGACATACCCTGCAATACTGCAGGATGGAATCCATGTCTGGAAATGCTGGTAGCCTTCCCTGCCTCTTATGGGCCACTTCTGTAAGAATACCATGGACACTTCAGTTGCATCATGCTCACACGTTCCTAGAAGCCACTAAAAACTGCAGAAAAAGTTTTGTTCCATCATTTCTCAAAGGTGTTACCTAAGTCAGCCAGGGGCTTTCAGACTCTGTCCCTTCCCCTCTGTGAGAGTGGTATCATGCTGCTGATGTCTATGCCATGAGGCCTGCTGCTGAATCCCTTGAAGCTTTATCCTTTGACTGGGATCCTGGAATTAACTTTAATCAATGCCCCTCTCAGTTCTTAAGTTTCATAAAGAATAGCTTTGTTAGCTGCAACATCTCACTCAACATCTAACTCGGCACAATTTTATTTTTAAGGCCCCTCATGACTTTGTTCCTTTGTACACAGATGTCTAGGTGTAAGCAGGTAATGTCTTTATTCTTGTATTTAAATGCATGCTGAGCTGGGCAGAGGACAAAGGCCCTCACCTGGGAGCTGTCATGGCTGAAGATGACAGAGCTGAGGTCCCCACAGTTGTAGTGTTTGATGAGATCCTCTGTCGTGTAGAGGATCTGAAGACTGCCTGCTCACAGGCTGTCCTGCTACAGAAGGGTCTTGTTCAAAGCAAAGATGACCTGAAAGAGAGGAGAGAAAACATAGGTCCCTTTAAGTTCACTGACACAGCAATTAGTATCTGACGTCTTATTTCTTTCGTCTGTGTTTGACAATTGCCTCTCTTCTGTGACACAAATTCCTGGTCAGCATCCAAAGAAAAAAAGGACATTTCTGCCCAAGTCAGCCCCCATTAGGTCACCTGAGGCAGTGCCTTAACAGGGACAGAACTCTCCCATAAAAATGACCAAGAAGTGGGAAGACCCAAAGAGCTGGCTTGTGAGGAACAGCTAATGCAGCTTGGGAGGGGGCACAGGGAGAGACTGGGGCACATAGATAGATGAACATACCAATGGGTTTCAATACATGAAGGACTGGACAAGAATATATATACAATAAACGTGAGTCTTTTCTAACCATCAGTGCAGCATTTTCCAGCTAATGGATTCATTGGGTCCATGGGAAGTTAATAAAGGTTATTGTGGGGAAAAAAAGGGGATATGAGGGCTAACAAAATTAAACAAGTTTTATCTGTACAGAACTTCTTAGAGTCTCTGATCCATTAATGTGTGATGTGTTCCTCCCCAAGGCGGGAGAGAGTATGCTGGGTCTCTCAAACTTATTTGAGGAAAACGTCACAAGAGAAGAATTTGCTGGAACATCTTTTGGGAAAATCTAGATTCAAGGAGTTTTACAAAGCAGTGAATTCTTCATGGTTCTGGAGAGTTTGGTCAGAGGAGAAGTAGGGATTCCGGCACCAGGTGAGAACTGAGGCTGGCTACCCTCTACAAGGCCCTAACAACACTACTGAAGATGCTGTGTCATTTTCTCTCTCTCCCCAGGTATGATACACACCACCTGTGACAGCTGCGCTTCCACAGACTCCCCAAGGAAATCAGTGTACAGGATACTGCCTCTGTTGAAATAGCCCCTCCCACTTTGCTCATATGCAGACAGGCAGTGAGTCTGAGTGCTCTGCCCATGAAGTCTTCAGCAGGAAGTTTTCAATTCTCCAGAGACCATACAGGTCTCAAGTCACCAAATGACCCTATGCAGCCCAATCCCCTTTCTTTCTCCTTTCACACTTTCTCCTCGTTTTGAGTGAAGAGACCAGAGGTTTGATTTGCTTCCCACAGGCCACTGCGGCATGGACCTGCCTGCTGCGCATCCTCCTTTCACACCTCTGCCTCCCTAGGTTCCTATCCCTATCATGAGGCCTTAACCAAAAGGGAGGTGGCAGGTCTCTCTTTGTAAAATACCCTCCTCTTCTCTCCTCTCTTCGAATGACAGGTCCCACTTCTCCCTGACAGAGGCACTTCCAGCCTCTTCTGGAGGTCAGCTCACCAAATATCTGCAGACCAGCCTCTCCTGTCTGGGGACAGGAACTTCTGGGCCATATTCCCATCCTCCTCACCCCTCTGCTAGTGACATGAGTTAACAGAGAAGCAAATACACCCAGGCACATGGCCACAAATTATGGTCTAAGTGAGGAAACTCAGAGAGTTGAGCACCACAGAAATGAGCACCTCGATTCAAAAACTATACCATCAGCACCTCTCCACCCCCACTGAGAATTGCTAAATAACTTTAGATTCACTGGAGGAAAAAACCTTTGGAAGGAAGAGGGACCTTATGAAGCACCTCCCAGGTATGCCAGGCCCCAGGCACATTCTGTCTCAATCAAACTCCTCTAAACCACATCTGATTGACTCACAATACCTGCTGATGGATTTTGCTATTCTAAAGGCATTCAGAAGGAGCCCAAGTTACCTGTTACTAAAAGACTTGCAAGAGTTCCCGTTGATTCCGAAATGTTTTTCTTAAGGTGTTCTTGATATTAGAAAAGACTGAGCCATTTATTTTAATGGACATACCAGTCTGCAAATGGGGAACACTGTATGGCCACATCACAGATTAAATAAGAACTTTGTTTATTCAGACCTTTCTCAATATATTTCATATTCAAATGTCATTCACCTTAAAGACATTTCACCTGTTCATGAGAGGCTTACAAAGCCTTGCTAGGATGTTTGTCTTTGCTTTTTATGTTTACTTTTGATGATTAAGCTTTTTAAAAAAAGTTTGCATACCAAAACTAAGCCAAAACATTAACGAATTTTGATTGCTTACTGAGTACCAGGCCCCTGCTAAGTGCTTTGCTTATGTTCTCATTTAATCCTCCCAATATCCTAAGGTAGTAAATATTGTTAAATCTATTTTAAAGATGAAAAAACTGAAGCAAATAGTAGTTCGATATCGTTTAAGGTCACATAGCTTAGTAAACCAAGATAGAGATTTGAACCCAAACAGTCAATACCGGAGTCTAAGATCTTCACCACTTTGCCGTACATGAGGTATGTTATTACCAAGTAGCAGTAACTGGCTTTTGCCATGTGGTCTAATTTAAATTATTAGACTTAAGTTAAAGAATTAGGAATCTGAAATTAGGGAGAAAAAAGGGAGGGAGGATGGAAAAATGGGAGGGCGGGGGGGGCGGAGGAAAAGAGAGAGAGAAGGGAAAAGGAAGACAGAAAGGGAGTGAGAATGAAAAGTGTGCTAAAGCTTTTTGTAAACTAAGATTAAGAGTAACACACATATTATATAGATAATCCAGAAAACAGAAAAGTATAGAAAGAAGTGGTAAACTGCCATAATTTCAACATGCAGTTTTAACTGCATTTAACAACTTATAAGTATATTATGAGTATTATTTCCCTTCAGTTTAGTCTATACATTTTATACAGTTGATTATATTATACATAAAATTTAGCATCCTGCACTTCTTTTTTGACAGTGTAGGCATTTCCTCACATGACTAAAGCTTTGCTTAGCTTCAAATATTATGTGATGTGCCATAATTTAGCTAAACTTTCTATTTCAAATATTAGGATCTTTATTTAAAAAAAAAAAAAGATCATGAATAACACACCATCAGGAGCATCTGCAAGCAGAAAGTTTTTCTGTCTTCAAATTATTTCTTCAGTATAGATTCCTGAGACCAGGGCTATCGAATCAACAGGTATGAATCATTCAAAAGTTTTTAGAAACACTTATTTATTTTTGCTTTTTTAATAAGACAATTTTTATTCTCCATTAGAACTTAAATACAGAAAGAATTAACACAGACAATCTCCTAAAGCCAATTATATAAAGAGGCCCCATGGATGCAGCCCCAGCAGTAGGCCCAGGACACAGTACTGCTGTGACTGCACGCCCCCTACCCCTTCTACTTGGAAGGCTCTTCCTACCCTTCTCTACATGGCAAACATACACCTCTCTTTTGAAATCACACTGGAGAGTCTCCTCCTTGATGAAGCCTCCATCACTAACTCCCAGGCACAATGAGTCCCATCTCCTGTGGCTAAGGGCATCTTGTGACTAACACACCACTAATGGCATTACCCGGTTTTGTCACCTCAAGAGCATCAACTGTGTCCAACTCACCTCTGTATCTTTACCATCTGGTACACAAGACTGGTATACTGTAAACGTTCAATAAGTTTTGACTTAATTAATAAATTTTAGAAATGATTCCAAAGACCTAAAGTCTGAGGCAAGATAAATACTCATAAAAGAAGCCTGATAAAATCTCACTTGCCAAAACAAATAAGGAAGCATTTCCAGTAAAGCCAGACACAACAAATTTATCAGGAAAGTAAAATTGGGGTGGGGGGGTGGTGCTGTGCCTGAGCCTTGGAAATTTACAGAATCTCCTAACAGGGGAGTGAACTCTTACCCTAGAGACTCACATTTTATTTGCGCTCACCTCTCAACCACTTTGGAGGTCTGCATTAGGGCTTGTTCCTTGAGTATTCGTCCAGACCAAGCCTCCATTCTCTCAAGTTCTCATATTCTCTCCTTGTATCAGTCAAGATTGATTAGCTATGTCACAAATCAAACCTGAAATCTCAGTGGCTCGGCAAATGTGTACAGCTTGCTCACACAAAGTCTGAGTGGGTCAGTGGCTCTTTCATCCATCTAGTCCATTAGGAATCCAATTTTGTTTCCCTGCGAAACTGGCATCCCAACATATAGTTTCCAGGGATGCCATAGCAAGGGAAAGGAGTGAACATATACCAGCTCTTAAATGCCTCAGCCTGGAATGCCCACATTTTATTGGCTAGAAGTAGTCACATGGCCTTGCCTAAATCCTTGAGGGGGCTGGGAAATGTGGTCTTTCCATTTGCCTAGGAAGGAGTAAAGAATTTAAAAGATGTGAGCACTAATAGTTTGATTACAACTCTCTAACCTTAAGGTAACTCCCATCCCTTAAAATAAACCCAAGAAAAATGAAAGACCCTTTATTTCTTCCTCATCACCATAGCAACAAAAGGTTAACTAGTATAAATGTGTCATTTCTTATACTTGTCCTATGAAATTATAAACCTAAAAGCTTTGGTTAATACCTCACAGACCATCTGAAATTTACTGCCTAATTGTGGGCAGACCCAGTCTTCTGTCTGCCTTGGGAGTTTTGCCTTTGCTGTTCCCTTCACTTGGCACACATGGCCCATACAGCTTCTGCCCACAGACATTTGACCATCATTAGCACTCAGAGCAGCTCTCTTTAGATATCAGACACTTCCCTATTTAGAATTACACATTCTCCTTGGGAGAAGATGGACATCCGGGTGGTGACCTGACCAAAGATGCTCATCAATGACAGACTGTTGGCCTGTGGTCTTCTATCACCAGGAGGCAGCAGTGGTTGAGAGTGAGGGACATAATGGGAAGGAAAGCAAGAAGGGGAGCAAAATGCCAATTGTGATCCTGGGTTACCCAAGAATTCTAGAAACTTGAGTGGTTAACCAACCAAGGATCATCAAAAATGAGCTAGATGATGAAAGGTATCGTGAGAGTTCATTCTGTGTCAACTAATAAAAGATGAAATCAAAGCAAGTACAGTGCTAAATGTTCCTGAAGTTTATTCATTTATTCCTTCTTCCTTCCATTCATTAATTCAGCCAATAAATAGTTATTGGATGCCTGCTAATCTAAGCACTAAAGGTGCAATAACCCTTGCCCTTGTGGGGTTTTTTACTAACACAGAAATTTGCTTTTTAAATCTCTAACACAATCCCCATCTTCCCTTCCAGAGCTGCTGCAACTGCTCTAACAGGGGGGGGGGTAACTTTAATGTGGTGCTTATTTATATCCTAGCTAAGGCTGTAAGGCCTTAAGCATCCTGCAGATTAAAAGCCAGCACAAGATAAGACACTGACCACTCTGCCTCAAGTGCTCACTTAAGAAATGACAAGGAAGGGGCTGGGGTTTTTTGGCTAGAAAGATCCTGGCCCGCTGTGCTCACTGGCAAGCCCCAAGCACCAAACACAGTGCTCAGTATCTATCCAATGCAATACATTCAATGAAAGCCAGAGGAAGGTTCAGAGAAGTGCCTCAAGGGAAAAGCTGGCATGGGGTCATCTGCAGAGGCAGCTGCCCCAAACTCCTCCTTCAGTGGTTTAGGGATCAGGGAAAGCCTCTGGTGCACTGTGTATGTTTAAGGAGGGAAAGCTCTCACTGAAATAAATAAAACTACTTGGAAAGAGCACATACGGGTTCCTGAAGAAGAAGTCCCTGAGGGACAAAGGGCCTTCCAGGGTTTCCTTGGAGCCATAATACTCCCAATGACTCGGCCTTTGTTAGCATGCCACCTACCGCACAACCAAGGAGGTAGGTCACTGCCATCTACCTCTTTCTCTTCCAGACAGCAGCCCTTTATTACCTATGCTGCCCAGGGGCAGGGCCCTGCAGACACTGCTGGAGGTAACTTTTGGGGGCAAACAAGGGGCGGCCATCCATGTCTATCCTGCCAGCTGGAGGAGGTAACCATCCCCTGGCGCTCTGCAGCCCTGGAGCAGGGGACAGGAAGCATATGAAGCCTCCACAAAAACAACACACAGCCCCAAACTCACACCAACTAAAACCACTGAGGTCCAGACCCAACATCCTCAGAACATACTGTGACATCTCTTAAGGTCTCATACTCTGACAAGAATAATGACTGTGAGTCGTTCTTATGTAATTTACTTTCCTTACTGTATGTGGTAAATGTGCAGTTTTAGGATGTGACTCACAGATTAGCAAGTTCCTCAGAAACAATTCTGTTCGATTAAGTTGATCTCAGAGTTCTCTTCCAGGCAGTTCATCCTGATGGCATGTTGTCACTGATCTGGCCTCCTAGCATTGCAAGATCAGTAATAGGTGATCACACCTGGGGCACAAGTACTATTCTTGGACAGCCAAAAGGCCCAGCATGTCCAATCAGAGCTGGGGGCAGGCAGCCCGAAAGGGGAACCAGGGCAAAGGAGGAGGCACGGGGCCCTGGCTGAGTGCCCACGACCGTGCTCACTGCTCACTCACATCCTCCCAGTTCCAACCATCAACTGCCTCCTCATCTCCATTCCATTCCTTTCTTTGGAATTTCTGCTAACATTTTCTCACACGTTGTATAACAAAGTATCACAAACTAGATGGCTTAAACGACAGAAATGTATTGTGTCACAGTTCTGGAGGTTCTGAGTCTGAAATGAAGGTGTCAGCAGGGTCATGCTCCCTCTGAAGGCATTAAGGAAGGATCCGCTCCAGGACCCTCTCTGTGTTGCATAACTCCAACCTTCACATGGCATTCTTCCTGTGTGTGTCCAAATTTCCCCTTTTTATTAGGACACAGTCATATGGGATTAGTGCCCACTTTAATGACCTCATCTTAACTTGATCATCTGCAAAGACCATATTTCCAGATAAGGTCATATTCGCAGGTCCATTAGGACTTCAACATAAGAACTTGGGGACACAAGTCAAGCCATAAAACATGTCAATTTCAGCTCTACTGTTTTTTAATAGTTAATATGATATAGTAAAAATTTTAAATAGATAGATCTCCTTCCCATTCCTGTTTCATAATCATCATCTCTAAAACAATCATAACTGCCAATGTTTTTATCTCTTTCAGTGGACAGTCTCTACATGTAAAATCAGATAGATAAACAAAGGATGGATGGATGGAGGATGGACGGATAGATGATAGATAGATAGATAGATAGATAGATAGATAGATAGATAGATAGATAGATAGATAGATCGATCCTCCCCTTTTTTGGTTTTGCTCTTTTGGCCTTTAAGCAGTCAAATAAAAGCCTTTCCATGAGCAAATACTGAAGGTATATATTATAATCTAAGGTAAAACGTTCAGGAAACAAAAGCCAAGTTTTGACAAATGGTGATATCTTTTGCTGTTTTTGAAGTACATGCAGCCCGAGACCTCCTTATCCACAAGGTAACATCAGTGATGAAGGCAAATCATGGAAAACAGAAAGGGAAATTTTTGATTGAAAAATGGGGCAAAATTAAGGTTTCCTACAATCTTTCCAGTGAAAAGGCTAGATAGGTACACAAGCCCCTTGTAGACATCCCAGAGGAGTCCTTACTCCCCTCCCAATCCACAGCTATCTTGGGACCTCTGCTCTGAGCTCAGGCTGATGTAGGAGAAATCCAGGCAGAATTCTACAACTGAAGGTTTCAGATAATCCTACAAGAATTCAGGTTCATTTCTCCAAGATCTCAGATCAATCTCCTCTTCCGGACATGGCTTGGTTTTCTTAGAAACCTTCTAAGCCAGTGTTTCCCAAACCACAGATCACAACTCATTATCCACCACCTTGTTTGTAGACAGAAATCTTGGAATGCTCTACCCGCTGCTCTATAGTTCGCTTATTTCCTTTAATCTTGGGTATCAGTCCACACAGTGCATGCAGGGCTGCTCCATGCTTTATAAACCATGACAAGCAGAGCACCAGATCCCTTTGATAAGCATCTTCTGTAATTACAGCTATGCTACTGTGAATCACCTCCTACATTCACCCAAAGGCAGGGCTGGCAATCATTGATAGAATTAAGTCAGTGTTAGAGCTCCAAGAACCTGAAGAAATTAATACCTAACACAACTAACTCTTTCAAATATGAAATGTCTCCAGAGAGCCGCTGGTATGTGTTGCTCTGCAGTCAGTTCTGACCCTGAAAGACAATTCTCAGCACCACGATTTTCAGAGTCTGACTCATATCCTCAGCAGGAAGGACGTGAGCTGTCAGATGGGGCCAGCATACTTCCAAAAAGTATTGTTTCTATAGTTTTTTCATGCAAACATAAACCCTCCTGTGGACCAACCTAGAAACCAGCATCAAAATCATTATTTCAAAAGAAATCCACATTCTAAGTTCCCAAATCCAGCTTTTTCATTATTTCAAAAGAAATCCACATTCTAAGTACCAAGAAGTGGTTTCTATATTGCCAAGCTTGTAGCAACAAATTCTCTTAAAGAAAAATTGCCAGGTAGCAGGTGCCTGTTACTCACTGTCAATCTTTTAACAGTACCTAAGGGCAAAGCAAGATGTATTAGGGAAGAGAAGACAAAAGGTGGAGGTGATGAAATATTAGAACTCCAAGCAACTTGGAAGGGGAGAGCAAAGTTGTTAGCATGATTTTATTTACAATTATTATAATTATAATTATAATTTTATAATAGCAGCTGTTGCCCCTTCCCCACCCATACCCTGCACAGAGCCAGCATGTCTTCTGAAAGGTGGAGCTGCTTTTGTGGAGGAAGATAGGTTCCCTATCCTGAGGAGTGGCTGTTGGGAGGGGACAGGGCAAAATGGTATGTGATCACAACAGGTCACAGAAGGCAGTGAGGATAAACATGAACATTCATTGGGAGCTTAGGCCAAGATGGAAGCCATTGAGACAGATGAGCCATCACAGTCACTCCCTTGTCCTAGAGCTATTGTTTGGCCCACAGCCCATGGCCCCATCAAAAAACAGGTGGTGCAAAGAGCAGTGAATCTATATGACAGCATTACATAGCCCACAGCAGCTATACAATGGACATGCTCAATACCTAATGGGGGACCTGCAGCAACAAGGTACAAGGAAAGACACTATATTTTCAAGGACACACCAATGTTTGAGAGCAACATTACCCTGATCAGCAAGAGACAAGTGACCGATGTGCACAACCACATTCAAATGGGAATCATGGTCATCATGCCCACGAATTCATCCTCCACAATCTAATGCCAGGCCACTGGCCTGACCAGCCTCAGATTGTGAAGAGCATGCTACACATAGTCAGGCCACCAAGAAGAGGCCACAGGCCTCTGTGGGGGAAGAAACTTTCCTCTACCCTTCTTAGTTCCTTTAGTTGGTCTAATAATGAAATAGACATGAGGCAGATTAATGAGAGAAAACGACCAAATTTAATTATATACATACGTATGGGAACCCCACATATGTGCCAGGGTCAGAGACAAAAAGGTAAAATGAGGTATATAAGCCATCCTGAGCTAAGGATGCAGTAAGGTGCCTGAAGTTTCAGAGGGGAGAAAAGTCATTCACCGTATAAGAGCAAATGTTCATTAATCAGAAGTTTTCCCTGCTCTACAAATAGGTCATGAAAAGTTATTTCTGTTAAGAACTCTTATTATGGGCAAGGCCCTTAATTTAAATTCTTTAAGGGAAAAGTAAGCATTTCTCATGAGCCTGTAGGGTGTCAATTACCTTCAGCTCAAAATAATTTACATGCCAAAGTGGCACATCCTGAGGAGGCCTGTTCTGAACCCCTTCACCTCCAAGACCTTAGAGTTAACCAGGCTGTTTCTCTTGAAACTTACAAAGATCTCTGTCCTCAACCATGTGAAATAGCAGCTATGCTTGAAGCTTGCCACCAATTATTCCTGCTATCATCAGCATGGCCCGTTAGATGCGTAAGACAACCTCTTACTATTGGGAAAAACTAATATATCTCTTTAGGCCACCAATGGAGGGTCTTGGCATCCTAGCTGGGGATAAAGTGGACATGCCTGTGTCTATGGCAGAGGACTAGCAGAACACAGTGAAAATCTCTGCAAATACATAAGCAGATGGGCTCAAATGTGCTTCGTGACAAGTCCCACAAGACCTATATTGTTCTCTGAGGCGCACTTGGAAGATGTAGTGCATTTAGAAGAGCTCAGGGCCCAACAGGTCACCGCTGGGGAACTTGCCACCTTGAAGAGGTTCCCAGTGCTTCTCTGGAATACAACAAGCTCTTTGTTTTAAACAGTTGCTATCCCAAGTCAGGCACTCGGGTCTATTGTGGGACATTTTCAACTATTAAAAATTCTTTCCTTCTTTTTGAGCTCTCTGTCTCCCATAATTTTCTTGTACTCATTTTTGTAAATAACAATACAATGTGTGTCTCCACCCAGGCACAATTTGTTAGCAGGCATCAAAGTGGAAAATGTGTGTGTCCCACTTCTAGGAATCTCTCCTATGGAAACACTAGCAAAAGTGTGTACTTTATAAGTATATGTGGAACCAAAATCGTGCTCTCCCTGGCACTGGGACTTTTTGATCAAAATTAGAATGACAATATAGAGGGGATTCCTGAATTAAACAGGCGATTGAACATGATGATATCAAATGTCTTTCCACTTAGAAGCCCTTGATTTGTTCTGCCTTGAGAAGTGAGGTAAGCAGGCCCTCTGGTCTCACTTTCTTTCCTCTCTGACTCACTTGTTTCTCTTCTCCTTGGCACAGGCCATGGGGTTCCACAGAGAAGGGGATCAGGATCAGGTGTCCATTAGAAGCCTCTGCATGGTCCCTGAGGTATCCGAGTCAATTCCTCTGGTTATTCTGGGGGAGGGAATACAATGCCTCCGCCACCTAAAACTGTTCCTAGAAGGTCCAAATATCCATCTCAAACACATTCTCTTCTGTAGTCATGAGACCTGTAGGGACTGATAAAAGGGTAACAACAGGAGTAGCCACAGGGACTGCATAAGTGCTCTGAGTGTGACAGCAACCAAGTCTATAGGCCCAGGACAGACAAACATAACAATGACAGGATCAGCCACCATGGGTCCAGGAAGGAGGATAGCCAGCATGACCATGGAAGGGAGTGCTGCCAACATGTCCTCACAGAATGTGAACAGGATGGAAGAAAGGGCTGCAAGCTTGTCCTAGGAGGGTGTTCCCACCTTGTTGCCAAGAGCCAGTCTTCACAGAGGGCAGCAGGAGTTTGGTGACTGCTAAGATGATCAGTAAGCCCAGTGTAGAAACAGCTAAAGATCTGGTGTGGGACTCCTCCTCTCAACCACACAGAGCGAAGTCTCCAAGATTGAATGAGGTGGAACCCAGGGCCTCCTAGGACAATGCTGAAACCTGGAAAGAAAGAAGGAAAAAGGAGAACAAAGCTTCCAGTAGGAGGAGTTCCTCACCACAGAACAGATAAAAGTCACCACAGGACAAGGAAGAAAAGTCAATCCAAAAATCCCCTCCTCAACCAGCCACAGAACCACTAGAAAAGGCAAAAATAGGGTGTTATGGGTTGGATTTTGTCCTAATTCCCAGTACCTACGAATGTGACCTTATTTGGAAATTGGGACTTTGCAAATAAAATAAAGTTAAGATAAGGTCATTAGGGTGGGCCCTAAACCACTAAGAAAGGTTCCCTTATAAGAAGGGGAAATTAGGACACAGACAGGCAAACACACACAGAAGGAAGAAGAGGGAAAAGCTCATAAATAGAAACAATATAATGGCAATAACTATTTACCTATTAATAATGACTTTAAATGTAAATAGATTAAATTCTCCAATCAAAAGACATGTGGGAGCCGAATAGATAAGAAAACAAGAGCCATACATATGCTGTCTACAAGAGACTCACTTCAGATCAAATGACACACACAGACTGAAAATAAAAGGATAGAAAAAGATATTTAATGCAAATGGAAATGAAAAATAAAGCTGGGATAGCAATACTTATACCAGACAATATAGACCTTAAAACAAAGGCTGTAAAAAAAGGGAAAGAAGAACTTTACATAATGATAAATGGGTCACTACAACGAGAGGACATAACCCTAGTAAACATATACGCAACCAACACAGGTGCACCTACATATATAAAGCAATTATTGACCGACATAAGGGAAGAGATAAACAGTAATACACTCATAGTAGGAGACTTTAACACCCCATTGACACCAATGAATAGATCTTCCAGATAGGAAATCAAAAAGGAAACAGTGGGTTTAAATGATACACTGGACCAGATAGATTTCATTGATATTTTCAGAATGTTTCACCCAAAAACAACAGAAAAGAATACATATTCTTCTCAAGTGCACATGGAACGTTTTCCAGCATAGACCACTAGTTAGGCCACAAAACAAGTATCAATAAATTTAAGAAGACCAAAATCATATAAAGCATCTTCTCCAAACACAATGGTATGAAACTAGAAATCAACTATAAAAAAAAAAAAAAAAAAACCTAGAAAATACAAAACACATGTTAACCCAATGAATGAGTTAACAATGAAATCAAGGAAGAAATCAAAAGACACCTGGAGACAAATGAAAACAAAAACACAACAACTCAAAATCTATGGGACACAGCAAAAGCAGTCCTAAGTGGGAAATTCATATCAACACAGGCCTACTTCAAGAAACAAGAAAAATCTCAAATCTACATGCAACCTTACACTTCAAAGAACTAGAAAAAGAACAGCAAACAAATCCCAAAGTGAGTAGAAGGAAGGAAATAATAAAGATCAGAGTGGAAATAAACTAAATAGAGTCTAAAAAACAATATAAGAGGTTTGAAATCATATCAACCATATTCTCTGTTCATAATGCTTTGAAACTAGAGATCAACTGCAAAAAGAAATCAAGAACCACAAATACATGGAGATTAAACAACATACTACTGAAGAATAACTTCAGAGGAGAAATAAAAAGAGAGATCAAGAGATACATAAAACAAATGATAACGATAGTACAACATATCAAAACTTTTGGAACACAGCAAAAGCAGTCATAAGAGAAAGTTCATATCATTACAGACCTACCTCCAAAAACAAGAATGAGCCCAAACAACCTAACGCTTCATCTTAAAAAACTAGAAGAAGAAGAACGAATGAAGCCTAAAGTCAGCAGAAGGAAAGAAATAATCAAAATTAGAGCGAAAATAAATGAAATTGAAAAAAAAATAGAAAAAATAAATGCAACAAAGAGCTGGTTCTTGGAAAAGGTTAATAAAATTGACAAACCCCTGGCTAGACTCACTAAAGAAAAAAAGGATACAAATAAACAAAATCAGGGATGAAGGAGGGGAAATTCCAACAAATACTGCTGAAATACAAAGGATCATTCAAGAATACTATGAAAAAGTATATAACGCCAAATTTAATATCCTAGAAGTAATAGACCAGTACTTAGAAGAATATAACCTTCCTAGACTGAATCAAGAAGAACTGGAAAATCTGAATAGGCCAATCAGCAGTATGGAAATTGAAACAATCATCAAAAACCTACAAAAAAGGAAAAGTCCAGGACCAAATGGCTTCACCAGTGAATTCTACCAAACATTCAAAGAAGATTTAATACCTATTCTCCTCAAACTCTTCCAAAATCAAAGAGGAGGCAATACTTCCTCACTCACTTTGTGAGGCCAATATCGCCTTGATACCAAAACCTAGTAAAGATAACACACAAAAAAGAAAACTACAGACCAATATCTCTCATGAACACAGATGCAAAAATCCTAAATAAGATACTAGCGAACTGAATACAGCAACATATTAAAAAGAATATACACCACGATCAAGTAAGCTTCATCCCAGGGGCACAGGGATGGTTCAACATATGCAAATCAATTAATGCAATACGCCACATAAACAAATTAAAAAATAAGAATCATATGATCATATCAATAGATGCAGAAAAAGCCTTTGACAAGATTCAGCACCCATTTATGATCAAAACTTAACAAAATTGGTATAGAAGGAAAGTACCTTAACATAATAAAGACCATCTATGACAAACCCTCAGCCAACATTATACTTAATGGTGAAAAACTAAAAACCTTCCCTCTAAGATCAGGAACAAGGCAAAGCTGTCCACTATCACTGTTCTTATTCAATATAATATTGGAGGTCCTAGCAAGTGCAATCAGGCAAGAGAAAGATATAAAAGGCATCCAAATAAGAAACAAAGAAGTCAAACTGTCACTATTTGCAGATGACATGATTCTCTATATAGAAAACCCTAAAAACTCCACAAGAACACTACTAGAAACAATAAGTAAATACAGTAAAGTTTCTGGATACAAGGGCCTAATATCCGAAATATACAAAGAACTCATATAACTCAAAAAAAAAAAATCTAATCAAAAAATGGGCAGAGGAACTGAACAGACACTTCTCCCTAGAGGACATACAAATGGCCAACAAATATATGAAAAGATGTTCAACATCACTAGCTATTAGGGAAATGCAAATCAAAACCACACCTGTTAAAATAGCTATAATCAACAGGACAAATAATAACAAATGCTGGAGAGGATGTGGAGAAATAGAAACCCTCATACACTGCTGGTGGGACTGCAAATTGGTACAGCACTATAGAAAACACTATAGAGTTTCCTCAAAAAACTAAGAATTGATCTACCATATGATCCAGCAATGCCTCTACTGAGTATTTACCCCAAAGACTTGAAAACTTATATCTGAAAAAATATTTGCACACCAATGTTCATAGCAGCATTATTCACAGTGGCCAGGACATGGAAGCAACTGAAGAGCCCTACGATAGATAATTGGCTAAAGAAGCTGTGGTACATATATACAACGAAATATTACTCAACCATAAGAAGAGATGAAATACTGCTATTTGTGACAACATGGATGAACCTCGAGATAATCATTTTAAGCAAAATAAGCCATGGACATACAAAGGATAAGAAAATATTGCAAGCAATTATATGCCAACAAATTGGACAATATGGAAGAAATGGATACATTTCTAGACACACACAATCTCCCAAGACTGAGTCAAGAAGAAACAAAACATCTGAACTGATAGATTAGAACCAACAAAATCAAATCAGTAATCAAAAAACTCCCAAAAAACAAAAGTCCTGGACCAGATGGCTTCATAGGTGAATTTTACTAAATATTCGAACAGGAATTAATACCTATTCTTCTCAAACTATTCCAAAAAATTCAAGAGGAGGGAAGCCTCCCTAATTCTTCTATGAGGCCACCATTGCTCTGATTCTAAAATCAGGCAAAAACATTACGAAAAAAGAAAACTATAGGCCACTATCTCTTATGAACATTGATGTAAAAATCCTCAACGAAACATTAGCAAACCATATTCAGCAACATATTACAAATATCATATGCCATAAATGAGTTACATTTATTTCTGGGATGCAGGTTGGTACAATATTTGCAAATCAATTTATGTGATACATTACATTAACAAACTGAAAGATAAAAATCACATAATCATATCAATATATACGGAAAAAGCATTAGACAAAATCCAGCATCTATTTATGATAAAAATGCTCAGCAAAGTAGGAATAGAAGAAATATAACTCAACATAATAAAGTCAAACCTACAGCTTGACAAATCTACAGCTTACATCATACTTAATGGGAAAAAGTTTAAAGCATTTTCCTTAAGATCAGGAACAAGAAAAGGATGCCCACTTTCACCACTTCCATTCAACATTGTATTAAAAGTCCTAGCTACAGCAAACAGACAAGAAAGTGAAATAAAAGTTATCCAAATTGGAAAGGAAGAAGTAAAACTGTCATTGTTTGCAGATGACATGATACTATATGGAGAGAACCCTAAAGATTCCACTAAAAACTGTTTTAACAGATAAATGAATCTAGTAAAGTAACAGGATACAAAATTAATATTCAGAAGCTGGTTGTATTTTTATACACCAATGGTGAACTTCCAGAAGAGAAATTAAGAAAACAATCCCATTTATAATTGCATCAAAAACAATAAAATACCTAGGAATCAAATTAACCAAGGAGGTAAAAGATCTGTTCTCAGAAAATTACATCATTGACAAAAGAAAATGAAGAAGATACAAATAATTGGAAGCATATACCATGTTCATGGGTAGGAAGAATCAGCATCATTAAAATGGCTATACTACCCAAAGCAATCTATAGATTCAATGCAATCACTGTCAAAATACCAATGGCCTTTTTCGGAGAACTAGAACAAATAATCCAAAAATTTATATGAAACCATAAAAATCCCAAATAGCCACAGCAATCTTGAGAAAAAAGAACAAAGTTGGATGTATCAAGCTACCTGATATCAAACTATACTCAAAACAGCATGGACTGGCATAAAAAGGAATACACTGATAAATGCAACAGAATAGAGAGCCCAGAAATACACTCATTTAATATATGACAAAGGAGGCAAGAATATACAAGAGGGTAAAAATAGTGTCTTCAATAAATGTTGTTGGGGAAACTGGACCACCTTCTTACACCATATACAAGAATAAACTCAAAATGGATCCAAGAGTTAAATGTAACACCCAAAACCATAAAACTTCTAGAAGAAAACATAAGCAGTAAATTCTCTGATATTGCTAACAGTAATTTCTTTTCTGCTATATCTCCTCGGGCAAGGGAAACAAAAGAAAAAAAATAAACAAATAGGATTATATCAAACCAAAAACCATCAACAAAACAATTGCACTTCTGGGTATTTATCCAAAGGAAACCAAAACACTAATTCATAAAGATCTATGCACATCTATGTTCACAGCAACACTAATTATCATGAAGTTTCCAATAGTGCAAAAACTTAAAGGGACTTACTTTCCCCTTCAAAAATACAGCAAAATAGAGGAATTTCTGCTTTCACATTACTGTTTGCCCTGTATTACACTGTCTTTTAAAAAAAAAATTATTGGTTCACCCAAAATTACATATTAGATGAATGCACTTCTCCTTCCTTACAATGACACATGCTCAATCCATCTGCACTGTCTTCTGAAAAGCTGTGTTAACTAGGAAGAGTAAGAAGTTTATTACCAGAGAGTTTACTTCAGGGTTCAAATTCTACCCTGCCCTCTCTTTCCACATCTCCCTTTCCACTCTCTTCTTGTCTTCCCACAGCCCTTCTCTCTCCCTTTCTTTCTGGGCTTTGGAAAGAATCGATTAAGCTCTCTGTCCAACATTTCCAGTAGGCTTCTTTTTCTTTCCTGAGACTTGTTCAGCTGTGGGGAAACGCAGGTCCCAGTTGGGGCATTGTTGCGGGAGCCCATGGGCTGAAGGGGATGGGGAGGGGGTCAGAATCCAGCAGATGCCTTTTTTGTCAAAGACAAAGGCCCCACATTGAGCCTCTCCACTTTCCAGCACTTTTATCCGCTTCAGATCAAAGGGCTGCTGTGCATTTGAAAGGCACCACCCACCATGCGGTGCACATTAGCCCCGCACCACCCCGCCAGCCTCCCAGCTCTCCAAACAAAGGGCCTCACATCTGTTCTGGCAAAGCCTCACCTTCTGGGGCGTTGGGTTGTTGTGTCTTCTTTTTTCTTAGTTCACTTTCGAAAGCCATTCAGGCCCTTGCAGTACAGTTGCGGGGCAGAAGGGGAAGGTCTCCCTCGTCCTCAGACCAATCGGTCCAGATAATTTTTAAACACCTTGAAGATTCCTGGCTCTTGCTTCTCCCACCTCACCTGGCTCTCCAGGCAGTGGGGACATCTTCCTTAAGCTCTTTTATTTTCTCCATTCCCAGCAACTCTTTAAAATTCCTCCATCTTCTTTATCTGAAAGGGGACTATTCCCTTAGAATAGTCTGGGCTGACCTCTCAAAGCAAGATGGTGATGAAAATCCTGCTCCTCTTTTTTCAAGTGAATAGATGCTGCCAGCCTTGGGAGTTGAAGTGTCAATACACTTTTTGGACATTATGTATGGTCGTTGTTGAGTGTTTCTCTCAAAACTTAGACCTGCAGTCCTCTTAGCAAAAGGACTCAAGCATGAGACCAGAGATATTGATCTTCAGTGACAGTTCAACCTGAAGTGCCATTTTTTTAATGATAATGCTTCCTGAATTCCAGGAGGACACATGGAGAGAACTTGGAAGAATGCACCAGGCAGATGGGGCCTTCCCTCTCTTCTCTCTTCTCGCTACCTCCTAAACACCCTCCAAGCCTTCTCTTCTTCTTCTCTCCTTGGTCAGGTCTCCTGACCCTTCTCTCTCTGTCCCACCAGGCCCTGATGTCAAGTGGCTGACTAAGCACATCCGTCTCTTGTTACAAACTGAACTATGCCCCTCACTACCCAAAATCACACGTTGAAGCCTTTAACCCCCAATGTGACTGTATTTGAAGACAGGACTTTTAAGGAGGTAATTAAGGTTAAATAAGGTCATAAGGGTGGGGCCCTGATCCCACAGGACTGGAATCCTTATAAGAAGAAGACTCCAGAACTATCTTGCTCCGTGCATGCATGCACAGAGAAAAGGCCATGTGAGGACACAGCCAGAAGGTAGTCATCTGCAAACTGAGGAGAGTGGCCTCATCAGAAACGAATCCTGCCAGCACCTCAATTTTGTACTATGAGCCTCTAGAACTGTGAGAACCTCATTTCTATTGATTAAGCCACCCAGTCTGTGGTACCCTGTGATGAGAGCCTGAGCTGACAAATACACCTCTTCCCCCAAATTCCACACAGTGCTGGGGTACCAAGAATAAATACCAATTTATCTGGTGTCTCCAACACCAAGGCCTTGAAAGTTACAACCTCTGCCAAGCATTTCTGGACTGTCTCAGCCCCTCCCTAGAAAACTTTCTTTTAACTTCCACTGCCCTGAAAGATAATCTTCCTTTAAATTGTTTAAAGTTCTGACAAGACAAACAATCTTCAGGAACAATAAACAAAGAATCACATGAAAAACCAAATGGAAAGCATAATAAAACTAATTGCACACACTTAACCATGTCAGACCTGTTACTGGGGCTGATTACGCATAAGTGGTAAGCTATACTATGTCACTTCTAGAGTCCAACCTGTTTCCAGCCTTTCTCTTATTTTGAATTTTCTCCAATATCCAAGATAAGCAGCCATGTGAGGTTTTCCCTTGTACAACAAACTATAGGATGATCATGATCAAGCCTACACAGAGAGCAACTCTAGATGTCAAACATCTCCCTCCCCAGCTGTCTCAGCTCCCAGACTCCAGGGGTCTCCCTCCCGATGGCCCAGAGTCCTGGGCTAATACCACTGAAGTTCTTGGCCAAGAGGCTAATTCCAACACCCCTGCAATAGTGGCCGATGTCTCAGTTCCCATCCAGCTCACACTCAGCCACCAGGGCACATCCTGCAACATGGCTCTTAGTGCTCTCGCTTCCCCCTGAAAACAGCTCTGTGTTGCTCATCTGCCCACAAAACAACAGAAATTTGCCAGCCTCGCCCTTGAGCCCTCTCCAGCCTCATCTCCACCTCACCCCTACACAAATGCTCTCCTAGTCAGCCCAGCCTGCCACCATTCAGCCAGCACAGTCTATATACACTGGGATCACCTAGAGGGCTGGTTAGACCAAAGATTGCTGAACCCACCTCCGGAGTTTCCCATTCAGGAAGTTTTGGATGGGGCCCAAAATTTTGCATTACTAACAAGTTCCCAGGTGATGCCGATGCTGCTGGTCCAGCGATACACTTCACGAACAACTGGTTTAGTCTAAACATCAGAGGGAAATGGGTGGCCCTAACAACCTATCTGACTCATAGCTAAGTCTTATTTGCACTACATAATGTGTTAACTTTTTAGCTAGTTACCAACACTTAAAAACCAGAACATTTCCCAAAAAACTCCAGACTGCTGACTTCTCTCAAAAAAAATAGGAAGGTCTGGGAATTGCCTAAAGGTGATCAAAAAGTACAAACTTTCAGTTATAAGATATATAAATACTAGGGGTGTAATCGGTAATATAATGACTATAGCTAACACTGCTGTAGGATATATAGGAAAGTTGTTAAGAGAGTTCTTAAATCCTAAGAGTTCTCATCATAAGAGAAAAAAGATATTTTTTCTTTTTCTCTTTTTTATATCTATATGAGATGATGGATATTAACTAAACTTATTATGGTAATAATTTCACAATATATGAAAGTTAAATCATTATGCTGTACCCCTTAAAGTTATACAGTGCTGTATGTCAGTTATAAGAGTAAATTATATAATTCACTTCCAAATTATTAATAAAAAAACATAAAAAGGTCTAGCCACATTAGGCACACACTTCCACATAGCCAACAATCGACTAGAACCAAGTAGCCACTGCCCTCTTGGCATTTCGTCTCCCAAATGCCATAGTTCCAGCCACTCCCCACTCCCAACACAGGCCAGTTTCATTCATTCAATTTACCTACCCAGCCCTTATGGATATTTAAGTTTATGATCCATGAGCTTTGTCACTTGCCCAATCATTTTATGGGATAAATGGAATAAGTCCAAAGAAGCTAGATTGCTGGGTCAATTTGATATGCAGTATACCCTGCAAAAAAAGTTATGGATATCCTTTTAAATTAATAATAACACAAAATGGGAAAAACCAGCTAGCTAGATGATACTCTTTAATTTGGACATTTTAAATTAACCTATAGCAATTCTCACATCTCCTTCCCTCTGGCTCCACCCTAAGCCCTCTGATATCTTAAATAAGCATCCAGCTAAGTTTGCCATTTTCTTCCCTAACTTCTGGCACCTAAAGTTCTATGACTACATCCTTTAGCGACATCCTCAAAAACCACTTGCTATAAGAGAATTAGTCGCAATACAAGTGCCTACTATAAACTTAGTACTACTCAATATCCTTCTTCTCTTTCTCTCTCTCTCTCTCTCTCTCTCTCTCTAATATATATATCTCTCTCTCTCTCTCTCTCTCTCTCTCTCTCTCTCTCTCTCTCTCTCTCATACACACACCTGCAGCTGCCTCATACACACGGGTTTGCACCTTGAATTAGATACCTACAATGAGACACCTTTGAAATGATGCCAAGATCTACCTTCTTGCCCAAATTCTGAAATTTTACCCTACATATTGCTATGGGCTGAGTTGTGTCCCCTCAAAATTCATATATTGAAGTCCTAACACCCACTACCTCAGACCATGACTTTATTTGGAAATACAAATAAATAAAACTTAAACTTTAAAGAGGTGATTAAATTAAAATGAGGTAACTGAGTATGACTGGTGTCCTTACAAAAAGAAATTGGGACACAGACATATACAATGGGAAGATCATGTGAAAACACTGGAATAAGTTGGCCATCTACAAACCAAGGAGAGTAGCCTAAGAAGAAACCAACTCTGAAGACACCTTGACCTCAAACTTCCAAAGACACCTGCAGATTCTTCTTCTAGAAGTGTGAAGAAAAAAAAAAAATCTGTTGTTTAAGCCACCCAGTCTAGGTATTTTGTTATGGCAGCCCTAGCAAACTAATACAGTCCCTTATATCTGCTGAAGGTATTAAACGGTGATTTCTACTTCACCTCCTAGGTGACAGACCAGAAAAGCAAGAAGACAACTTCAGTACTGTGCTATCAGAATCCCTTTACTGATCCTCCCTTCTGCGGCTTATTTCTTCTTCTCTCATTGTCCACTCTGTTTCTCTTTTCTATTTTCTAGGCAATGGCACCTATATTCTGACCTGTCACACCCCATAGTAGAGCAGAGAAAAAGGAAGAGGGGAGGGTTGGCAGAGGTGGAGAAAGTAAACGGTAGGAAGGGGAGGGCCAGAACAGGAACCCAAGGAGGGGCTGGCAAAAATCTTAGAAGTTCCAAATCCAGGAAGGGAGATGGGAACAACAAGGGGAGTAGGGGGAGTTGGGGGGTGGGCACAGGCAGGTGTCAGGACCCTGAGATGGCGCTCAGTCACAAATCTTCTCAACGCTTTCTCTCTGCCCAGCATTAGATTTGCAGGGCCATGCAATAGGGGTTTTCACCCTACAGCATCTCAGAATCACTTCTGGGCCTGAGTGGGGTCAACAACATCAGCAGTCTCTTCATACAGCGATCAGTCCATGACGATTGCAAATGCAAACACAGCTGCCAGGTCACAGGCAAAGTGATGAGCCCACTGAAGCCCCAAACAGCACAGTGTCCTCTCCCTGAGCAGTCAGTCAGCAACACCCCACTTGCTTATATTCTGCTCAGTGACAAGCAACGTGCCTGCCAAGAGTGGAGGCTCAGTATGAGGCCCCATCCTCTGCTGGGGTATATTATATAATGATGCTGAGAAAATGTAAAAAGGCAAAAGAATGAGATAAAAGCAAAGAGATTGGACTTTACGTAAATTTAAGATGCCAGTCTTAACACAGCTGTTAGAAACATTGTATTCAACTTTTTAAGATAATTAGCACACACTCACGTTGTATCTCATTTTAGCCAAGGTATCTACCAAGTTCACTGGCCTCCCACTGGTGTTCTCCAGCTCTGCCCACTGAAATCCAACTTCCACATGTCCTGATGGCTGACATACTCAACAGAGGCTCACTCATTATCCAACACCACCCCTCCCACGTGCCAGACTGCAGTAGGAGCTGGGGTACGAGGACCAGGAGAGCACGGCCCAGCCTTGAAGGAGCCTGCACTTCTGGGAGAGGCAGTCATCAGCACTCCAGGAGAGGCTTCCATGGGGATGCTGAGAGAACAACGGAGGGTCACCTCTGGGCTTGGGAAGTCTTTATACAAGAAACAATGTGTAAGCTGAATCACCCACCTACCAGAGGGACAGCACATGGAAGGGTTCCCAGCAGAGGAGACAGCGCGTGCTTACAGAGCTGACCTGCCTCAAAGAGGTCCCTGTTAAGGATGTTTGTGTTCACGAACAAATCTGCCCGTATGTTAGAAACCAGTTCCCTTTCAGAGAGTTCACATCTTTTTTCTAGGCCAAAATTATGACTCATAGAAAAGTGTACTTTTTCATAAGACCCAGAGGTATGTCCACTGGGCCCAAACTATTGTTGAAGTTTTCACTTTGTGGAGGAAAAAAATAGCTTTTCAACAGAGACAGAGAGTTGTTATGATACTAGGGGTAAAGGGCAAGAAATGGTACTGACACCTACTGCTGGAAAGTACAGAAATGTGACAGCTGAAAAAGCAAATATGAAATATGTTAGTGTCATCTATTGGCAAGAGTAAACAATAACAAATGATTCTTTGCCAATTCAGATAATAACACTTATGCATTATCTAAAGAGCACTTTTGGGTTTGCAAAAGACTTTACATCCAACCAACTGCCTGTTGGGATACTGAAAGCCTGAGGTTCAGGCTTTGCACATGGAAAGCAGAGCACAGCCCCAGACTGGCTGCCTGCAATCATATTAGCTTTCAGATCCCATGATTCAGACCCCAAACCTAGATGCAACTAGGTCCCAAAGGACACGTTCCAATGCCAAGGAGATTGAAGCTGTCTCAAATTCCCACCCCAGCCTACTCTGACATCAAAGTGGGCAGGAAATCTTGTGGTTAGACAGAGTCCTCCCAAACAGCCCCTCAAGGGGAGCAGACAGATAGTGCCCATGCCTGGAACCTGTGCATAGATGCCTGGTGGGGTAAGACCATGGAAATGGGATTTCAGAAGATCATTTCTCTAGGAAACTCTAAATCTTTAATGAGAACCCACCTGTGTGGATGGGGAGGCAGTGAGGAGAATCACAGGTGAGCCCTGCATCTGAGCTGGCAGGATTGAACAGGCATGAACTATGGGTAATAGAGAAGAGGAGTCATAACCTGACTCCATCCTGGAGGCATAAGGATGTTGTCTGCTCTGAGATGGCAAGATCAAATCCACAAATATGAAGTAGGCATGCTTTCCCTAATTCCAAATCAAGAGAGCCCAAGGGAACAATTAGCTCTCAGGTAGCAAAGGAGAGGTGAAGGGAAAGAGAGAAGTGGCAAAATAATGGAATCATGAGGAAACTAGAACAGAGGGAGGCCTTCTGTTCCCTCTCCAGGCAGAGTTACAAACTCCTTCAATCGTTTACAAAACAGAAGCTTACTGAGCATTTACTATGTGCCAGGCATGGCGCTAAGTCCTAAGAAAACAAAGATAAGTTCTGCCCTCAAGAAGCTGATCACCTGTATTATAAAAACCTCAGGTTCTAGGGGGCAAGAACTCTATCATTTTTTACATAGCTCCATGCTCAGCAGGAATTCAATGGATGTGTTGACTAAATGAATATAGGAATGGGTGGCTAGAAAGATAACTCTTGGTGAGCTCATATCCTAGTCCTTGAAGTTTAGGGCCAGCTGACCAAGAATGGTTTAACACTGAAAAATCTACAGATAGAGGAACCAAGAAAGTCATAAGATCAATATAACTCAAAGTTACTAAGAGAGTGGATCTTAAAAGTTCTCATCACAAGAAAAAAATTTTTGTAACTATGTATGGTGACAATGCTAACAAGACTTACTGTGGTGATCATTTCACAGTTTATACAAATATCAAATCATTATGTTGTACATCTGAAACTAATATATTTTATATTATCATTATTATAATATAATGTTATATGTAAATTATATCTCAATAAAAAAAGACATCAGAACAGATCACAACAGAGACTCACCAAAAAAGTCTTCATAAAATTCAATGACTGGAACTTTTGGTACGTGTTGGGTCTCTGACTCTCATGCATGTGGGGTTCTCATACACATGCATGTATTAAATTTGGTTATTTTCTCTTGCTAATCTGTCTCATGTCAATTTGATTGTTAGACTAGCTAGAAGAACATTGAGGGTAGAGGAAAGTTTGTTCCTCCCCAATGGTTGGCATTGTGAGCAAGATAAACTCACTGCTTGGAACGCCACACTTCCCCATGAGACTGCTGCAGATTGAGGAGATCCTGGGGTGTCTGACACAGGCTGACAGAAGGTAAGGATTCTTTCCATGTAAGCACACCCCCAGATCTGTCTATAGGACACAGTGGAAGCGAAAGTCGTGAGAACCTTTTTGTTTGTTTACTGATTTATTTTTATTTTTTTATGGTGGCATTGGTTAACAAAATCTAGTAAGTTTCAGCTGTACGTTTTAACAGTAAGGCATATATATATTTACATTGTGTTCACCTCCCATAGTTAGATTTCTTTCTGTCATCACATATTTGACCCCTTTTACCCTATCTACCTCCCCTACCCCGCTACCCTCTGGTAACCACTAGTCTATTGTCCATGTCTGTGAATCTCTGTTTGTCCTGTTCATTTGTTGCTTTTAGATTTATATCCCACATATAAGTGATATCATGTGATTTTCAACTTTTTCTGTCTGGCTTATCTCGCTTAGCATGACTCTCTCCTAAATTTAGATTGGTAGGATAAAATAACTGTGAAACTAGTTTCTTGGGCCAGTGACTCTTTTTTACCTGGTATGAGTACTCATGGATTTTGTTTTTTCTCTGTCTGTTTTATCTCCTTTCATCCCAGTATATGACCTGAGAACTTGGCCTTATGATTAATGCAAATATTTTCTCTCTGGCCTCTACCATCCAGAGGGTGCACTTGCCAAGACATACCTTGCTCTCTATCCAGCCAAGATAGCTCTCAAGAAGTCTTCTGTGTCTATCATGTTCCTCCCAGAGATGGTCTATTACCTCTGCCAGTTGGATGATGCATACACATCTGGTGGACAGCTGAATAGGCTGTGGATCCACACTTAAGAAATCTTACACCTTATTTTGTTCAAAGGGGGCAAGCAAGTAATTCCCTGTCTTTTAGAACAGCTGTTTTAAGACAGGACTCCAGAGAGACATCAGAAGCATAGCAGATCTCCCCTGATCTCTCCCTTTGAAATTTCAACAAACTGAGCACCTAAAATCCAGCAAATAACACCCAACCTGCACACAAGCACATATGAGAAATCTGAGCACCAAAGAATATGAAGGCAGGCCAATTGAACAAGACAGGGAGGTGGAAAGAAGAATCAAAGAGAAGAGGAATCAAAGACAGGTGCTGTGGAATGCAGCCTAGAGCTCCCTGCTGGACAAAGGGGAAAGGAGAATTATGCAGTGGTTTTAGAACTCTTTGAAGCCCCGAACAGTCCTGCCTGAGTGGTCAGCATATTCCACATGGTGGAGCCCGGTGATCAGGGCAAAGAGCTGGGCAGATACTGAGTGGCAAGGGGCAACAGCTATGTCTCAGCAATCACTATTGCCAGACAGAAACCTGAGTTATGGAGCCTGGCCGCCTCCTCCCACCATCCCAGAGCATGCCCTCTCCCTACCCCTATCCTCCCAGAGCTAGCAAGGTGCCTCCAGGGAAATCTGTAGCAACCAGAACTGAAATGCACACTGCGGCTGGTCCCAGTAACGAGGTGGAGATATAGAAGGAAGGCAGCTGACTCTTGAGGGCCAGCATTACTGGAAGGAAAATAGCCACATATAGCACTGGTCTCTACCAATCCATCCCACCTCCAACACATTCAGGTTGATTCATAAGGAAGGAGCAGAGTATTACATCTGACTGCCGGGACAGTACCAAGACTTCAGAGCCTTTTCAGAGGCTTGGACTCCCATCACCCTTAACACTCTCCCACGGAGATGGAGCCTTGAGACTGAGGTGACCTGGTCACAGAGGAGCCACACATCTTACCAAAAAAAAAAAAAAGTATTTTTAACCTAAAAGCAAAGATCCGGGAGGCTTGGGCAGTGGAGGAGGTTTGGGCACCACCTACTGGAAATCAAAATAAAAACCTCTTCTTATCAACCTGCTAAAGAGAGATCACTATATAATAAATTTTCTTAAAAGAAAAGAAAAGTTGAGTACATACCCATTAATGCCTGGGCAGAGAAATAGTCCATCAAACAGCAAGAAAAACTAAGGTGACAAGGAAGCTCAGAAGGGAAATGAAAAATCTCCAAAAACTAATCTCAAAGATATAGAAATATGCAATTTAAATGACAGAAGGTCTAAGATTGCATTTCTGAAAAAACTCAACGAGATGCAAAAAATTGTGATCAACAGTTTAAAGAACTTAGAAACAAAATCAACGAACAACAGGAATACTTTACTAAGGAGACTGAAACTCTAAAAAATAACCGAATAGAATTTCTGGAGATGAAGAACTCATTAAAAGAGATGAAGAATGAAATCGCAAGCTTAGGAAATGGAGCTGACTAGATGGAGAAAAGAATTAGTGATATCGAAGACAGAAATCTGACAATAATGCAGATAGCAGACGAGACAGACTTGAGAGTGAAAAAAAATGAAAGAACTCTACAAAAACTATCTGAAAAAAAGAATAATGGGTATACCAGAAGAAGAAGAGAGAGAGAAGGGAACAGAGAACTTATTCAAACAAATAGTTGACCAGAATTTCCCAAACCTATGGAAAGAACTGGATCTTCAATCCAAGAAGCAAATAGAACATCTCATTACTCAACCAAAAAAAAAAAAAACCTTCTCCAAGACACATTATATTAAAATTGTTGAAAATTAATAACAAAGAATTATCAAGGCAGACGAGGAAAAGAAGGTGATAACTTATAAAAGAAAACCCATTAGATTATCATCAGACTTTTCAGCACAAACTTTATAAGCTAGGAGGGAATGGAACCAATTATTCAAACTACTGAAGGAGAAAAATTGCCAGCCAGGAATAATATATCAGGCAAAGTTCTCCTTCAGATATGAAAGAAAAATTCAGACCTTTTCAGACATAAAGAAGCTGAGGGAATTTTCCACCACAAGGCCTGCATTACAGGAAATACTAAAGGGAAGAAAACATAGGTACTAAACTCATGGACATTGGATTTAGAGAGGATTTCATGAATTTGACCTCAATGTCAAGAGAAGTAAAAGCAAAAATAGGATACTATCGAATGAAAAAGCTTCTGCACAGCAAAAGAAATCATCAAGACAAAGAGTGTATCATTCAAATGAAAGAAGATATTTGCAAACATGCCTTCGATAATGGCCTAATATCCAAAATATATTTACAAACACATACAACTTAACAATAAAAAACAAGCAATCCAGTTAAAAAATGGGCAGAGTACCTGAACAGACACTTCTCCCAAGAAGACATATCAAAGGGCCAAGAGACATAGGAAAAGATGTTCAATTTCACTAGCAATTAGGGAAATGCAAACCAAAACCACTATGAGATACCACCTCACACTCGTTAGAATGGCTATCATCAACAGGACAGGTAACAACAAGTATTGGAGAGGTTGTGGGGAAACAGGAACCTTCATACCCTACCAGTGAGAATGTAAATTAGTACAGCCACTATAGAAAATAGTATGGAGTTTCTCAAAAAAAAACTAAGAATAGAATTACCATATGACCCAGCAATCTCTCTTCTGTGTATTTACCCAAAAAAAAAAAACTTGAAAACATTTATCCACAAAGATATATATGCACCTCAATGTTCATAGCAGTGTTATTCACAATGGCCATGACATGGAAACAACCAAAGTGTCCTATGATAGTTAATTGGATAGAGAAGCTGTGGTATATATATACAGTGGAATATTATCAGCCATAAGAAAAGATGAAACACTGCCATTTGCAACAACATAGATGGATCTTGAGATTATCGTGCTAAGCAAAATAAGTCAAAAAGTTGAGAACAATATGATTTCATCACATGAGGGGTATAAAACTAAAAGCAACAAATAAACATGACAAACAGAAACTCATGTACACAAATAGTGGATTAGTGGTTACCAAAGGGGAGGGCAGAGAGGGGAAGTAGGTAGGAGTAAACAGGCTCAAATATTTGGTGATGGAAGGAAATTTAACTTTGGGTGGTGAACACACAACACAATATACATATGACATATTATTGAATTGTTCACTTGAAACCTATTTGATTTTATTAACTAATGTTGCCCTGATGATTTTTTAAAAATACATAAATAAAGACAAGGTTCTCCTTCTTACTTAGGCTAACCCTGGGAATAACTTCACTTTCCTTTGGGGATGTATCTTGTATACATAGTGTTGGTTTGAGTCACTATAGATCCTTCCATCGAGGCCAGATGATGAATTCTTTTAAATGGAAAAATTAAATTGAAAAGAAAGAAAAAAAATTTGAGAGCTCTCATATTGTTATAATAGCTAGTCATTAAGATTCTCTTAATAAGATGGAAGGACAGAAAGTAGAATAAAAATCAAAGTCCACTCAAACTTCTTCCTATTTGCCTTCAGACGTTTGCAGATACTGTAAAAAAAGGGAAAAAAATCAGAATATTGAAAGCACAATTGTCCTGCACTTACGATAAATGAAAGAAAAACAACGGCAAAATCTTATTAATGACAACTTAAAATTTTTATGTCCTAAGAACTTGGCTTGGTAACTATCAGGTTGGAAGCTCTGAAATATGGCCAGACAGAAACATGGGCTAAACTCCGCTTATGGCTAGGGTCCTATCAAACTGCTGCCAGTCCTCAAGGAAACTATAATCTAAAATTACGATGGCTATTATGAGGAATGTACCTATTAGGGAAAAATATTGGGCTAAATAAAATGGACATTGACAGGGTTAAAACAAAGGTTTAGTACAGCACTGACTAAGGCTAAATGGGCCAAGTTGACCCCCTAGTGGCCCCCATAAGATTAAAGGACTCCAAAAAGCCCCCTCTACGGCAGTGTGGAGAAATGTAAAAGACCTGAAAGAAGAGACAAGGAAAAACCTGACCGGCTATCGCTTAGGGCAATAGGCTGGTTGAATCGAGTTAAAGATTGATAACAGGGCCAGGATCCCTTGGCTTGACCTCTTGCTGGGAACCCAAAGCCTTTTATGCAAGAGTGGGTACAAAGGTCAGGAAATAGAAAAAAGCAATTTCCAAGACCCTTTAATATGGGAATTCAAAACCCATTGCTAAAGCCCTTACTCAAGCTATGCTTAGATTAAAATAATATGGAAAGGTAAGGGTAGATAAGGTTATGAACATTGGAATGTTTAAACAGACTTTATGTTTAAAAAAATGTCAACTTTAATTGATTGCATCTAGTTTAGCTAATCGTATTGTGAAAATAGACATTATGTCTCATTGGGGAACTGGGACATGAAGGCTGTCAATTCTTTCTTTTGGCTATCAGAGAGAAAGACTCTAGAAGGTAGTAACCTTTTTGCGCCCTCTTGGATCCATGAAATTGTTTAATAATGCCAGAAATATTTACATTTTGTCCCAGTTGAAACCTGATGAGATATTTGAAAGGATTTAATAACTATTGATCATAAATTTGGCCAAATTGGAAACTAATGTCAAAGCCCATTTTGAGCACCCTCCTTAAGCTAAAATAAAACTATACACCAAGAGGAAAAGAAGCAAGTTAGAGATTACACAGTTAGATAGATAGGTCAACCTATGATGTCACTTGAATTTTAACCCAAATTTTGAGAGCAATTGTTATCTTAGAAATCTTTGTGAAACCAGAAATGCAGCTCTAGAAGCAGTTCAGGCCCACCTATCTTTATTGCCCCCAATTCCTATGACTGAATTTTTAAAAATGGTAGAGTAGGGTGTTTTTGACAACACAAACTACTTCTATGGCTCGGAGTCTCCCTAACTAAAGACAAATATAAATCTTAAGTGGTTTCTCCATAAATATTAGTAAGAAAAAGCTTTAGCCATCTACACAGGTAATTTTTTTTTTCAATTAGAGTTGACATTCAGTATTATTTAAATTAGTTTCAGGTGTACAGCATAGTGGTTAGACATTTAAATAATTTACGAAATGATCCTCTCAATTAGTCTGGTACCCACCTGGTACTATACTATACACAGTTATTACAATATTATTGACTATATTCCCTATGCTGCACTTTACGTCTCTGTGACTATTTTGTAACTACCAATTTGTACTTTTTAATCACTTCACTTTTTTCACCCAGTCTCCCAACACTCCCTCCCATCTAGCAATCACCAGTTTATTCTCTGTATCTATGAGCCTGTTTGGAGTTTTTTTGTTCATTTATTTTGTTCCTTAGATTCCACATATAAGTGAAATCATATGGTATTTACACAGGTGATCTTAATTTATTCTGTCAGAAACACAATTTGGATCCAACTGTTCCTTTATATTATCTTATCCATCCTATGGCAGTAATTTTAAAATGAAGGCTAGGTGGTTTCTAGTCATGTCTGTTTGTATGTGTTGTGTGGTATTTTCTACCTCCAGATGCTATTGTTGATATTTAAAAAAAAAAAGAAAAAGAGGCGCTCTATTAAATTGGCTTTAAAAAACAAGCACTTATATGGGAATTCTCAAAAACACAAAGAAGCATAATCCAAATATTTTTCAGAATCATGTGACCTGGGAAAATATTTGATATTAAAGCTGGTTTGAGTTTGGTTTGGTTAAATAAGCATGTCTTTAGAATAATCAACATTAAATAATACTTTTATTCTACTTGGGTTTATTAGTCAAGTAAGTTTATGTTATTTTTATGTTAATTTTTCTGTTGAAAAATTAGTCATGAAGGAAAGCAACTTGGTATGGTAAAATTTTCATAAGTAATCTATACTTAATTGTTACAAACAAGTAAATTAAATAAAGGTAGGTAGGATAAAAGGCTTCTTTTGGGGTGAACTTTTTAGCGATAATTATATTGTTAAAAATGGTTTCCTAAATCTCTTTGGTAACTTGAAACTTTTAAGTTTTGCTAGATAAATTAAATGATGGATGTCCATGAAATGTCTATCTTCCAAATAAGATAAAATATTGAAACATTACTGAACATAGGTTTATCTACTTTTTGCTTATTATAGAGGAATTAAAGATATTTGGGTCTAACAGTAGACATGACTTGTGTCACATTAAAAAAAAATTGCGTTATGAAAAAATATATTTCTAGAAATTATTAAATGTGTTCATAACTATCAATCTAAAGACTAGTGGTATAACAGACAGTTCACAATTACATCTTAGTTTTCACTAATTAAAACTTAAAAATTAAGAATTCTAATATATGTAATTAAAGCTACAAAAATTAATAATATTAAGGAAAACAACTGTGTATATAAGCAAAATGAATTTCCTCAATAGTAAGGACTAAGTTTTCCTAACAATTATGTAAACTTCTGTATTTTTCTTGGAAATCTTCTATTGCCACTTTGGTTAAATGGATAATTAAGTATTGTTTCATGACTTATGATCCTATTTAAACGAATGTCCAAATCTCTTAATATATTTTGGCAAACTTCTCAAAATTTAAATTATAAATAGAAGCTTGACCTGGGAATAACTTTGAGGTGTTCCAGAAGGGCCCTTGGAACACCTCAAAAGATTAGTTTTCTCTCCTTTCAAAACAAAAATATTAAACTAATTAGGCTTATTTTGGTATGATGAAATTACATGGGAAGCATTGTTAAATAAAAAATAACATTGAGCCTTTTTTATGTTGTATTTGTATAAATACATATTATAAATGTTCCAGAAATATAAGAGAAATTGCTAAAAATCTGAGATGTCCTGACATAAGAGGTCTGTCATCAAAATTAGAGGACACACTAAAACAACTAAACCTTAGTACCAGATTGTGACACATGTGGATGCAGTCCATTATGTTTTCACAAAAATAAGCCCCCATTGCCAGACTTTTGCCATCCTGATATTCTTATAACACGGCAACAGTCTGTTTCTGAATCAGAGAAATTAAGATGGGTAACCAATGACTGTAAATTAAATGAACAGTCAGGGCTGTGGAAAACCCAAGATAGCCACTTGGATCTTCCTGGCTCCCTGGCATTCTTTTCAGTTTTTGTATTTCTTCATCCATCATGGCACATTTAAACTGGATTTCATTCAACTGCCTTTTAGTATGGGTTATCAATAGATTCTTGTTGTTGTATTATGGGTTTGGGGGGGTTTTTGGGTCGTGGGGGATGAGTTGAAGCTTTCCCCTGCCACATGGCTGATGCCCTCACAGTAGCAAAGAAACTACTAGAAAATGTATTTCCCACTTGGGGTATACCTTCCAAAATCTCTAGGCACACATTTCACTGAGCAAACCATATGAGGCTTGATGGATAGCCTTGCAGATTTCTTGGAATTATCACTGACCTTATCACCTTCAATTATCAGGCAAGGTCAGAGAACTAATGAGAAAACTGGATTCAAGTAGAACTAGTTCAATTACACAAGACTGAATGAACTGATGAGAAGGGTTACAATTTATAACTTTTTATTTGAAATAGTGCTGATTTTTTAAATCTTTTGTCTTCCAGATACAAGAAATTTTTTTTACTTTCTCATAAACTAGAGCAATTTAGTAAATTATTCCTTTATAAGCAGTATCGAAACATTTTTTTTCCTCTAACTAATCCCTCCAGACTTTGGAAACTCTCGTTGAGTATTTTTATTTTTATGGCAATACATTTGTTTACATAAGTTCAATGAGAACTTTATAACAGGCCACAATTGGAAACCAGTCATATTACAAGGCTTTGGAATGTCATCTGAGAGAGACATGCATAGACTTGGATAGGACCAGAAAGCTTTAAAGAATTAAGATTGACTTTGGAAGCCAATAAAAGCCCCTTGAAAAAACAACCTGGTATCTTGCTTACATGGTTCACAGTAGTCTTTCCAGGTAAGAAACGAAGGTTGCTTACTGGGGGATGTAAAGAAAGAAACTCAGGAAACGTTGGGGACCCCATTACAAGAGAAATTCACCCCAAATTTATACGTATTGCAGAAGAAGTCTGATAGTAAGTATGCGACTTGGCTTCTTAGCCTCAAGAGGCCTTTTTAAGTTTAATCTGAAAATTCCTTATGATAAATTCCAGCAAAGCAGGTTTAAAAGAGCCTATGTGGTTAATTGCTATCCTTTCTGGACTTATACAAATAATCAGGCCAAGTTTATTGAAACTAGACCTATTTTGCAAATAAATTAGTCTAATTTGGTTATCTTTGGAAAAGATGGGGGTGATTTTAGAGAGAAAAATTGTTTCAATAAAACCATTAATCTACCTTTGTGGTATTAGATTCTAGTGCTGCTGTTTATGGAGGTTCATTTCTTTTTTGTTTTTTTTCTACCTATAAACTGGACTGGATCCTGAATTTTTATAGTTTTCTTAAATATTTGGCTGCAACCCTCCAAACTAACATTTTCATTTTCCCATCCTTTGACTTCAAATCATTAAAACCTAGAACTGCCTGTTTCCCATGGCCAGGCAAACTAAAGTAGAACAATTTTATATAAATATCAGAGAAATCACAACAGCTCATAGATAGACAATCTTTGTGCTCATTGCAGAAAGATCACCAGAGACATTCAAACCGTAGACCAAGAGAATCCATCAGACTGTAACTGCGAGACTTCACTCCATCTAAAGATGATTCGAGAGACATCTAGAAATCTTGGCTGCCTGCCTTCAGAACTCAGAAACTGAGATTACAGTAACCTTTGTTTTTCTTTTGTTTCCATAGAGATTCATCTTAATAAATACCTGATTGCTTATACCATAAGCTTTACTCTGGGAGCCCTCCTAGATCATCACCTCCTGAAATGAGACACAGCTATTTAACTCTACTGAACTTTCCTCTAGCTTGAGACTGGCTTAATGAGATATAGAACAATCTACCAACCCAACTTCTGGAATGTTAAACTTCCAGGGAAGTTTCAGAAGAGTGAACTCTGGGGATCCAGAATGAGTCACCCCAAGATGTGCCTCTGTGGTATGCAGATTGTTGCATGCTGAAGGCAACTTTACCCTCAGGCTCAAAAGGAACTTCTGCCCCTCCCTTAACTACCTTCAAGAATTTGAATGAGGGGCCTTACCCATAAGAGATTGTCAGAGATAACTTCATTTGACCTATCTGTAGGGGAAAGCAAACTTCTATTTACTAAAGGTATGTTCTTCTTATCATCCTGCAATGGCCTTTTGAAGCCCCTAAAGTGCATTACCTCATCCCTAACTCAGGATGTCTTATATACCCATGTTCCCTTTTTATCTCTGAACCTCTCCTGCATGTGGAGTCTCTTACTCTCCCACGTATGTGGAGCTCCCATGCATATACATGTATTCAATTTGGTTATTTTCTCTTGCTAAAAAAAAAAAAACTCAATGACTGCTTCCACTAATAACAACTGCTTGATAAAATTTCTAGTAAAATGAAAATTCAAGGATATTTCATTCACATCATAAAGACTAATCAACTGCCAGTATCATATTCAATGGTGAAATATCAAAAGAATTCTCACTCAAGTTAGAAAAAGGAAGGTTGCCCTTTCTTATCACTGCTACTTAATGCTGTTCTAAGTATCCTAACCAACATGCTGAGGTAAGAAAAAGAAATGAGACAAACTGTGAAAAGGTGAAAACAAAATAATTATTTATCAATGATGTGTGATCTCTAGGAAAGCAACAGAATCAACTAACATTGCTAGCATACATGATTTCAATTAGGTGGTTAAATTAATATATAAAAATTAGTAACCAGATGGAAAATATGAGAAGAGTCTACACCAGCAAAATTTATATTAAAAATAATAAATAAATTTATGAATTAAGCAAGATCTAGATCAAGAACTCTACAAAATGAAAAAGGACTAAAATAAATGAAAAGGATAACACATTCTTGGATTGTTGGACTTAATAGGAGAAAAAAATGTAAGATCATCTAAAAATTAACAAAATAGTAATCAGAATAAGCTTAAAAACCATTAAGGAAAGTGACATCATTGTCAAATTTTTAAATGTAGCTTAAAGTTACAGTCATTAAGAATATGATATTGACACATATATAGGCTAACAGATGAATGGAACTGATACGGACCATCGCTTGCAAAATTATTAATCTTTTTAGTAAATCTAGTTAAGTCTCTTCTTTCCTCCTTTTTTTGGAGAAAGACCCTCTCTCTGAAATTTAGATAATTACCTTGAAACTGGTAACTCAGACCCTCCAGCTATTGATAAGGATCATTGAAACTCCAAGCATTCTCCTTGGCTCATTATAGGGCAGGAATGGCTTTAGGCCAAAACAAGGCCCTTAGAGGTCGAGAAAGGAGGGGAACTTTAACCCAAGTTTTTTCTTTCTTTTACAAAATGTATTAACCAAGCTTGATTTCCTTTACCTGCTTGATAGGCAAATCAATAATAGAAACATAACTTAGATATATGATTCAAGTAACAAGTTTGCATCTTCATTTTTCCTTGTCTAGAGACTGAGGTGGCACTTTGGCAGGAAACCCAAGACCCCGTTCGGACTGAGACAGGGAGGGAAAGAACTCCATGAAACCCTAATAGACAGGATCTACGACACTACTCAGCAGAAAGCAGATACAGAAGAGACCTCCCGTCCCTCAGCATCCATACTAATAAAAAAGGGGTTCATGGCTCTTAGAAAAGGGTTGGGGAGGAAAATTAGATAGGTCCACCTGCAAAGACACTGAGGTCATCCTATTCTAGAAAGGGTCCACCCTAGTCTGCCCATAATTAAGCAGCCAGAGGCATTTTGGGGCTAAAAGTAACTCATACAAGGAAACAAGTAAACAGATAATTGGGTACAAGTTTCAGCTAGTCACTCACACGTGCGCAATGAAGACCCTTCCACCCCCACCAACAACCTTTAATGCACCTGAGCCTTATTATACCATCATTATAATATGATGCATATGCCCAGAAGTTCATTAATATCATTATAATAGACTGAATTCTGGGAACGAACATGCGTAGAAAGCAAACGATGAGTCACTGAGTCCTGTCAATCTTAACTGTCAATCAAGAAAGGCCACTCCTCTAAGAAAAGTAACCACCACAGCAAATAGGGATAAAAACCCCAAAGGCTTTGATACCAGGCCTTCTGAGCCACTCTTCTCTTGTTTAGGCCCACTTGCACATCTGGAAGCGTACTATCACCTCTAAGAAAGCTATTCTTTCCTGCTATATTTCGGTGTCTTGCTCATTCATTTGTTCGAAACATCAAGAACCTGGACAACACATTGAAAAAGGAATCCCCGTCTTCAGAAACAGAACAAAATGGAAAGTTTGAATGAGTGTGAGTTGAGTGTGTGTGTGTGTGTGCACGTGGGTGTGTGTAGTAGTGATGTTCCAAAATCAAAGAGTATTGCAAGTCAATGGAGAAAAGCTGATGCCAAAAGGGGTAGCCATAGGCATTTAGAGGCTGCCCGGAGTTGAGCCTGACAATGCAGTTGGGCAGAGTACAGCACTGGGACCAACTCAGGCAGCACAGCCTCCAAATGGACCTGCCTCAGTCATACTTATCCAGAAACAATCTGGATCAATGCTTTTCAACAGAATTATAGTGCAAGCCACATTTCTAATTTTAAGCCTGCTAATAGCCACATTTAAAAAAAAAAAACAGGTGAAACTAAATAATATATTTTATTTGACCCAATATATCCAAAGGATTATTATCTCAACATGTAATCAATATAAATTACTTAGGATATATTTTACATTCTTTTCCCATACTTGGTCTTCAAATCTGTTGTGTATTTTTCACTCACAGTACATCTCAATGTGGACACTAAATTTTCATCAGGAATACTTGATCTGTAGTTCAACTTCATAAAATTTATAGTTGAAAGAGGAGATTCACATTACAAGTTTTTCTAAACATACTTAAAAGTTTTCCAATAAATGAATCAAGTATCAGTTCTTAAACTTTCATTAGAATTAAAATTAAGTAAAATTAAAAGTTTATTTCCTTGGTCACACGAGCCACAATTCAAGTCCTCAATAGCCAGCCACATGTGGCTAGTAGCTAATGAATTAGACAACAGAAGTCCAGAATCCTGTGCTGCAGCTCAAAATTCAAGGTCTCACACTCACCACCATATCTTGGAGACTCAAAGTCACCATAACCTTTTAACACATCTGATATCAAACACCAATTCTTCCCTCTGTTAGCTATGTGATCATGGGCAAGTTTCCTATGCTCACTGGGCTTCAGTTTTCTCATCAAATAAGGATGATACTGCCCATCTTATAAAATTCTGAGGATTAAATGTAATATTACCAATGAGGCCTGAATTGTAGATGACACTGTATAGTAGTTCTCTTCCCTTTATATCTGTACAGTATGAAGTGTTTTCCCGTTTACTATTTTATTTGCTTCTGACAACAGCTGAAACCACCTGAAAAATGAGAAAACAAAGTTCAGAGAAGTTATGTGAACATCTCAAAATCACAAACTGGTGACAATGCAGGAATTCCAACCCCAGTACATCTGACCCTGGACCTAGAGCTTCCTTCACTACCAACAGTGTTTCAGCATCAGCTGTGCCTCGATCTCCCACAATCCTCCTGCCTCCACTATACAGTCCCAGAGGTGAGTGGGGATACCTGGAGCGTAGGCCCTCAGGGCTCCTTCCTGGCAGGCTGCCCAGGCAGGCTCTCCTGGCGCCTCTCTGTTCTCTGCCTCTTTCACGCAGCTGGCTGGGGAAGTAGGCTCAGAAGTCTACGGGACCTGGCCAGCCCCAATACCCACCTCCACTCCCAGCTCACTGTGTAGTCAGGCACCACTGACTCCTTTCTTCAGAGCTATAGAGAAAAAGGAGGAAGGAACCACTCTCAAATGGGCAGTAGAAGAAAGGTGCCCTAGGGAATGAGTAAGGGCTCATCTTATATCAAAATGAGTACATATGATCTTACCATACTCTGGACTTATTGAGAAGGGAGACTCCATTAACTGCCATCCCAAAAACTCTGATGGAATTCTACGTAGCAATGACAGTGAACGATGGACAACTACACACAGCAACATAGGTGAATCATGAAGGTAATGCTGAACAAAGGAAGCCAAGCCCTAAAGGGGGCATACTGGGTAAATCCAAGTATGAGAAGTTCCAAAAGAGACAATTTATGCTCAAAGATGTTCAGGATAGTGGCTATCCTTGGGGTTGGTGGGGGCCGGGTGGGGGGGGGAACAAGGGACTTCTGGGAAGCTGGTGCTGTTCTGTTTCCCGTCCACATGGCTATATTCATGAAAACTCATCAAGCACAGTTTTCTGTATAGTTATGCTGCGATAAAAACTTTATACTAACTTTCTCGGTGATGGAAATGCTCAACGAATTAATCTGAGTTGTGGTTATATGGGTATATGAGTATATTAAACATCATTGAGCTGTACACTAAAGTTGTATTTTACCATTTATAAATATAACATAGGGGTGTTACACTAAAAAAAAAAGAGTCTCAAGAATAAGTCATATAACTTTTTCTTCTTAAATTTAGCAACTCTAACCTCACAATCTTAACCTCAAAGTCTTCTAAAAAATTTAGTTTATAAATTTTAAATGCGTACATGAACCTTAAAAATGTTTCGTGAAATCAACATGACACTCTAGTGTGTAATTATAGTGCTCTAAAACGTCTCTTAAATGTATCATCTTAAGAGACAATACTACACACCTTTCTTCAAATATATTTTGCTTAAGATAATATTTACTTTCCCTTTTTCCCTCCCAGTTGGAAGTATAAAAGAAGGCTTGGCTTAGGTAAAAATGCTCACAAATTTGAATCTTGTAAAGTCAAAATCAATGAGCCTTTAAATCAAAATCTTTCTTTTATAAAACATTGTATTAAATTTTTTGTAAAAGACATTGAAAAAGTTAGAATAGAGGCTCTTTGGGCTTCCAAAATAAAGAAAACTCTCCCCCAAGAGATCAATGGAGGCAATTAGTGGCCCCTTACCTTGTCTATAAATCTCAATGTGCCAAACAAATACTATATTTTAGCATCTGAGTATTTATTAATTTATAGAATTTTAACAAGGTAAATTTCCTAAAACTTTGACTATCAATTTAGGAACACTATTTTTAGATTGTTGAATGCCATTAAACCCTTTAAATAACAATCTGAGTTCAGTATTTCAAGATCTGCTAAGGTCTAGATAGTTGGATTTTATTCTAAGGACCAACATCCCAAGACCAACCACTGAAAATAGTTGCAAAACAAGAATACTTATTTCATATTGCAAAATTGCCATTGACCCCCAGAGTTATCTAGTGCACTTTAAGATATCAATGACAAATTTCACCAAAACGATTAAACAATGGCACTTTAATAAAGTATTGCTTGTCTTATGAGAAGTAAAGAACCTCTTGAACATCAACCTTCATTCCAATACCCTGTGGTAGGATTTATAAACTTTGCATAAGAGGAGCATACCTCTGCCTTGGAAAGAATGTCCCAGGGTGAATGTCCTGAAAAGAGACAGCAATGATCTCAAGGAGACTGGTGTTACCTAAAACAGCCCCAGGCAGTATCATTTGTAAACCAGGCCATACCCTGTGACAGCCAGAATGGCATTCACATTCTCCACATCCTCTCAAAGCAGCTTCTTAATGAATGACCTGAAGTAAAACGAGCAATAAAAACATGCAATACATGTTAGGAGGTCAAGATAAAACAAGTTTTCTCTCTTGGTAACACACAAATAAGTGATATAACTGACTATTGGGCTATTTTTTAAACTGCAGAATAACATTCTTGAGCAAAGTATTCTGGTCAAGATGGTGAAGTAGGTAAATGCTGTGCTTGCCTTTTCCCATGACCACATTAAATTATAACTAAAATATAGAACAATCAGCCTGGAGAACCATCCAAAGACTAACTGAACAGAAGTCCTTTAATTAAGGATATAAAGAGGAAGCCATCTCAAGACATGAAACTGGGCTGGCCCTGCACTCATGTGTGGTGGTTGAGAATCAGAAGGGATATCTCAGCTGCAGAGGCCCCCGCTCAAGAGCAAGGAGTCCTAGCCCCACAATGAGCTCCCCATCCCAGAACACCAGTGCCTGGAAGAGCAGGCCCCACAAAATCTGCCTGTGAAAATCAGCCGGGATTCCATCCATCCAGGTGTCCAGGTAAGATGGAAGGCAGCTGGAAACCCAGGTGTCTACTTAAAGAGCCCCACACAGACTCTCTCGCTCCCAGGCATTCACCCTGGGCTTTGGCAGAAGGACAGTGGCTGGGGAGGTGCCAGAGACATACAAGGAGAAACTGAGTTGGGTAGCTTCAGAGCAAGGGCTAGAGGGAAAGCCACCATTGTCCCTGTGTTGAGCCTTCCTCCCACGAAGCGGGTAGGCGGACGCCATGTTTTCTGTGTTGATCCCTCCACCCACACAGCCAAATCTGAATTTTCATTAGCCTGGTGAACCCTGCTCACTCCACCCTGGTGACTCTCTGGGACTCCACTCCACCTAATTTGAGCACACCAGAAGCATTTTCACAGCTAGCAGGCAACTGATGTTGGCCTGCCCTGCAGTCTTTCTAAGATAACACTCATGTGCCTGCAAGCCCCAGGCAGGCAACGGCTGGCCTTGTGTGATCTACGACTTTTGCGGAATGACCTCAGGCTCAGCACTGGTGCCAAATTTAAATCTGCATTAACCCCTTGAAATGACTAGCCCCATACTGATGACTCCTTGATATTCCACCCCACTAAACTCTCATACTACCCGTACCACCGTACCACCCGAGACTCTTTCAGCGGCTGAGCTGTATGAACAGCTGGCAGGTGGTGGCAAGCCTTGGGTACCCTGGACCTTTTGCAGAGCTGCCCCAGGCCCAATACTAGTGACAGCTAGCTGCAGTGTGGCCTCTCCCATGCACCTCCAGGTCTAGTATAGTCAGTGACAAAGCTCAGATCACTTTGTAGCTCCTATCAAGTAGCTCCGGATAAGTCATAGCCATCAATGGACTTTGACCTGCACAAGAGCCCTTACCAAGAGGCCTCAGAACCAGCACACCAGAACAGAACCACACAACAACAGAACACCACCTGCTTAGCCCCATAAGCAGCACATCCAAAGGTGTGCTGGCACCAGAGCCCGCTAGGGCAAATCTAGCTCTGTGGGGTCAGCCCTGCATACAGCAGTTCATACACTGCGGTCGTGGCCAGTCCTCATAGCCAATAAACTTGAGGGTCAATCTCACCCACTGATGAGCCAACAGCAGTCAAGACTCAACTACAACAGGAGGGCACACAATCCATACAAAAGACACTACTAGAGCATCCGGCTCAGGTGAACAGAGAGACTGCACCACTGGGCCCCACAGGACACCTACTACATAAGGCTACCCTGCCAAGACTGAGAGATGTAGCAGATCTATCTAATACCTAGAAACAAAAACAGGGAGGCAGCCCAAATGGGGAGACAGAAAATATGTCCCAAATGAAAGACTAGAACAAGGCTCCAGAAAAAGAACTAAACAAAATGGAACAATGATCTTAGGGGAAGGGTAGATTAATTCAGTTTTTAATCTTTTTAACAAAGAGATTTATAAAAACATAAAAATGGAGACAGAAAACATAAGAAAAAAGTCAAAAATGAAGAATGCAATAACTGAAACGAAAAATACATTAAAGAGAATCAACAGATGATTAGATGAAGCAGAGGGTTGAAACAGCTATTTAGAAGATAAAGTAGCAGAAAACACCCAATCAGAATAACAAAAAAATAAAAAAATAAAAAAATGAGGATAGTTTAAGGGGACTCTGGGACAACACCAAGCATACCAACACTCACATCTAGGGATACCAGAAGGAAAAGAGAGAGAGCAAGGAATTAAAAACCTAACTGAAGAAATAAGGATAGAAAACTTCTCTAACCTGGCAAAAGAAATAGACAAGCCCAAGAAGAGCACAAAATCCCAAACAAGATGAACCCAAAGAGCCCACACCAAAACACATCATAATTAAAGTGACAGAAGTTAAATACAATGAGAGACTCTTTAAAGCATCAAGAGAAAAGCAGTTTGTTACCTACAATGGAGCTCCCATAAGACTGTCAGCTGATTTCTCAACAGAAACGTTGCAGGCCAGAAGAGACTGGCATGAAATATTCAAAATGATGAAAAACAAGGACCTACAACCAAGACTACTCTACCCGGCAAAGCTCTCATTTAGAATTGAAGACAAATAGAGTTTCCCAGACCAAAAAAAAAAAAAGCTAAAGGAGTTCATCAACATCAAGCCAGTATTACAAGGAATGTTAGAAAGACAAGAAGAAGATGAAGAAGGAGAAGGAGAATAAAGAAAAAGAGGAGGAGGAGGAGAAAAAAAGATAAAAATGTGGATAATAAGATGACAATAACTACGTATCTATCAACAATTACTTTAAGTGTAAATGGACTAAATGCTCCAATCAAAACATAGGGTGGCTGAATGGATGAGGAAATAAGACCCTTACATATGCTGCCTACAAGAGACTCATTTCCAATCAAATGACACACACAGACATAAAGTAAAGGGATGGAAAATATATTTCAAGAAAATGGAAATGGAAAAAAAAACTGAGTTAGCAATATTTATACCAACTAAAATATACTTTAAAACAAAGGCTCTAATAAGAGACAAAGACAGAAATTTCATAATGATAAAGGGATCAATCCAACAAGAGAATATAACTCTTGTAAATATTTATGCACCTAAAATAGGAGCACCTACATACATAAAGCAGATATTAGCAGACATTAAGGGAGAGATTGACAGTAATACACACATAGTAGGAAACTTTTAACACCCCATTGAATCAAAGGATAGAATTTCCAGAAATAACATCAACAAGGAAATAGCAGCCTTAAATGACACATTAGATCAGATGGATTTAATTAATATTTTTAGAGCATTTTACCCCAAAGCAGCAGAATATACATTTTTTTCAAGTGCACATGGAATATTTTCCAAGATAGATCACATGTTAGTCCACAAAACAAGTCTCAGTAAATTTAAGAAAACTGAAATCATACCAAGCATCTTTTCTGATCACAATGGTATGAAACTAGAACTCAATTACAAGAAGAAAGTGAAAAACACAAACACATGGATGCTAAATAACATGCCACAAAACAATAAATGGGTTAACAATATCAAGGAAGAAATCAAAAGATACCTGAGACAAATGAAAATGATAACATAACTCAACACCTGTGGGACACAGCAAAAGCAGTTCTGAGAGGGAAATTCACAGCAATACAGGCCTACCTCAAGAAACAAGAAAAATCTCAACTCAACAATCTAACTTTATACCTAAAGGAACTAGAAAAAGAACAGCAAACAAGGCCCAGAGTGAATAGAAGGAAGAAAATAATAAAGATCAGAGCAGAAATAAAATAGAGCTTTAAGAAAACAATACAAAAGATTAATAAAACCAAGATCTGAAAAAATATACAAAGTTAATGAACCTTTAACCAGACTCATCAAAAAAAAAAAAAAATAGAGAAGCCCCAAATAAATAAATTCAGAAATGAAAGAGAAGTGACATCTGACACCACAGAAATACAAAGGATTATAAGAAAATACTGTGAATAATAAATTGGACACCCTAGAAGAAATGGATACATTCCTAGAAACATACTATCTCCCAAGACTGAATCAAGAAGAAACAGAAAATCTGAAGACTAATAACTACTAACAAAATTGAATCAATAATCAAAAAACTCCCCACAAACAAAAGTCAGGGACCAGATTGCTTACAGGTGAATTTTACTAAACATTCAAAGAAGAATTAATACCTATCTTTCTCAACTGTTCCAAAAAATTCAAAAGAGAAGGCCTCTAAGTTCATTTTATGATATCACCATTACCCTAATTCCAAAACTAGGCAAAGACATTACAAAAAAAGAAAACTACAGGCCAACATCTCTTACAAACATTGATGCAAAAATCCTCAACAAAAATTCAGCAATACATGAAAAAGATTATACACCATGATCAAGTAAGATTTATTCCTGGGATGCAAGATTGGTTCAATATCCACAAATCAGTTAACATGACACATCACATAAACAAATGGAAGATTAAAATCATATGATCATATCCATATATACAGAAAAAGCATTCGACAAAATCCAGCATTAGTTTATGATAAAAACCCTCAGCAAAGTGAGAATAGAGAAAACATACTTCAACATAATAAAGGCCATATATGACAAACCCACAGCTAACATCATACTCAACAGGGGAAAGCTAAAAGCATTTTGTTAAAGATCAAGAACAAGACAAAGATATCCACTTTCATACTTCTATTCAACCTAATATTGGAAGTCCTGGCAATAGTAATTAGACAAGAAAAATAAATAAAAGGCATCCAAGTTGGAAAAGAAGAAGTAAAAGTGTCTTTATTTGCAGATGATATGATAGTATACATAGAGAATCCTAAAGATTCCACCAAAAAACTATTAGAACTGATCAATGGATTCAGTAAAGTAGCAGGATACAAAATTAATGTTCAGAAATTGGTTGCATTTCTCTACACCAATAACAAATTATCAGAAAGAGAAGTTAAAAAACAATCCCATTTACGATTGCATGAAAAAAAATAAAATACTTAGGAATAAATTTAATCAAAAAGATAAAAGACCTATTCTCAGAAAATTATAGGTCATTGAAAAAAGAAATTGAGAAGATACAAATAAATGGAAGCATATACCATACTCCTGGGTAGGAAGAATCAACATCATGAAAATGGCCACACGAGCCAAAGCAATCTATAGATTCAATGCAATCCCTATCAAAATACCAATGGCATTTTTCAGAGAACTAGAACAAATAATCCAAAAATTTATATGGAACCATAAAAGATCCCAAATAGCCACAGCAATCTCGAAAAAGAAGAACAAGTTGGAAGTATCACAGCACCTGATATCAAACTATACTACAAGGCTATAGTACTCAAAATAGCATGGTACTGATGTATAGCATAGGAAATATAGGCAATAATATTGTGATAGCATTGTATAGTGTCAAATGGTTGCTGGACTTATCATAGTGATCACTTCTTTAGATATAAAAATGTTAAATAACTATGGTGAACACCCAAAACTAATATAATATTGTGTGTTACCTCTTTTAATAAAAACCTTTTAAAAAAACATTCTTGAGCAAAGGGAATTTTTAGATAAACTGTGTTTCTGGTCCATCTCCTGCATCGTAATTCAGCAGATTTACTCACACAATCAAATGCCAGTCTTTTGTGCAATAAAGGGTTTTAACTGTGAAAAGTTCAACCCATTCAATGGATGGCATTGCTCTTCCACCTTTTCCATCACCCCAGTCTGTTTCCTCAGCCGCTCAGCTACCTGGGCAAAGTACAGGTCTAAGAGAGGCACCCCTGACCCCAGGACTTAATGTTCACTTCGGTCAGGGAGTTGACCATGAGCATGACCCAGACGGGCCTCTTGTGCTCCCAGTTTCCTGTGATGGCATTGTAAAGGTAGTCCGCATAGAGACCCTTGCCACGCTGATCTGGGGTAATCCACAAGGGCATCCTGGAGGTTCTTGCCCTGTGGCAACATCTGACAACTAGTGAGGGTGGAGATAGTTAGTGTAGGGGTCTGTGAGATCCAGCTCAAAGTACACAATGCTGTTGTGCTGAAAAGCCTCCTTGGAATTATTTGGGATGAAGTCCCAGACCCGGGTATATGGGACATGGATTGTGCCAAAGAAGTAAGACAGAGGGTCTCTCTTTATGGTCCACAAGAAGGAATTCAATTCACTTTGCTAAAAGAAAAGGAAACAACATTAAGGTATGGTATGAAGGGTTAGGTGCCTAAAAGGAGAAAATGAATTCACAACTGTGGAATCTACAAATAATGAGGATCAAATATATTTGCATTTGTGTGTTATTGTTTAAGCAGCAGCAACCAGTTTTAAATGAAACATTACACAATCTCAAAATATAAGACGACAAAAATGGAACTGGTTAAAGCAAGGGTCCTATTCTCACAGCCTTCAATCTTCTTTCTCCACACGCCCCCTTGCCACCTTCCACAAAAACACCCTCTGACCACTCAGATGAGGGCAGAGGCAGGCATGTGGGCTGGGGGTGACACCATGGGGGGAGGTCAGTGGCAAAGGAGCCCACATCTCTCAATAAAGGATGTTGGCTAAGCATCCCAAGCCAGTGCTGGCCATGCGAGAACAGGCCTAGTGCTCCAGAATGGACTTTTCAAAAGAAACTAGAAATCCTGATTTTACATAAAATCTTCCAACTGGGAAATGTTGCCTCAATTTTCTTAAATGCCATGCAAGCCAAGCAGAATATATCTCAGTAGCCCCAAGCCTGTGACCTTGTTTTTTTAAGGTATTTACGTTGCAGTTCTGCTCACCCATCTTTTCGAGGGTGCACTAATTGGGCAAAAAAAGCCTAAATTCTGCTTCTGTCTGAGCTACCCCATTGAGGTTTTTTAAAAGCCACTACATTTCTCTATACTTCAGTTTTCTCATCTGTAAAAGTTAGATAACAACCCGTGTCATAGTTTAGGGTAATAAACAATTTGACAGGTAATTGTTAAATGAATGAACAAATGAAAGAAAGAAGGTATTTTTAAAACCTACTAATGGTCAAGTAAACATTAAGAGATGAATCATGTAGGGGCTTTCCAGCCAGTCCTCAGATATCCTGTTATGGAGTAATGAGGGTCCCCAGGGTTATTTAAATACTTCAAAAAGCCGAATGGAAACTGCACACCTACTAAAAATGGCTTCCCAGGCTAATTAAGAAATCAAATGTCTCACTGTTGCTTAGAATCAGATCAAGCTGGTAGAAAAACTAGATGCCAATCAAAAGCTGAGACTGATAGTTATGGCTTTAGTTAATTTCAAATGGGTAACAAAATAATCGCCTATAAATGCAACTGATATGCTAGAGGTAGTCTTCCAAGCGTAGGTTCAGTTTGGTTATTTGTTCTTTATAGAGCGAAGAGCTGATAATCAAAAAAGGGTCCTGAATGGTGATTCGACTGGGCATCTCCAGATTACATAAGAAATCTGATCACACAAGTCCCATGCAGTCTACCAAAGGACTTCTACACAGTTTCCAACAGGGAAAAACGGCAAAAGGGCCAAATGTTATGATTAAACCCGTGGGCACCTAATTCATTTATCAGACCATAATATTAAACAAATATGTTCCCAGGAAAACCAAACCCATACTGCAGGAGCATGAGGTATTGTGCTGGGGGGAAGGGGGAAAAGAGGAAGAAGGGAGGGTTGTTCGCTTGGTTTGGTTTGGTTTGGGTTTGTTTTTACCCAATTCATATAATCTCTCTAAAGTCTCATCCTACCTCAAAATACTTACACTTCTATTTAAACAAAATCTGTTCAACTATATGTACCCATTTTATTTATTTATTTTATTGTTGACTTTTCAATTATTAGTGTAGAAATAGGATCATTGTATGATCTTTTCACTGAAAATTGCTCAAATTTAAAAAAAAAAAGCAAGACTCATTTTAGCATCTAGCCATGTGGTAACAATTATGATGCTAAGAGCAGCCGGCTGTTACTGAACGTTCAGTGTGCCAGGTACCACCCAAGCATTGCACATGGATTACTACATTCATTCGACGTTCATTTGTTCCACGATTACTTATGCTGTTCCTACCATGTGCCAGGCAGTGTTGTAGGCACTAGACACCAGTGTGTTCTAGAGCACTAGGAATACAGCAGTGAATGAAACAGCTCCCTGAATCAGGTATGGCTGTGATAACTGAGATGGAGAATATGAAAGTGGGAAAGGGAGCAGGGGGACTAGAGGAGGTGGAGTGCAGCCTTTAATAGGGTGATCGTGAAAGTCCGCTAAGTCATTTAAGCCTCGCCATGAAGGAGGTGAGAGAGCAAACCAGGGAGCTGAGAGAAGAGCATTCCCTCCAGGAGGTGAAAACAGCAGTGCAAAGGCCCTGAGGCAGGATGACTAACGAGGAAAGCAGGCGTAAAGATCAGAGAGGTGAGGGTGGCCAGGCCACAGGGCCCATGCACTACTGCAGCGGTTTCCAACATTTTCGGCACCAGGGACAAGTGCTCCTGTGAGAATCTAATGCCTGATGATCTGAGGTGGAGCTGAAGTGGTGATGCTAGTGCTGGGGAGCAACTGCAAACTAAACACAGATGAAGCTTCATTCCCCCCGCCCACCGCTCACCTCCTGCTGTGTGGCCTGGTTCCTAACAGGCCACGGACCGGTACCGGTCCATGGCCCAGGGGTTGGGGACTGCTGGGCTACTGGAAAGGTTCAGGCTTTTATGCTGAGTAAGATGGGAGCTAGCGCAGGTTTTTGTGAGAACAGTGACATAAACTGATTTAATGTATTAACAGAATCATTCTGACCGCTGCAATGAATAGATTATTGAGGGATAAGGACAGACTCAAGGTCAGTTAGGAAGTTGCTAAAATAATCCAAGTGAGAGAACAGACTGATAGTGACAGAATTGATAAGACGTGATCAGATTCTGGACATATTCTGAAAATTAGAGCCAATAGGATTTGCCAATGAATTGATTAATGAAAGGGACGAAGTTGCCATCAACTGAGATGGAGAACACAGAGGGTGGAACAGGATTTGAGGGGAAGGTCAGAAGTTTGGTTTCGGCCCTGATGAGTTGAATGGTCAAGCAGACATCCAAGTGGGGAAGTCGAGATGGTAGGTGGATGCATAAGTCTGGAGTTGAGAGAGGCCTGGGCCACAGATAAAAATGAGAGTATCATCACCATGTAGATGTTATTTAAAGCCATGAGACTGGATAAGCTTTCCAAGGGCCTAAGTGTAAATGTAGAAAAAAGGTCTAGATATGCTCTAACTTTGCAAAGTCACAACAAAGAAGAGAAGCCAGAAAAAGAAAATGAGAAGTGGTCAGTGAGGTTGTTGGGAAAATCAGAAGAGTAGGAAGCCAATCAAAGGAAAATGCTTCAAGGAGAAAGTAAGCAGGTGGGGTCAGTGTGGCTGATGGGCCAAAGGAGTCGAGGATTTGAGAATTGACCTCTGGATGGAGCAACACTGAGGTCACTGGGGACATGGACAAGAACAGTTTTGGTGGCATGGTAGGGTGAAAGCCTGCCGGTGCCCACTCACAAGAAAATGGGAAAAGAGGAATTGGGAAGAAACGCAACTAAACAAGACATTGACCATTTCCAAATGGAGAAATTGAGGCTTTGAGAGATCTATGATGTTACCCAAGGTCTCATGGCTGCTAAATAGTGGATCCAGGATTTGAAGCCAGGGCAGGCTGGCTCCTAACCCCTAGGTTTTAAATGCCACATTGTACAGCCTTAATATGCAGCGGACTTTACTCAAGATTCATAGTCATATCTTTTCTTCAACAAATACCCTAATTGGTGCACTGTTGCTCAGTGGAGCTACCTGACTCAATCCAGAAAAGTCTATTCAGCTCCCTTTTCTGAGCCCTGATGACCCACCCAGATAAATCCACACTGACATCTTCAAATCCTCAAGCTGCCAACTTTTCCCATTCTCTCTTTTCAGGATAACACAGTTGCGGGGTGGAGGGAGGGGGCCCACTTTTTTTAAGCCAGGGGTCTTAAAGCATTTTTAAAGAAACAACCCTCATCTTATAGAACTTCTTCAACAAATGGACTTCTGTTCTGACCGAGTAGGGCATCCTGTCTCCCATTCTACACCAGCGACCATCCCTGTTGGCCACTGACACTGCCATACCGGGCATGCCTTGGGCAGGGTGCGAGCTGAAAGAAGAGCCTTCAGGCCTTCTGATCAGGGAGCTCTGACCTTGCCTTTGCACATGAGCAAAACCCCAAAACGCTGCACTGATCCTACAGGTGCAACTGCCCCCACCTCCCTCATACTGACATCCTCGGAGTACGGCTGTTTGTCTCCACAAAAGAAAAAAAAATTGCTCTATTACCCCATTTCACTGTCATTATGGCCACCGCATGCTACTAGAAAAAGCCATGTATTTTAACATTATGATGATTTAAAAGAAAAAAAACAACACTATTAACATGTCCCTTCTAAAACATATTGCAACCATCCTAAAAGAAAAAGACACGTCCATGGAGACACAAGAAGCTACAAGTTCTGTCATCTGAATCACCAGAGATTTTAACACACACGTGTGTAATCCATGCAATGACATGAAGGAGCACAATGATAGCATGTGTAATGTGGACTAAGTGGCTACACTCCTCAGTTCCTCCCATCTCAGCTTCCTGGAACCTGTGGTAACTGCACTTTTCCAAGAGTACTCTTCAGCAGACCAGGGAGAATGATACTAACATAAGTTGGCTTTAGTTTACCTTTTTCACTTAAGAAATATTTATTGAGCATCTAATATGGCTGGGCACTCTTCTAGGCACTGGCAATGCAGGAACAAACAAAAGAGACAAAAGTCCCTACTCCTATTAAGATTACAACATTTTTGTTACAATAAACAACAACTAAAAAAATACTATCAGATGATGGTTAAGTGTTCCAGAAAAAAATAAATCAGAAAAGGCAGATAGGCGGGCAGGCAGGGTGTGGAGTAGGGGTCGGGGACATAATCTTTAATAGGTAATCAAGAAGGGTCTCATTGAGAGACATTTGAGCAAAGACCAGATGGAAGTATGGGAGCAAGCACGTGCATATCTGGGGAAAAAAACAGCAAGTGTGAAAGAACACAGGTAGGAACAGTAAAGAACTCAAGAGTTCTGTCTGAGTATTGATAAGGAAGAGACAGGGCCTATGTGGTACTCAGGGTAAAGCCCACGGTGTCTAGATAGCTTCAGCTCAGAAGACCTCTCTAATGATTAACTAAAGTTGAACACCAAATCAGCTCTCAAGCCATAGTCCTTCCCAAAAGCTATAGTATAGTGCTGCATTGGATTGAAAGCCCTTCTTAAGTTTCAATACCCTAGCCCTTTGGAGGACCTACCCACAGTGCCCTCTACAGCATACAGGTTAAGCGCGAAGACTGGCTGGTGAATGACCTTCTGACCTCTGCAGGGGAATAAGGCAGTTTGCCCACAGAATAGAAAGTAATTCTCAAAGTGTGGTCCAGGGACCTGTGGGTGTCTTTACCACCCTTTCGAGCCATCTGTTAGGTCAGAATTATTTTCATAATACTAAGATATTTTCCTCTTTCATTCTCTCACAAGTGTACAAATAGAATTTTCTGGAGGCTACAGGCATGTGATAATGTCACCTCTCTGATAGTTAATGGCACGTGTGCTCGTGTGTTCTTGTATTTTACTAATATTGCCGTTAACCCACATAAACAAAAGCTCTTTGGGAGACCTTGATACTTTTTAGAATGTAGAGGGGTCCTGAGACCAAAAAGTTTGAGAACTCTTAGAATAAAAGACCCATGAGGACAGATTCAAGAGAAGAGAGAAACAGACCTTATTAAGACTCACCGGTCATAATATAATTACGAGCTGGTAATAGATTTTGCAGAAGTGAAAGCCATTCTGCTTTCATATGAAAGGATGGACTCCTGCTTTGTACAACGAGCACGCAGTGGCCACACCTCAGCAGACTTTGAAACTCTTTCTGGTGTGTTCTTCCTCTCCAGGCCCCCGCACCTTCCGCCTTCCCGCAGCCCAGGCGCCTTAGGAACACATGGGAACACAGTGTGGCTCCGCAGCCAGCCCCATGCGCCATGTCCAGCTCGACTAGGTCACCCTCTCCTTTGCTGTGCTTAAGTCAATGAATGAAATTAGGAACAGCCAGAGATGGACGCCTCCCGAGAGGCTGCTTCCGTGTCAGCGAAGATGAGCCGACCCTGATCTCCGGCACCTGGCGTCCGAGCGCTCATAGGCCACCGGAAAGACAAGCCAAGGTTCACCCTCCCCAGCGCCAAGGATCCAGAGATACGACTCACAGATACAAACTCGCAAAATTCAACATCTACGGCGCTCAAATGAGAGGGAATTGAGAAAGACAAAAATTTTGTAGCCTAAGAAAATTGATCAGAAGCAAACGCTCATCTCCTAAGAGATCCAGCCTCGAAAACGCGAGACATGCCCTGTACCCGCTGGGCTTCTGCGCCTATACGACTGACTGGTGGACCGGAGCAAGTCACTGGAGCTCCCTCGCCTCGGTTCCCCTCGCCTGCAAAATGCCCAATGTGAACGGCTAAGGAAGCGCCCTACGCGTGAACGCAAGGCTGTCAGGCGCGGTCCTCCGCAAATGCACTCGGTGACTTGGAAAACAAAGGTCCCTCTCTGGGCCTCGGTTTCCCAGACCGGTAAAATAAGGGAATGGCTTCGGCTCCCCAAAATCCCTTCTCACTCAGGATTGAATGATAATATGAAGATTAAGTCAAGCAACTCGCAGGGTGCTTTCCCCATTTGGGTAACAGCAGGAGATATTAAACGCTAGGGAAGAGAGGGCGGAACAAAGTTCCAAAGTAAATGTGCCCAAGTCTCGGCCCCACGCTGTTCTCGCGGATTCGTCCCTCGAATGCCCCCAACGCTGGCTGGCGAGACCCAGGAGACTCCGCCGGGACTCCCTTGGGCTGGCAAACCGCGAGGACTGAGGGACAGGGTCTTCGGCGGCCACAGAGCTGCGCCCCCGCCGGAGGGGGACTGAAGGAGCCGCGGTGCGCGCAAGCAAGAAAGCGCCGCGGGGGGAGGTGGAGCCCCACCCGAAGAATCGGCTCGGGGTCCGAGTGCGCGGCGTTTCGTGGGGTTCGGGAGGTAGCCACCCGGGAGGCGCCGGGAGGCTGCCCGCCGGCATATGGCGAGCCTTACCTGTGGCTTGAGCTCGCAGTCCACGCAAGCGGGCGCGCCGCGCGGGTGGACTGCGCCGGTGAGTGGTAGGCAGAGGGTCGGCAGCAGCAACCAGCGCCAGGGACTCAGCCTTCTCACTCCGTCTCCGAGGCCTAGGCGCTCAGGCAAGGAGTTAGGCGGCAGGGGACGCCCGGGCCGGCTGGCGGGTGGCCGTGGGGCTGCGGACTGGCCTGGCACCCGCCATGGCGCGCCGGGCTCAGGGCCCGGGGCTCGCCCGCTGCCCCGCGCCTCTTGCCCGCTCCCCCTGCAGTTTGCACTGCCACCTCCGGGAGGGGCCCGGAGAGCCCCGGGGCTGCGGCCACGTGGGGCCCGGCCTGACCCCTCCCGACACCCCACTGCCCGTCAGCCCAGTATAGAGGAGGCCGCGAAGCTCTGGCCCCCGGTTCTCGCTCCCAAACCCTGCCAGAGCCGCCCGTCCCCTTGGGAGACGGAGAGAAGGGAAGAGTGAGATTCCAGCACTGTCTTCTTAGTTCAACCTAAAATCGTATTGGCTCCTGCCTTACTTCTGCGTTTATGCTTCCAATTCTGAGGGTGCCTCTTGACTGAAAGAGACCAAAGAAACAAATGGAAGTCTATTTTTAAAGGAACTTTCATTTAAACAAAGAAAATCGCATGGCAGTTTTTTCTGTAAAAGAGAGGAATAGTCGATGTGTGCATTCACTTAAAGTCCGGAACCACAAAAGCCGGCACTCCATTAAGTGCCCTCTTAAGGGATTTGGTGGAATAATATTAGGGATATGAGCACCAAACTCGAAGGATTACTGCACAGATTAAATAAAGACGTTTATGAAAATCACTTCATTTGGTGCACATAGTAATCCCGCAAAATGTGGTCGCTCGCTTTCAGTTCCAAACTCCCAAGGGGCTTTTCACAGCACTGACTCTTCAGGAAGAAAAAATTGTAAAAGCAGCTGTGCACGGCCTCTCCCACCTTCCACCCAAGGCCTGAGTTCACTTTACCACCTCCCTTTACAACCCAGGCTTATGCGTGATTAACTTCTGAGTGGTGTTTAATGGAGCATTTTGGACTGAATAACTTAATTGCTTTAAGTCTCAGTCCATTTTGAGACACTAATAGAAACAGTAGAGGATGGAGGGGTGGAGGGTGAGGGTGTCCAGATTTGCATGCAATAGGAGGAGGAATTTTCTCAGACCGTGCAGCCCCCATCTGCAGTACTCCAGTAAAGAACCTCTGGCTTAAACGAGCCAAGTTTTTCAAGCTTCGATTCCACGGCTGTTTAGGGTTCAAATGTTTTTGTGAAATCGCTTTTTCCTCTCCTAAATGTGAGAATTTGCTTTCTGGAGTTGATTCTCTGTCCTGTCTTCAATTAACTCCCTTCCAACCCCGCAGCAATCATTGGTTCCCAAGCCCACTCAGAACCCCAGAATGCAGCCTGTCTGGGTTTTCAAGGCGCCAGGGCTGCTGCCTACTGGCAAAAACATTCTCTCTCTAGTTGTGAGGTGAAAGTATCAAAAACTCAAAAGGAAGTGATTAACTATTGCTTCATATACTCTTTCCTCTACTACAAATGAATTATCAACCAATCAACTGTGGCTAGAGGGAAGTGGGGGAAGAATGTCACAAAACATTATGGAGTTTGTTAATTTTCTCTTCTTGTTTTTCTCATTTCTATTTTGTTAATTTCTTCTCTTACCTTTATAATTGCTTTCCTTCTACTTACTTTCAATGTACTTCCCTCTTCTTTTTCTAGCTTCTTAAGGTGGACTCTTAGGTCCTTGACTTTGAATATTATTTTCTAGTATAAGCATTTAAAGCTATAAATTTCCCTCCAAGTACTGCTTTAGCTGCCTCACACAGACTTTGAAGAGTTGTATTTTCATTATCATTTAGGTGGGAATACTTTCTAATTTCCCTGGTGATTTTTTTCTTTGACCATGGATAGTTTAGAAATATGTTGTTTAATTTTCAAATTATGGATTTTTCCTAAATAGCCTATTGTTATTGATTTCTAATCTAATTCCATTGTTCTGGGAGAACATCCTCTATATGATTTCAATCATTTTAAATTATTGAGACTTGTTTTATGGTCCAGGATATAGTCAGACACTGAGCTTGAAATGTCTAGTGTAAAGATATCTTTTTTGGTTCTAACATTTTTTTAAATGGGGCTTCCTACCTTAGCCAGACCCATCCTTAAGTAGGATTTATTCTGTAAGATAGTCAGTGTTCAAACATTCAGTACTATCAAATCTACTCTACATACATGTCTCCACAAGTAGCCCTGAGTCTCCTGAGTCCACACTGCTGCCCCATACCTGGTGACAGATAGGCTGGTATGGCCTGGTCCTCACCTGCCTTCTAAAGACATAGACTGAAAGCTTTCCTGGATTCCCTTTCCTGGTCAAGAAGGAGATGCTAAATCTACCAGTAGCGCCCTTTCTGCCTATCCACAGAGTTTCTGCATCTAATTCAACTCCCTGACTTGAGTATTTTCTTGGTCCTTATATCCCGCATCCCATTGCCAGAGACCTAGATGTTTCTAAGCCTTTTCCTGCTTCTTTCTGTTTCTCTTTCACGTACAGTTGATACCTCTGCAACCTTCCTATGTCCACTTACTCTTAAGTTTGTCCTCTGTGCCCCTGCCAATGGCTTCCTGAATTTACAAAAATCTGTAAACCTTGTCCCTTTCAAAGCAATCACCTGAGAAAATTATAACATGGAAGCCTTTTTGCTCTTTCCCAAAAATCAGATATTTTCTCAAAAACAAAGGTTTTAGGGTCTGTAGAGGGTTTGCCATGGCTTCTGCCACACCTCTGTGCCTTTGCCCTGCCTCTCCCTGCCTGATGTGGCCAACCTTCAGCAGTCCAAGTCCTGAGTCACTTAACACACTGCAGGTTTCCCAAAATGGTCAGACAGCCCAAGTATGGTGAGCAAGACCCCTTGATTGTGCCTCCTGGTATTCACACTTTTGTTTAATCCCCTCCCCTTGAGTGTAAACAGGACCTGTGACTTGCTTCTAACCTATGGATGTGGCAAAGGTGACAGGATGTATGTGATTACTTGTACATGATTATACGAGAGTGTAACGCCAATTCTTGCTAGAGTTTCTCTCTCTGTTGCAGTTTTTGAAAAGCAAGTTGCTATGATTCCTACAGCTATGAGGTCCTGGCAAGAGATGAAGAGAAGTGAAGTGACATTAAGAAAGTAAAATCCACTGCACTTGCTCGTTGATTGGATGTGGGAAAGAGGACAAACAAAAAACTTCAGGGAATTAGCACCCACACAGGGCCTCCAGACCACACCCTCTGCCAGCCACAGCGGTAAGAGGGGAGTGAACACCCTTAAGACCCCAATTTCACAAGTGCTTTGGTGTCCTTCGTGCAACAGGAGCAGTAGGTGAAAGCAGGAGCCCATCTCTTGTCTCCACCATGCTTAGGAACACCTACTTCTTCTAGATATCCCCAAACTCATTTACCCCCAGCCTGCCCCTTGAAGTCCCTTGAACTCCTTGGCCTTCCAAACACCCTTGCTAGTCTTGCCCACTCTTAACAACCTTAACTGCCTCAAACACTTTCCCTTTGGCCTTAGACTGTGAAAAAGTCAGACTAAGCTGAATTCCCATCTTGTCTCTGCCACTTATTAGCTCTGTGACCTTAGGTGAGTCATGTAACTTATCTTCATCTGCTTCTTCATCTGCAAAATAGGAATAATAATAGTCTTACAGAGATGCCGTAAAGATTAGAACTCGTCTTATATATACAGAGTTAAGCAAAATATATAAAACTAAAAATACTAGATGATACCCATAATGTAGAAAAGTTACTAATTAAAAAAAAAGAAGGAAAAAAATGAAAAAATGATTAAAATGATAAATTTGATGTATATTTTACCACAGTTTTAAAATAAAATATTCTTTTAATAAAGAAAAAAACTAGGTGCAGTTTTCACCTTTCAAATGGGCAAAAATAAAAGCATAGAAATATTAAATGGGAATGTATAGGCTTTTCCTAAGGCAGTTCAGCAACATTTAAAAATGTACATGCCATTTGACCTAGAAATTCCAGTGTAGGGTTCTGTCCTAAGGAATGTTGACACATATGTGCAAACTCACACACACAGACCACAGCTAGATTTACTGTGTCATTATAACAGTGACAAACCTCAACAATCTGTATAATGAAAAGTTATCTGGCCACTTGAACGAATAGGGTAAATCTTTATGTCCTGGAATAGAAGGACACACATCATACCGATGACTCTCCCTCTGGAAATAAAGTGGGAGTGATGTGGGGTGGGGGAGGGAAAAAAACGAGGGTCTTTTGGTTTGTACTCCCTATGCTTCTGTATTGCTGATTTTTTTTATAACAGGAAGAACTTACAATTTCTTTAAATTTAATAATTTTTTTAACTAAATGCCTTTGACACGTACTCTGTACCTAATGATCTACTCACTCTTCCCACCAGCTACACGGCTCTCCATAATGCTGCAGGGAATAATACAGTGAAGAAAATGAGAGCTGAGAAACATGAGGATTATTATTCTTGTTATTCCACTTTGTTTGTCAGGAACAGTGGCTTGAGCGCTGCAGCTGCTGGCCTGGCCAGTTCTTTTCAGAGATGCAACTGCTGCCAGCATCCCCAGGCACCATCTCTCTGCTGTCTGGTTGCTGTGACCCCCATCTCGCCCCTGAGACCCCACCAGGCTTTGCAATACTGCCCTGGCATCTGGCACCTGATAACTTTTTTGACAGAGGGAGAAGCTTCTCTGTTCTTCTTTCATTCCTTGCCAGAGGTCTGCTGTTTCTCGGGAAAGCAGGGGTTTTTTGTTTTTTGGTTTTTTGTTTGTTTGTTTTTTGTTTTTTTGTTTGTTGGTTTTTTGGTTTTTTTGTTTGTTTGTTTTTCGCCCCATGAATGGCAATCAATATAAGGCCAGAGCCTCACAAACTAATGTTAGTAGCCTTAATAAGAGAGAGAGTCTCTTCCACCTGTCGTCCTAGATCCCCTTCCACCTGTCGTCCATAAGCCGTCCCAGCCAGCGGGTCTGAGATCTGCTTTTCTTCTTCCTAAAGATGCTATGGAACTTCCTTGTGGACCCAGAATTCCAGCCCAAGCAACAGCTTCTCTCCAAGTGTGCATGGACACACTCCAAGGATAGCTCTATGTCTACAGAGAAAAATAGGTTTTACAGTCTCCCAGAAATGAGGCAGCAGTAAAATTATTTTTCCAGTTGGTCTTTGTACACACACATGTACAACTTTTTTAAAGACATTTTAGCTTCATACTTGATGTTTTCCCATAAAATAAGTGGCATGGACATGCCAATCACTGTGTCCCTATCTATCAGGAGTCACCCTGCCCTAGTTCAGGAGAGCGGAGATAGCATAGAGAAGTTAAGCCACTTGCCCAAGGTCATGCCTCTAGTAGGGACTGGATTCAAACTCACACTCTAACTTCAAAATCCAAACTTTCACCCACTTCCCTATACCACCTCCTCTCTTACCAATTAACATTTTCTTAAGAAAGAGATGTATTTATTTACATTTTCCATTATGAAGAGTTTTCAAACACACACAAAAGAAAGGCAAAGAGTACAATGAACCTGCATGTACATGTTACCCAGCTATTAAGGACATATTAACATCCCCAGAATCCGTGTTCCACGGAAGAGCCTGGGAGTCTCAGACTCAGGTTAACATGAGTAGCCCCTCCAGAACTTGGTTTGAGGACCCATTAAGGACCATCCAGATGGTTCCCAGGAGAGAGCAGACCAGACCCACAGAGGAAGCAGGCAGTACGTAAGAGGAACATAGGGGTCATGGAAGCCAGAGGGAGTGAGGAAGAACTGAGTTCCTGGGAGACCATGGGCAGCAGAGTGTCAGGCCCTTCAGTATTGTCTCAGCTACAGAGAGCCACCTTGCCATTCCAATGGCTATCTCAGCCCATCTTGGAATAATTGTAGCTACAGAGTTCCTCTGGCTGTCATGGAGTCTGAGGCTGTCACAGCTTGACTTCTCCCTCTGTCCAGTCTCTCTTCCTCCCTTTCAATGGAAGTTAATCCAAAGCCACTACTTAATAATCATCCTGCACATTAAACCATCTCAGAGTCTGCTTTCCTGAAAACCCAACCTGCACCACCTCCTTTCCCTCAAGGAAGTCCCAGTGAGTCTCTGTTCCTTGCAATCCAAAGAGCATAATTAACACAGTCACTCAGCAAGTCACCGTAGTGGGGCTGGGATGACTACTGGACCCCATTTGCAGAAAAAATACAGACATTGAGATAGGAGAAAGACAACGCAAATAGAAGACACAGTTACACAGTATGTGTCCAGGGAATATGCTACCCATATTGTGGGGGGAGGGGAAGAAGGGGAATGCAGCCTTCTTTATTTCTCTGGGAATGCTTGGGGGCCCACGCCAGCAGGCAAGGAGTAGGTGGACCAATGAAAGGAAATTCAGTCTCTTCTTGTGGAAACCAGTCTTCTCGGGCTTCATTCAGCCTCCCTTGGAGAAATGCTCAGTCTTTGGGGATTCTTTCTCTTTTCCTCCTCCCCAAGGAGGTCCAAGGCCCAGGGGCTAACCTGCCTCCATCAGTGCTGTACCTGCCTCTGAAGCATCTGCTGCTATTTTCTTGGCTGAGCTCCTGACTTTGCAGATTACATGAGATCTACTGCCACTTTCCTTAAATCTCTGGGCCAGTTCACCCCCTGCAGTGGTGACACCCTCACCCCTACAAACCTATTAGCCAACCCTTCCAGCAACTTCCATATCTCCCCCTGGGGCCCTGGTGGTGTTCCTGGATGCCATGAATAGGTCATGGAGAACTGGGAGCTCTCTAAGGCCAGGCTGCCTCATCTCTGTGATGGCTTTTTTGATTTGTCAACTTCATTATGCTATAGTCCCCAGCTGCTTATGTACTATGTATGTCAGGTGGTATGACAAATGTTATGAAAGATTTATTAAGCTGGGTGAGGCTCTGGATACATAAGAAGAGACATTTAGCCCAGAACCTTTCACATTGTGTTAGTTATTGCTCTTAATGTCACTATGTCACCCATGTTGGCAGATGTCTCTGTCACTCACTCATCCATTCCACTACTGCTTATTTTCTATGGTGATTAACTTTCAAATTCTTCAGCTTTTTATCCCCACTGCCACTCTATGAGTCTGACTCTCATTATCACTTACCTGTATCATAGCAACAATCTCCTCATTATCCTCCCAGCATCCATCAAATCCAACCACAACGTCATAACAGCAAACATGTACACAGCCTTCACTACGTGCCAGATGCTGTTCTGAGCACTTTGTAACCATAGGAAGTACATACTATTGTCATCACTGTTTTCCGGATGCAGACACTGAGGTCAGAGGGGCTAAGTGCAGGCCAGCGTCTACTATCCCTCTTTGCCAACTTCCCTGTTCCCTCCATGCCTCACTCCTGTTGAGATTTACACCAACATAGCTGCAAATCCCAGCTCTGTCAGTTAGGACCGTGAGATCTTGGGCAAATTCCTTCACTTCTGTCTTAGTCAGTTGGTACTATCATAACAAAACACCATAGACTGGGGGCCTTAAACAACAGACATTTATTTCTCATAGTTCCAGAGGCTAGGAAATCCAGGATCAAGGTGCCAGCAGTTTCAGCTCTTGGTGAGGGCCTTCTTCCTGGCTTGTAGCCTTCTCGCTGTCTTTCCTCTGTGCATATGTGGAGAGAAAGAGAGAGAGCTCTCATGTCTCTTCCTCTTCTTATAAGGGCACTAATCTCACCGTGAGAGCTCCACCCTCATCGAAACTTAATCACCTCCTAAAGGCCCCACCATCTCATACCATCACATTGGGAGTTAGGGCTTCAGCATATGTATTTTTCAAGGACACAAACATTCAGTCCATAACAAACTCCCTAGGCCCTTGTTTCCACGGCAGTAAATGGAGCTAATAATATTCCTTCCCAAGGTTGTCATAAGAACTCAACAACCTGGTAGCAATTGTAGTAGTTATTCAGATAGCAGAAGTAAAACACATAAGACCAAGCCTGCTACAGAGTAAAGACCCCATAAATGTCAACTATTATTATTATAGGAATTACACATTATTTAACACTCAACTCACTGTGGATCAGCCCACACCACCACTGAATCTGGCGTAGACTTGTCCTGTTATACCCGTCACACATCATCACATCTGTTTATTTACATGTCTGTTTCCTATTACAGAGCATGAACATCTCAAAGTCACAAGCCAAAATGCCTTGGAATCCCCTGCACTGGGCCTCATGCCCAGCACCTGACAAGCACCCAGGAAATGCTTGTTGAATAAAATTCATTAGCAAATGAAAAAATGAACCAGGTAGGTGAAACTCAGACTTCCAGGTGAGAGCTCCCTGGTTTACTCAACTGGTTGCAGTATTAATTGTTACTTGCTTTGGGGACATGAACTCATGTGTTCACACCAGTTCACAGAGGGCTAAGAGTCAGAGTTCCTGTTCTGGACCAAACGCAGTCATCTGATTTAAATGTTGATCAATGTTATGGGCTGAATTGTGTCACCCACCCAAATTCATATGTTGACTGCACCTCAATGCCAGAGAGGTCTGTGTCACTGCCAGTACCAATGGTAATATGCTTCTGCATTTAGGGTGGTTGGAGGGACAAAAGCACTTACCTAAGCGCTTCTGTCCTAACCCCCAGTACCTCAAAATTTAACCATATTTGGAGTTAAGGCCTTTAAGGAAGTGATTAAGTTAAAATAAAACTATTAGGGTGGGGCCATACTCCAGTCTGACTGCTGTCTTTATAAGAAGAGGAAATTCAGACACACCAAGAGACATCAGGGATGCACATGCACAGAGGGACAACTACGTGAGGACATAGCAAGAAGGTGGCCAACTGCAAGCCAAGGAGAGAAGCTTCTGAAGAAACCAAACCTATCGACACCTTAAATTTGAACTTCCAGCCTCCAGGCTGAGAGAAAATAAATTCCTGTTGTTGAAGCTACCTAGCCTGTGGTATTTGTTATGAAGCCCAAGCTGACTAGGATACCATGGGCGAAGCCTGGTCCTTGCAGCTTCCATATCTGGAAGCCTCCCCCAACATCTCCCTTTCCCAATCAATTCCAGATATCATCTAATCTTAATTTCAGGACTCACATATTTTCCTTCATCCATCGCCATCACATCCTTCAGAATGACTCTGTCTTTTAACATTTCCAGAAACCTCTTTTGAAACATTAGCATTATGCTCAGAAGCATTTGTTGGGCGTCATGGGATGATAACAATAGAACAATACTGAGACTAGCTCAGAAAATACTACAGTAGAGTATTAGCATTATATAGGGAAATTATAAAAATAAACTCAAGTAGTTGAATGGCTCCCCTTATATAATACATCTCACCTACAAAATGCTCTCAAGGTGCTTGTCTCACAGATCCTCGTGACAGCTCAATTATTATCCCCATTTCTTAGATGAGAAAATCAAAGTTCAGAGAAGTGAAGTGCCTGCTCGGGGCCCAGGGCTGATAAGTAATAATGCCAGCATGTGGTCCCAGGTCTCCTGACCCCATGCGTTATCTGAGGTGCTTCATAAGTATTTCTACACTTTTGTTAGAAAAGAGGGGTTTGCCTGAGAACACACAGTTACCACCACAGTCCTTTCTGGAGGTGTAATGATATAAGTAAACTCTTTTTCTACTTGGCTGTTGTAAATTAATACTCCCTCCCCAGTGAGCTGGTGATTGTCTTTTTATAAGCCTTAATTGGAAAGAAGCCTAGAAATTTGGCACTAAGCCAAAGAGCAACACATTGCATAAAAGAGACAGAAAAAGAATATGAATTCTGAAATGAGCAAATTACCTAAAAAGAACATGGCAATTTTGCATATTCTTTAAGGAAGAGGATAAAAAATGTAGTATGCAGAAGGAGCCATTTAATTTTATGCAAATTAAATAGAAGTCAGAAATGGATGAAAATTGGTGAAAACTACAGAAATGAATAAAGAAATAGCAAGAACATATCCTACACAGACACTTGTACAGGTTTTGTTTTTTTGTTTTAATTCATTTGCAGCATTGTTTGTAGTAGTCCCTTCCACAGAACCAGGCTAGAGAGGCTGTCACTTCAGAACGTCCCTCCATACACAAGCACCATTCAGGTCCTGGGCACAGGCTTTCTCTGCTCTGCATCCTAGAAGCAAAGGGTAACTGCACCTCAATGCCAGAGAGGTCTGCGCCACTGCCAGCACCAATGGTAATACGCTTCTGTGTTTAGGGATGGTTGGAGGGACAAAAGCACTTACCTAAGTACTTCTGTCACTCAAACCTTTTCTCTCACAGATTTTTGCATGACCAGGATCCCCAAGCAGTACCAGGTGCCCACATTCCTACTCTTTTCCTGTTCCAGTCTGTGCCTCCAAAAATTAACACAGGAATTCCTATAACTACAGGAACTACTCACAAATTAGCACAGCATTTCCCAACAGTCACATAAGATAACAGAAATATTTTGTGATCATAAATAGCTCATATTATTCTTTAATTTGTGCACACATTGGTCTAAACATAACACATATGAAGCAAAATACATATTCTTTACATTGGTCATAAGATAAACATTGAATGATAGAACTGCAAAGAGTTTAATTTTTATAAAATTATTCATTGAATTTAATTATGTCTACAAAATGCTTAAGTATTTTGTTTTTAAATAATGTTAGTTTACAATTTTGAAATTCACTAATGATAACTTATATTTTGCTTTAGAATATTAGATAATAATATTTTAGAAGAAAATATTTTTAAAACATATGAAATTTATTTGAACATTTTTGTTCCTTACATAATTGAATTCACGTTTTTTATTGAAATGCAGTTGATCGTCATTATTCATAGATTCTGTATGTGAGAATTTGCTGAAATATATTTGTAACCCCCTAATCAATACTTATAGGGATTTTACAGTCATTGGAGAAGGACATACACAAAGTTCCCAAAAATTTGAGTCCCCCAACACACATTTGCACCTGAGGCCAAACAAGGCAGTGTTCTGCCTCCATATTTCAGCTCTCATGCTGCAAACAAATGTCCTTTTGCAGTCTATTTAGTACCTTGTTTTTCTCATTTTTGTTGACGATCTCACTGTTTGAAATGGTCCCAAGCATAGTGAAGTGCTATCCAGTGTTCTTACGCTCAAGAAGACTGTGATGTGCCTTACAGAGAAAATATACTTGTTAGATACACTTTATTTGGGCATTTTATAATGCTATTGGTTCTACAAGTTCAATGTTAATGAACCAACGATATACCCTAAATGAGGTGTCTTTCAACAGGAACACACATAAAAAAAGGTTATGTATTGGTCAATTGTCACAAATGTTGTGACCAGAGCTCTGCTCACAGGAACCTAACTTTGTATTTCGCCTAGGAGCAATGGTTTCATATTTGCTAATTCAGCACTGGCAGTGACTTTATAGAACATAACTACCTTGAATAATAAAAATTGACTGTATAATAGAATTTTGTACACTTTGAATACAATTAGATTTTATATTTTAATTGTTTAGATTATTATTATTCATAGAACAGAAGTTATGTGAAAATCTTGATAACGAAACAATTAGTAATTGTTTAAGTGAAGCAAGAAAAAATTTGGAATAAATTTCTAAGAATTTATGTCTTTAATTTGTCATTCATTCAAACATTCCTATCCCATCAATAGAACAGCCAGATCTGCATAATACTTATCGAATTCGGTCATCTGTGATATTTTGCCCTCTTTCATGCATACAAAAGCCATGTCTTTTTACATTTTTTAAATTGTATCTGTTATGCAATATATATATGCCTTACTGTTGAACTGTAAATCTGAAACTTACTGGATTTCATTAATCAATGTCTCCATAATAAAAATAAATAAATTTTAAAATTAATTAATTTTAAAAAATAAAATTGTATATTTATGCAGAAGGATAGAATATATTTAACAGTTGCTAGCTAGCTTTGTAACTAGATATTTAGACATGTGGTATGTGAATCTCCATTTGTACTCTTGTCCTGGGCCCTGCAAACATTAGGGATAGTATTTGTAGTAACAAATGCTGAAAACAGTATAAATGTAGATCAATATGATATTGATTAAATAACATACGATACAGCTGTATAACAGAATCATATGCAGTCTTTAATAAAAAAAGAAGAAATAGTGGATTTGGCGCTAAATGGCTAGGATTCAAATCCCGTCTCTACTGCTTACTAGATGTGTGACCTTAAGTTACTTAACCTGTCTGTGCCTCAGTTTTTTCATCTATAAATACAGAAGTACTAGTACTTTGCTCATAGGACTGTTGTGAGATTAAAGAGTCAATACGTGTAAGGTGCTTAGAACAATGATGGATACATAGTAATTGTATGTAAATTTAGTTATCAGTATTATTATGTTCATTATTTGCACTGATATGATACAATCTCCAAGGTATAGTAAGAAAAAAGTGCAATAATATACCATCGTTTGTAAAAATAAATTTTAAATAAATTTTAAAAAATGTGTGTATACATATTTGCTTATATCTCATACGTGCTAAGCACATGTACTTTAAAGAGTACACAAGAAATTGGTTATTGTGATTGTTTCCTGTGAGAGAAGTGAGAGATCTCAGGCTTGAAAGTAGGAGAGAGATGTTATGTATGTATGTTCCAGTTACTCTGCCTAACAAAACACCCAAAAAAACGATAAGAGTCATGGTTTCTGTGGGCTGGGACATCCAACCAAGCCCCACAGAAACAGCTCGTCCCCTCTCCATGGTGTCTGTGGTCTTTCTTCTCTCATTGCTCTTATTTCATTTGGCTACTATTTTAGGTTGATTTTTCAGGTCTACTATACTGTACGATCCTTTAGAACAGGAACAACACTTACTCATCTCTGTATCACTAACGAGGTATAGCATAGGCATTCAGAAAAATCTTGGTGGAGGAATGAAGATGGAAGAATATAAGTCTTCATTTTCCCTAGCGTCTTTTTATTCTCCATTTCCTAATCCCAGGTATGCCCCCCACCTCTTCGTTGGCTAATAGCATGCCACAGAGATCGAAACTGCAGCATCATTTGTTTTTAGGTAGACACATCTTGTATCAGAGTGACTTTTCAAAGAATTTTATTACTTAGATACTGATGCTATAGACTGAATGTGTCCCCCCAAATTCACATGTTGAAATCCTGACCCTGAAGGTGATAGTATTAGGAGGTGGGGCCTTTGGGAGGTGATTAGGTTATGAGGGTGAAGCCCTCATGAATAAGATTGATGCCTTAAAAAAGTGACACCAGAGAGCTCCCTAGCACTTCCACCATGTGAGAATATAGTGAGAATATGGCCATCTGTGAGCCAGGAAGGAGGTCCTCATCAGACACTGAAGCTGTCTGCACCTTATCTTGGACTTCTCAGCCTCTGGAACGATAAGAGATAAATTTCTGTTTGTAATTTCTGTCTATACCATTCTGTTATAGCAGCCAAAATGGACTAAGACAACTGGGGTAGAAAATAAAGGTCTGAAGCACATTGGCAAGCATGGTTCAGAGAGAAGACTTCATGTACAGTTTAGGGGCAGGTAAAATCCAAGAACTCCAAGCTTTCTTTTGAGGTATATACAAGCAGGGAGCAAGAAATGATATTCATTTGGGGAAAAAAATACTTCTATAACATTTAAATAAAAGAAAAATACAGAAGACAGACTATTCTGTCAAAAGACACAAGCAGTAATATCTTAATAGCTAACACAAAAATTCCGCTGAAGTGGAGTCCTGCCTTTGGGGAAATAGCTCAGTCAGTTGCTTATGGTAGAAAGGGAGGTCTGAAAACCTCCTTTATGCAACAACCAGAGTAGCAAAAAACAGGTACATTGTTCTGCTGGAAAGAGGGGAGTTGGTATTCCTCAAAGGAAAGAATGAAGTTTGGGGCTACCTAGGAATAGCACAGAGGGAAGATCACTCAAGGCACCAAAAGGGTTTTTAGGATCAAGGATGTGTCATTAAAAATAGAAGTTTACCCCTCTACTTAACTTGCAAACCTTTGATAAAAGTTGTGCCTCACACATCAACCTTACACTTATAGCTGCTTCAAAGGAGAAAGTCAAGACCAAGGGCTGTCTATGTTTGGATATGCATCGATATGGAGAAACAAAAATTCAGAGAGACTAGAAGTAATTATAAGAACAAAATATTCCTGAAAATTCAGAGAAACCATGGGAATGTATCAAATAGGAGTTGTAATCATTCTTTTCTAGATCTTTGTCAGACCCCAGAGGACATCTGGGTTACACATAAAATTTCAGAAATATCTCAGTCCTGGAAGTGAAAGGATAATATAGAAATTAAAGGGATGATTTCTGAATAACAGAAGCTAAACCACTGATTGAAACGATCCCACTACAGCAGTGTTTGAACGGTCAATTAGTGGTTCATAGAAGCAAATTGGCAGGTCACAATCAGTATTTTTAATGCAATAATAAAATAGAAAGGAGTAGTTCATCACCACTAGCCATTAGGAAAACGAAATTAAAACCATGATGAAATATAACTCCACATCTAATAGAATAGCTAAAATTAAAAATAGTGACAATACCAAATACTGGTGAGGATGCTAAGAAACTGGGTCTCTTATACATCACTGGTGGGGGTGTAAAATAGTACAGCAATTCCAAAAAACTGTGTGACAGTTACTTATAAAACAGACATACACTTACCATATGCCCCAGCAATCACTCCCCTGGACAATCATTTCCAGAGAAATGAAAACTTACATCCACAGACACCAAAAAAAGAACACAAATGTCCACAACAGCATTATTTTTAATATCTAGGAACAGTCAAAATGACCTTCAATAGGTGGTAGATTCATACCATGAAAATATTCAGAAATAAAAATGAATGAACTATTGACGGACTCAGCAACTTGAAAGGATCTCAAGGGTGTTTTGCTCAGTGAGAAGGCCTATTTTAGACAAAATTTTAGAGATGGAGAACAGAATAGTCATTGCCAGGGGTTCTGGGTGGGAGTGGGGTGGTGGTAGGTGAGACACTAAAAGGGTAGCATAGGAATTTCATTTGTGGTGATGAGATAGGTCTGTATCTAGAGTGTGGTGGTTGCACAACTTTTTACATGATAAAATTGCATAGAATTACACATACACATATATGCACGCACACACGTGCACACACACAGAGTGCGTATAATAATTGGTGAAATCTGGAAATGGTTCTAGATTGCATCAATGTCAGTTTCTTGGTTTGGATATTACATGACAGTTACGTAGTGTCACCATTGAGTACACGGGAGACCTCAGTGTACTTTCTTTGCAATTTCTCTTAAGTCTATAATTACTTCAAAGCGAAAAGTTTTTTGAAATGATAAAGAATAGAATAAAGGTTTGAGTGCATCACTCCCAGTAAGAGTATTGTTCTGGCAAAACTTTTGTTTCGTTTGCATATGCTCTTGTGAGCACTGAGTCACAATGTGAAATGTATTGAATGTACTTCTTCTAGGGAGAAGAGTGGTTATCAAGGTCAAAAACAGTTTGAAAACCACTGCTTTACAGCATGCTTGGAAAACTCAAAGACCTAGAAGGGCCAGGCAGACCATATGAAGAAGCAAAACCAGCCTGGCTCATTAAGATTGTCATCACTTGTCTTTCCCATGTACCAGTCATAGTTCTTACTATGGCAGGTTTCAGACTGATGTAAGTATTCTTTACTTCCACAAATGAATATGCTTTCTTAATTTTTTTGGAATCACGTGGCACTCTTGATCTATTCATTCTCCCTACTTTCGATAGTGAATTAGTTTATCTATTGCTGAGTAACAAATTATTCCAAATCTTAGCAACATAAACAACAAATATTTATTATCTCACAGTTTCTGGAAATAGCTTAGCTAGGTGGTTCTGGCCCAGTGTCTCTCAGGAGGTTGCGGTGGAACTGTCACCCACAGCTGCAGCCATCTGAAGACTCGGCTGGGGCTTGAGGATCCACTGGCGAGTGCCCCTGTTGACAAGCCTCAGCTCCTCATTGGCTGTTGACCATAGACTTGGGTTGTCACCACATGTGCCTTTTCATAGGACGGCTCAAAACATGGCAGCTGGCTTCCCCCAGAATGAGAGATACAAAAGAAAGAGAGATAAAGTCAAGCATTAAAATGAAATTAAAGTCTCTTATAACTTAATCTCAGAAATGACATACTATTTCCTCCGCCATATGCTATTGGTCACATAGACCAACCCTGGGACAGGAGAGGAAGCAACTACCTAAGGGTGGGAATGAGAGGTCAGGATCGCTGGGGGCCATCTTGAAGGCTTGACCGCCACAGAGACTTGAGGAGAAGAAATATTTGTCTAGTATAAGTAAACACCAGTACGTATATGATAAATAGCAATTGATATTGGTCTCCATGCTAGGGAAACATTAGGGAGTGGTGGAGAACCTAGTGACGTGAAGAGGACATACCCCATTTCAAGGGGAAAGCGGCTAATCATGGTGCTGCCGTGAGAAAATATAGACCCAATGTTACTAGATCATTAATTTGGAAATCTCCCACTGTTTGCATATTGGCCAAAGTTTTTTGTTAAATTTAATATGGCCCAACAAAATACATATGTCAGCTGAATCCAGGCTGCCAGTTCTCAAATGCTGATGCAAGATCTAGGCAGGGTGGCGCAGTGGTTATGAGCTCAGGGTTTGGAATCAGCCAGACCTGGATTCAAGTTCCACAATGCCAATTGCCAGCTGTGTGAGCTTGACCAAGCCTCAACTCCTATGCTATAAATCAGACGTGATTAAAAAAAAAAAAAAAAAAAAAAACCAGCACCATTTCACACCATTTTGGTGAAGATTAAGTGATATAATGCACATAAAGTCCTTAACACAGGGCCTGGAAGGCAACAACTGCTCAATAATGTTAATTGCTGTCATTATTACTATTCTAGCCGCAGATATGTAAACTGAAACAATAATATCCTCACCTACACTGTGGCTGTTGGCCACTTGGGCAACCTAGGCATCTGCCAAGATTTATTTAGGGGTTTATCCACACATCTACAGAGCAGGCCAATCATTACTGAGGCTGAACCTCAAAGGCCTGGTTTACTTTCTTCACAATTTTATCTTGGACAAGTCCTTAAACTCCATGACCTACAAAGAGAAATAGCATTTTTATGGTATGGAAAATGTAGAGGTCACATTCTGATTTCTTTGCTTCTCAAACCTCCTTTTTGTGAGAGTCACATGACTATTTTCAGGCTGGCAAAACTGATACACAAAAGGAAGCTGTTTCACAACTGGAATGAGAGCAAGAGAAGGACCAGAGAGGTCATCTAGAGAGAGGCAGTTTTGCTCACTTGTGAGCCTGCTCCCTCCCAAAGCTTGAACTAGCTCTATAACAGGCTACATACTTCACTATATTCGTGTCTCACTGAGTGCCTCCAATGTTGGAGAACTCCCCCAAAGTAGTTCATTCCATTTCAATTAGGATTTTTATGCATTTTTTCAAAGAATATTCATTGAGCACTTATTGCTCTATTTCAGGCATTGCCTTTGGTGCTGGGGATGCAGTAGTAAATGAAACAGATGAGGTCTCTTACTTCCTACAGCAGGAGATAGACAACAAACAAAGAAATGAATACACAGCATGTTTGACAGAGACGGGTTCTGTGAAAAAAAAATATGTTTAGAGAATGACAGGAGTGTTGCTCTGAGTGGCCAAGGAAGGTTCTCTGAGGAGAGGACACTTAAGCAGTTTTCTAAATAAAATAAGAAGGTGCACAATGTGAATATTTAGACCAAGCAGGGCATCTCACGGGAGCATCTCAGCAAGGGCAAAGGCCCTGAAGCAAGAGTCAACATTTTCCTTATATTCAAAGGAAATTCTGGACAGAACTCTTTCTCCCTAATCATACAGCCACAAATCTCACTGCCACTTGAGAGTTAAGCATGGTAATCACACCTCTTTGTCCTTGTAGGGTTTATAGTCTCCTCATCTGTCCCTAGCAAGTTCATCTCATCATATTTTGTCCATTTCTCCATTGAATCCAGCTTGCTTTGGCGTTTACAGAGTTGCAACCTTCCTAATATTATCAGCATTCTATCTACACCCCTATTCAAGTCCCTGAAAAAAAATAATGTCAAACTGAACAGCCCTGGGAGTTGGAGTCCCATGACAAATCTCCAAAGGTTCCCACACCCCCAGGTTGACAGTCATGGAGAATCCATTAGGTCCCTTTTATTAGCTCTACATTTTCCAAGGCATCCGTCTCAACAAAGAAGATGGAAATGTAATTGGAGTCGAGTGGTTCAGCTTTCTCTATACCATCTGTGAACAGTATACAGTCTGTTCCAAGGAACAAGCTAAAATGTTGTCAGACATAAATGACACCCAAGTCATAAGTGAATACAAGGCATGAGCATGTGCTTATTGATTGACTTCAAGTCATTCATTTACACTAGCCTTATAATTTAAGAGTCTCATCATCTGTCTATCTTTTACGTCCAGAACACTGCCAGACACTTCACGGGCATTCGATAAATGTTTATTGGATAAGTGTATGTGTGAGTATTGTGGAAGATATTTAGAAAAAATCCCCAAGTGGGACCTGAGACCCTGGCACACCTAAGTTATGGTTTTTCCATCTCATGATGTTCCACTTGTGTTGCTGCATAACAAAACATCCCAAAACTTAGTGACTTAAAACATTTATTTTGCTCATGATTCTGCAGTTTTGCCAGGGACAGCTTGTGTCTGCTCCACTCAGCAGTAGCTGGAGTAGTTTGAAGCTTCAAAGACTCACTTGCTTGCATGTTTAGTGGTTGATGCTGGCTGTCAGCTCAGACCTCAGCAGAGGCGGTGGCTGGAACACCTGCAAGTGGCCTTCCCTTGTAGGTGCTTGGTCTTCTCAGAGGGTGGAGGCATCCTGAAAGAGTCAAGCAGAGTTCTATGGCCTTTTACGACCTACATTCATAAGTCAAAAAGCATAACTTCTGCCACATTTTATTCACTAGAAGAAAGTCATGAGGGACAGTCTGTACTCAAGAAATAGCGGGAGAAATGTCAAAGAATATGTAGACATTTTAAAACCACTACTCATGGGATCGGATGAGCCTAATAATTTGACCATTGTTCTTCTTATTATTGAGATATAATTGACATATAACATTTTATTAGTTGCAGGTATAGAATAAAATGTTTCAGTAATTGTATATATTGAGAAATGATCACAATAAGTTTAGCTAACATCCATCACCGTACAGTTACAAATTTTTTTTCTATGACCATTGTTCTTAAGCAACAAGTGTCAAAGAGGCTATCTGCTTCCTTGGAGATGGGCCACAAAGCTGCAATGAGTGAGAATTAAAATGTATGCAAGTCCACTTAAAGCTCCTTTGTTTGGGAATCCTGCATACTTTGAAATGTATGTCTCCATAGCTATAACTAGAAGATATAGATTCCTTTGTTTCCCAAATAAAAGGAAGTTGGAATTGGAGTTCACCATGGGTTCAAATTGGAACAACTGAAAATTCCTATCTTAGGCAAAGGGTGGTGCCCAGGAAGCTAAATAATGCTTGGCATGGCATCTGCCTCCACAGAGTCAATGTCTCTGGATGTCTGAATATTTTCATGCCCAAGTTTGGCAGATCTTTCAATAGTATATGACAGAGACTGCTCCATGTCCATCCAATCCTGCTTTCTTTTACTCTTGGACACACAGCTTGACTACATTTTCCAGCCTCCCTTGCAGTTCGGTGAGACTGTGTGACTTGAGTCCTGGCCAAAGAGATGAGGGCAGATGTAATGATGACTACTTCCAAGCCTGGACCATAAAAACTGCTACAGTCCTCTATCGTCTCCCCTTTTCCCATTCACTGGCTGGATAGAGTAAACTTCAGGACCTAGAGGAGGGCAGAGTGACAAAAGAGAAAAGGCCTGGATGCCTAGGTCACTACATGGAGATCTGCCTGACCAAAAACATCAGCATATATGTTGCTGTATAAATGGAAAATACTCTTATTGCATTAAGACACTTTGGGAATGTTTGTTACAGTTGTTTGCCTAACCCGTGAAGTTCGATTATTAGTCAGGGAATATTCATTCCCTTACCTCTCCCACCATGGGCAGAACATACTTCCCTACTCCATTGATGGCAGGTTTGCCACAAGGATGTTAACAGGAGATGGCATGACATGTTTTTACACACTCTTCAACATTTCTACACTCTCTTATGCTAGAGCCCTCTTGCTATTTTGCCATCACCTTGAGGAGAACAAGCTCCAGTTAGAGCCTGGTCCAGAAGGTGATACACCTGAGAGGCAGACCTGGTTCTAACCAGCAGCTGGGAGCCACATCCAGCTTAGCCCAATCCAGCCGCAGCTGACCTGAAGACACAAATGATTGTTGTTTTAAGCAGACTTCTGTGGTCGTTTGTTACACAGAATGTGGTGGCAGTAATTGACTGATACACTAAGTGTGAGTGTGGTTTTCCAACGGGGCTGCCATATTAAGCTTCCACGTAATGCCTGTTCTTTATCTCATTTAAGCTTTGTGCCAAAGCTATTTTACAAATGAAGAAACTGAGGTGCAGGAAAAGACTTGCCCAAGGTCACACGAGGAGTTTAGTATATCAAATTCATAAGCCTAAATTTATTTCCTTCTGCTCCAAACACACTGAGGGAATGTGAGAAAAGCAGATAAAATCAGGAAGGGACCAGACAGAATTTAGGATACTTCCACCAAATGCCACTTTAAAAAACTTGATAATATTCTTGACACTTGAAAAAAGGAACTTTCAGGACAAATAAAACAATGACCAGCTTCACCCTCTGGGTTGTTAATTTATAGACCTTATTATCTAAACATGTTGCACAGGCTGAAAATACGACTTTTTCTAAGATTTGAATAATCGCATTATACCACTCCTACAATGGGTTAAATAAGGAAAACAAGAACGTTTGTAGTGATATCTTTAAGGTTATCTTCAAGAGGAAAACTGCACCCTCGAACGCAGCGTTCCTAGGAGCCCCGAGAGAAGGAACACAGAGAGTCCTCTCTGGACTGCCTGCTCCCACTACCGCTCTTCGGACAGTGTTGACAACGCGAATTTAAGGAGCACCCGCTCAGGGAACGGAGACGACGGAAGGGCAACCGGCCCTCAATCTGAGCAAAGAGCCGTGGAACGCTATCTGCACCGCGCCCAAGTCTCTCCATCTCTACGACTCCCTGCTCGGATTGTTAGTGCGAGACCTGCACGGGCTCAGCCTCCCAGAAGAGAAAAGGGCGGAGGGGGTTCTGGTCCCGCAAAGAGAAGAGAGGCGGGACTGCACAGGGGTGGCTGTCTCCAGTGAGCAGGGGCTGCCGCAGAGCGCGCGTGCACGCCCACACACCCACAACTACACGCTGCACACACACCTCCCCTCTGGCCCCCCACGCCCATGCTGCGGGTGAGCAGCAGCACCAAGAGAAAACCGAGAGCCCAGCGCCCACGCTGGCGGCGCCTGCTGCCTCCGCCCCAGGGGCAAGGCGAGCAGGGGGGCCCGGGTGAAAGAGCCGCGGACGCCGGAAGAGCCGCGCCCAGCCCCGCGCGGGCCGCCGACGGAGGGAAGCGGGCGGCCCGCGCTGCGCCCGCCCCTGGCTGCCGGCGCCGCCCCCGCTGCGGCGGGCGAGGGGCGGGGCGGGGCGCGGCGTATATAAGGCGAGGGCCAGCCGCCGCTCTTTTGTCTCTTGCTGCAGCGACGCGAGTGGGGACTAACGGTCTTATCTTGGAACGAAGGCCAGGGTGAGTGCTGCGCGGGGTGTGGGCCCCTCGCGGTGGGTTCGGAGCGGGGTCCCCGGCCGGTGCGCCGCTGCCCAGGCGCCCTTCCCCGACGGGACGCCGGGCCGGCCACGCCCTGGGGCTGTGGAAAGGGTGCGGGACGCGCCCGAATCCTCGGCCTCCGGGCTGCCGGGAACGCCCGGGGGGAGCGCCACGTCGGGAGGCGGGGGCGGGGAGTGCCGAGGGGGCGCGGGCGCTCGGCCCCGGCCAACCGCCTGGTTTTGCCCATTAGTATTGTTTTAAGAAAATGGCAGACAAGCCGGACATGGGGGAAATCGCCAGCTTTGATAAGGCCAAGCTGAAGAAGACGGAGACGCAGGAGAAGAACACCCTGCCGACCAAAGAGAGTGAGTGCTTCCCCGCCTCCGAGTCCGCGGGCCGCAGCCCAGCCCCCACCTCGCCCTTCCCCCCTCCCCGTGGATGCCTCCTGTGTGGGCGGCCCCGGGCCCCTTTCTTGTTATACTAAGCGCTTATCTGCGCAGTCCCAAGCCCCTTTCTTAATCCCTAGACCTCTTGGGTCCTCTCCCACGCCAGGTCTGTAAGCGCATAGGTTTGGGGGGTTGCAAGTTGGTCTCACCGCCCCCCTCAATGTCCGCTTCCTGCTCTCCACAGCCATTGAGCAAGAGAAGCAGAGTGAAATTTCCTAAGAACCTGGAGGATTCCCCACACCCCGTCATTTTAGAGACCCCAGTCGTGATGTGGAGGAAGAGCCGCCTACAAGATGGACACACGAGCGACAAGCTGCACTGTGAACCCCAGGCACTCCATGCCCATGCCATCGGCCTTTGGGTCTCCGAGGGGACCCTCCCAATCGAACTGCCAAATTATCTGGTTTGCCCTGGGATATTGTAGAAAATTATTTGTATGATTAATGAAAATAAAACACCTCGTGGCATGGCTGGCATGATCTGAGTCTTAGTTGGGTGTGCGTGGGCAATGCCGCTGCAGCAAAGCCCCAGGAGCTGGAATTGAGTTCCTGCTGCAGGGGAGGGGAGGAAGTCGCCCATGGGCTGGCTTGGCAGGACCATTTTACTTACTGGCTTCTCAAGATTTCTTGAGTACTGTTTAGCTCTTCTAATGCAGTCCATGTAAAATTTAACTCTACTTTGTCATTCCTGGAAACCGTTTTGAAAAATGCTCTCAGAAGAACAGTTTATTTTTGATAAGCTTTACAGTTCCACTGTTTCCCTCTGTCTTCCTCAAAGCTCAAATTCACACTGGGAGAGTAAAGTCAGAAGAGAAACTAAATCTAGAATGTTTGGAAATGGGCGAGGTCACAAAGTCTCCAGGAAGCTTTCTCTTGGAACTTAAAGAGGAGGCATTAGAACAAAAAGGTGGGATCCAGGGGTAAGAGCAAGAACATCAGAACTAGAGTAACCCAACACCAGAACAACCTTTTAACCCCAGTTCAACCTTACACAAAAGCGGTAGCCATTAGAGGAAGTGTGGGGCCGCCTGTGCTGTGTTCTGTGTGCTGTGATCAGGAAGGGTGTGACTGGAAGGAGGGCAGGACCTGGCAGCAGAACCCCACTGGGGTCACACCCTCTGGACCCACAGCAAAGGGATATTGTCCAAGGGGGGCCTACTGGAGGGGAAGGGGAATTTCTGGGGAGGCAGGGCATACTGGAGCTGAAGAAACTGGCCTGTGATTACAGGGGTGGAGTTTTCTTTTTTAAAGGAAGATCACAAATGATTTTGTCACATTTTCATCTGACCATAAGGGCTAGACAGTGGGTGAAAGAAATTTCAAATGAGATGCAGTCCCTGTCCACAGGGACTGAAAGCAAGTGGGTGAGCCCGGCAGCAGACCCGAGCCTGGGGACATATCTGCTGAGGGAGCCATTGCCTGTTTTGCATAAAGGAGTGACTTGACAGACCTGTGCTGTGTGGGGTAAGTGGTGGGCCTGGGGAGGAAAAAATAAGGAAGGGAACATTAGGGGACTGCTTTGAGTGAGCCACTAACCTTCACTGGATGGATGTCTGCTATGGGCCATGCACTATGCTAGAAGCTTTAATTCTCAGAAACTATTAAGGCAGTATGGCTGTTAACCCATTTTACAGCTGGGAAAACAGGTTCAAAGAGACAGGATTTGCTAAAGTCATACAGCTAGTGAGTAGTGGAGCCTGAACTTGGAGCCAACGGTGTGCTTTTGACGCTCCTATAGCCTAATGTTTGGAACATCTGTTGTGTCAAGTGTTTTTTGAGAGTTCACTACCTCAAGCATATTTATAATTGATCCTGTTGGGCTCTATCATTGGGAGGTTAAAGAAAAGGAAACAAGAAATCACTACTGCCTTTAAACAGTAATAGTATGTTTGCTGGTGAGAATCAGTCATTCTGACTCCATCTTTCTTGGGCCTGCCCAGTTCCCATAACATTGGTTAGCAACTTCTGCTTAGTCCTGCACATAGATATCTGCAGGAAACTAAGCTGTAGCCTAAGAATTACTGAAACAACCTCTTAGCTAAAAATTACCTCCCCTGAAAGACAAGGATGGTACATACAACAATAATGATTGTTTATCAAAAGATTTGTGAGAACCTTGTGACTGGGACCACAGCAACAAAAGCGAAGTTCCACCATACCCCCTTGGACCCTTGCTGGCATCCAGATGTCTATAGTCACCAATTACCTGACCTCAAACCCCTCCCGTTTACCCCTTCCCCTGACAAAAGAAGCCTGAATTCTGTACTTTCATAAGGTGGTTCATTAGAACACTCTCGGCTTGCTGGCTTTCCAAATAAAGTCGTTTTACTTACCCCAACTCCTGTCACTCTTTGGCTGTCATGAGTAATTCGTGCTTTCACTCAATTACAGGCTAAGTGTGCTGGGTGGAGGAGGGATTGGGAGTGCTACTGCAATTTCCAGTAGGATGGTCAAGAAGGACCTGGGAGCCAGCTTTGGGCAAAAACCTAAGGAAGAGAACAATGGATACTAGGAGGGATGTGGTGAGAGGTGCAGGCATTGAGGTAAGAATGTGCCAGAAGCCTCTGAGAAAGGACAAAAAGCTGGATGGAGTTAGCGAGGTATAGGGAGATAGATGAGATGTGAGAGGACAGGAGATGGAGGCAGTAGCTCTTGAAGTCCTTGAAACTGTTGCAAGGTAGTTTGGGGAGGGGTCCTCCTTCCTGCTCCCCACCTCGACCCCAAGGCACATCATAGGGGCTTATCGTGGTTCCGCAGTATGCTGCTTGTGCATACCACACCCGGGCCTTTTCTGGACCCAACCTCCTCTCCACGGCTCGATCTGGGCTGCAAATCCCAGACACTCTTCCCTCAGACCCCACAGACTCCTCAGCCCCAGTGGGGTCACCCCAGAGAGCAGCTCCAGAGCCCCATCTCTTGGGACACCCCTAACCTTAGAAGATTCGCATGGCTTTCTGATCCCCTCCCCAGGAAATCTCTGTTCTGAGGTTTTGGGTGCTGATGAGAGCCTTGCTCTTAAGAATTTAAGAAGACACAAGTCAGGAAGAGACTTAAGGGCACTTTCACTTTTCCACCCTAAGACAATGAGCTGATTAGACGGGTCCAGGACAAGGTGAGGAAAGGAGATTTGAATAGACCAGTGCGGTGTGTTATCATTTCAGAAATATTACACCACATTGGTTTACAAGGTAAGGCTGGCCTTCCCTGACTCATCTCAGCTCTGGAGCTTCGCATTGGTGCACACTTCTAGAAATCTTGTGGCCCAACGTTAAAACCCCCAGAAGACAGGCCCAGAAGGCCAAGCATTGGCCAAAATGGCCGCCTTCGTAGGCCCCACCTATGATTGATCCCAGGGGATCGCATGGAAATCACCGTGGCAACAGCACCAAAACCCTGAGTTGGAGAGTCAGAGAGCATTGAAACACCCCAGGCCCACTCTTTTCCTCCCTCCTCCCCACCCTTACCACACCATTTCTATTTCTTGCCACCTGGGAATACTGACATCCTTGAAAGAGTTATATTGAATTACTGATTTATGCCCTTTTCCGCTTACCTAAGAATCCAGGAACCAATTATTAGTCCAATCACAAAATGACTGAGCTTGCTCTGAAGCTAAAATAAAATTGTAATGTTTCTTTTCAAATACATCTGAACTTTTGTTTTCTTACTTCATTCCTAAGGCAAGTTTTAACAATTAGGCCTCTGTGTTATGGATAGGGGTCAGGATTTGGGACTTTTCACTGTCTGTCTCAAGGTGGACCAGGGGCTCAGGACTGCCAAAGGACCCCCTACCTGCTCACCACCTCCTATTGAGTAAGAATTTGCTGAGTGCCTAGTACATACCTCCTCGGAAAACAGTCAGAGGACTCCTCAGGGAACACCTGCTCAAGAGTAGAAGGATGACCCACCCTCTCTTCCCAGCACTTCCCAATCCCCCAGATTACTCTCCCACCCTTCCCCCACCCTCAGGCAAACTCCTCTCCTCAGACAGTATCAGGTGCTTCAGTTCCCAGCCTTTCCCTACCTTCTCTGTCATTTCCCCTTAATAAGAACAACATGCCTGTGTTTCTCCTCTCTACCCTTACTACACTCCTCACACCACAAGCGCAGGAAAAGCTCTTCTTTTTCTCCTTTATTACATCATTTTACTCACAGAATATTCTACTTCAGGTCACCAAATGGGTAGCTTTTCCATACCAAGCAATTCTCCGATTTTCCAGACACCAACTGAGTGTCCCACAATTTGGTTCCACTCTGACACTATCTACCTGGAGTTAGCAATAATAGATCCCACCAGTTAAGGGCTCAGTCCCAAAAGACTACCCCCTCCCCCACTTCAGACACCAATCCCAAGTCCAGCTTGACAGTATACACCTACTAAAGCTGAACACAAGCAGCGCAATGACCCAACAACATCAGGCCACTTATATATCCCAGAGAAATGAGTGAATGTGTCCACCAAAGGGTGTGTTCAAGAGCATTCCTGGCAGCTTTATGTATTAGAGAGAAAAACAACAAATGTCCATCAACAGAATGGATAGGAAAAACTGAGTTATTCAGACAGTTACTTAATGAAGTTACTCAACAATAAAAAGAAACCAAGAACTGATATCTATAATCGTTTGATTCCATTTACATGAAACATAAACAAAACCTTCTGTGGTGATAGAAATGTTGTATACCTTGATCAGAGCAGTAGTTACATGGGTGTGAGCACTCACATGCATGTCACTGTGTCAATAGAGAGGTTTTTCACTCATCAATAGAGAGATTTATTTTAATCCTCTGAAGAACTAAAGATTCCCAGATTTTAGGGCTGCATACTTTTAACTCAGAGAGGAAAGAGCCTAAAATTGTATAAGCAGAGCTCATGTCGAGTTCCAAAGGGCAATGGGAAACCATGAAAATTCTTTGGCTCTTTCCTACCTCCTTCCCTGCCTTTGAATGTTTTCTTCACTTTAAGAGACACACCATATCTTTTCTAATTAAATATTAGCCATTCTACAAGGCCCTACCAATCATCATCTTCTTCAAGTAGCCCTTCTGAATTTCCCAGCCAAAGACATTCTCTTTCCTCTCAGTTCTTATCTGCACCTCCCTAAAGTACCTATTACAATGAGAGGAAATACAGTTAATTCACAATTGAATCTATTGATGGAAAGTTGTATATTGCCCAGATGGCAACTGTGAGTCTCAACCAGGTAAAAGACTTTACGTATTGGATTACTGATTTCTGTGAAATTTGGAAGCTGTATTCTTGTTCAGTTTAATTCAGCATGCATTTTTTGACTGCCTACTGAATGCGTGTCATTGCACTAGGCCTGTAGAAGCTAAAGACATGAGCCAACTAACTATACAAACAGCAGAATGAAGTAAATGCTAAAGAGATATGAGCAAAGCACCATGGGAAGGTATACAAAGAAGCAGTTCATTCTGTACAGGAGGCTGCTTCATGGAAGAAGCATTTGAATAAACAGCTGGAGGAGTGGGAATCAAGCGAGGCTTTCTTAACAGAAGGAGGAGCAACATACATGCCACAGAAATTTACCATGTAAATTGAGGGATGCCTTTTTTTTTTTTTACCTGAGTTGATCACCACTGCAGAAAATTATCCCACTGATAACAATATCTCTCTTGGTTTTTTAATTGTTGATGCAATTCAATTGTATTCGTGTTTATCTGAACCTACTAGATTCATAATAATGCTATGTATAAGTGCAAATATACATAAAGTACAGATGGCTTCTTTATGTGCAGAATATTGTTGTACCATATTGTATTAGTCAGCTTTTAATAGGTTATGTTGCAGTAACAGAAAGCTCTAAAATTTTCAATGGTTTACAACTACAAAAATATATATTTCTGTTCATATTATACATGAGCGGAAGCTCTGTTTCTGTTCCATGTGTCATTTTCATTCTGAGAGCCAGGCTAAAGAAGCAGTCCTATCTAGCAGAAAGGAGGAGTGGCAGAGCTTTTCAAGCTCCTCCCAGATGTGGCACTTCCGTTGACATTACATTGACCAAAGCAAATCATAAAGAAAGACTGGCATCAATTGGGTGAGGCACTGCAAGTCAATGCCATCAGGCTGGGATATATAATTCTCTTATAGGGAGGGCAGGTAATAATGGGGAGTTATAATTTACTATATATGTGGAAATCTATACACAAATAATTTTTTTGGAAATTATCTTTCTTTGTTTTACCTTTATAATCCAATTAGGGCTTGTATTGATTTGTGTGTTTAAAGTATTGTGTGAGTAGGTTACATTATCTTTGATTTCCAGTTCGGGAAATAAACTACTTGATGCAAAAGGAGACTTTGGTTCTGAAAAGCTGGGAACCAGAGGTCTGATTCAGTCATGGTAATTCCATTACCCTCACAGCGAACGACTTAAGAATAGGTATGGCTTGCCATTCTTTCCAAGAGGAAGCCTGCTTGGGGATTTCTGGGAAGATTGTATCCGCTCTATATGAAAGACATAAGGAAAAGTTACACAAAAGGCACAAGGAAAAGTTACAAAAAGAGTATTATTTGTGAGGATGTGATGCTTGAACCATAACAGTCATCCTGACGCCATGAAGAGAAACACCAGCATGCCGAGAGTGGTGAAGTTGAAAAATGAAAAGAATCTAAGTATTTGATGAGCTCTTGAGCTGCTGAGTTTTCCTGAAAGTGCCTTGTCTTTGAACATTTCATTATGTGAAATAATACGTTTTCTTATATTTAAAAAAATCTGTAGTTGGGTTTTCTGTTACTTGTAGTCAAAAGTTTTCTACTATGATCATCTGGAATGGGAAGAATCTGAGTGCAGAGATACTGGTTAGTAGGCCATTGTAATAGCCAAGGCGGGAGTAATGAGGACTTAAATTAGGGAAATGTTTAACAATCAGCTCTTAGTTCAGGGTAGAAATGGGTAGGAGCCAATTTCCATGGTGTAAATATTGCCAATTTTAAGCTGCCTTAGAGTTTAACAAGGCAGCTTACGTGACTTCTGAAAATTTAACAATTGGTTCTTTGCAAGCTGGTGCCAGTTGGCTCTAGCACACCACTGGCTGTGGGGATAGGAAATCAGGGCAGAAACAAAAGACTTTGCAGAGGGAGAATTAGTAAGACTTCAAATTGTGGGGGCGATTACAACAGGTATAATCTGACAGAAACTTTTCTTGTCTTTGTGACTTATTTCTATGCTTCGAGTTCCCAAAGGGAAGACCAAAGCATCATATAAACAGGGCATTTCCCAGAGAGTACACTGGGAGACATTAGTGCTTTGGAGAAAGATTTTACAATCCCCAAATAAGTATTATAAATTAATTTTATGGCCAACATATTGTACAGAGAGACAATAAAACAAGGCTATGATAAAGTGGATGTCTCTGGCGCTGACTCCTGGGAAGAGTAGGATGAACTTGAAAGACATCACAGTTTAATAGAGCCTGCATCAGGCAAAACCCTGGAGCTAACACTAGTAGGTGTCTGGGTGGAAAGCACATGGTGGAAGAAAAGTAGCTGGGCTGACCAGAATCAACAAGCTAGTTAGGGGCAGCCAAAGTGGAGAAGCTATAGTTATCAATCAATCCACTGCTTTCTCCATTTATTCAGCCACAACTTATTAAGCAACTGCTAGATCCTAGGCCAGGTAGTTGATCAGGATAAACAAAATAGATTTTCCTGGACCTCATTCTCTCACAGGTAAGATGGACTGGTAACCTAGATAAATGACAAAATGTGGAATTCTATATTCTGATTTAAAACTAAAAGGGCACTAATCTTATCTTTTACCTCCCCAGGGAAATTCAGAAGACTGAGCCTTTGATACTGAGAGATGGTCCTGTTGGCTCAGCCCTGCCCTTTTTTTTATTTTTATTTTTTGGCATTTAATCTGAATTTCTGTGGCATGTATGTTCATCTCTGTAATGTTAAATTTATGTATTTCACAGAAGTCAACAAGGACAGAAAGACTTGGCTATTAGTTAGAAGATAAAAACTGTTGGCCCTATGAATGCTATTTAAGATTTCAAGCATCCAAAACATAACTAAGACTTTTTTCTACATTGTGAAGAAATCCTGTTCTCTAAGAAGGTGATTTTACTGAGAAAAACTCACTCCTGTGCCAGTGTAACCCCAGACCTTCATCTGAAGCATCTATGGCTAAAAAGAACCTATTCTCTGAGTCACTTTTTTTGTTCAAATGTTATCTCCTGCCACGCTGTCCCTTATTTTGTTTGCTGCTACTTGGATGCCAGGTGATTTGATCTGGCTTATTCCTAGAAAATCATCAGTAGAGTGCATAATTGTATCATGAGGATTCTTTGGTTTTTTATTTAAAAAAAAAAAAAATCCTACCCAATCTGGCTTAAGCAAAAAAAACATTTATTTACTCATGTAAATGAGAAATCCAGAGAGTAGGTTTTGCTTTAAATGAGGCTGATGGAGATAGTCAAATGATGTCACAGGAACCTGGTTTCTTTCTCCCAGTCTCTCAACTCTGCTTCTTCATTCTCAGGCTGACCCTCCCCCATCACAGTGACAATATAGCTGTTGCACCTCAAAGAATACATCCCTCTTAGATGTAAGAACAGCAGAAAAGAGAACTTCTCTTCATCCAGTTCAAACAAAAACTCCGCGCCTTTTACTGGCCTGAATTAGGTCAGGTGCCCATCCCTTACCCAGTCACTCTGGCCAAGGTGAGGAAAGACAGAGCTTGGTGTAAACCTAGACCATATGCTACCCCTAGAGTTAAGAGGTGGGTCGGCCTCTCTAGAATCATGGGGATGCTGAGTGGAGGAGTAGATTTCTGAATGAGAATCAAAAACTATTATTAAGAACAGGGTAAATGGATATTAAGCACCCAAACCCATCAATGTGCTAACCTGCCAATGCGGTAGACTGCAATGTCCACCACAGTCATGTGCTAAACTGGTGCATAAAGGTCCCTTATTAACCTCTTAGCCCCTGGAGACTACATGGGCTCCTCTGAGTCTGACCCTGGGGTAGTCCCACACACTTGAACTGTTGAAGAAGACCTAACTTCTTAGTCATCACAGCCCCATTCCCAGTGTCTCTGCCAAAAACCTGGGCTGAAATTAAAGACAAACAGAAAGACAAAATGTGTGTGTGTGTGTGCGTGTGTGTGTGTGTATGCGTGCGCATAGAAAGAGATTTTAAGGAAGTGACTCACATGATTGTTGAGGGGTTGTGAGTCCAAAATCTATAGAAAGGTCAGCAGGCTGGAAATTCAGGCAGTTCCTCCATGTCATAGGCTTCAGGCAAAATTTCTTCTTCTCCAAGAAACTTCAATTTTTGCTCTTGGGGTTTTCAACAGATTAGACAAGGCCCACCCATATTGTAAAGGGTAATCTTTACTTCAAGTCAACTGACTGTAGATATTAATCACATCTAAAAATACCTCCACGGCAACATCTAGAATGTTTGACCAAATAACTGGACACTATATAATCTAGCCAAGTAGACACATGAAATTAACCATCACAGTGTTTGAGGTTGATTGTCCATTTTATCCTCACAGGCACTTAGATTCCAACAGGCACCTGGGTCCAGGCACCTGTCAATGCCATACCAGACCTGGCCAACATCAGGGAACACAGAATGCAGAAGTCCAGCTCCCATCCAGGACCAGCATAGAAACTACATGGGGATAGTGGAGCAAAAGCTACGGGGAGCCCCAGTTCTGAGCCTGGGACCTCAGAGCTGCTATACCAGGCCTGAGTTACCTAATTCCAGACTTCTTAATGGGAGAAAGGAGAAAGCCTCTATGTTGTTTAAGTCACTGGGTTTTAGAGGGTTTTCTGTTGTATGCAGCTGAGTCCAATACCACATAATACAAAAACAAAGAAAACACAATTTGTTTAAGAAAAGATGATCAACAAAGGACTAAACAAGGAAGCATTTTTTTAAAGAAAGAATAATTCAAGAAGACAAATGAAACGAGAGATTATTTTTTTACCATAAATATAAATTAGTTTTTTAAATCCTTGTAAAAGACTCTTAGATTGGGTCAAAAACATTTTCAATTATATTTTTTTCAGGAAAAGTTTTTCAACAGTTTCGGAAAGGTAAGATTAGAGTGTTAATATCAAACCAAGTAATATTCAAGCCAGAGAACCATAAACAACTAAAGAGTGTTGTTTAATATTGGCAGTCCACTGTTTTAAAAACATCCATAAACTTTTATGTACTGAATAACATTACATGCATACACATGCACACTCGCACAGTTACCACTTAGAAGAGTGCCAGGCCCAGATGGTCTCACAGATGATTCCTTTCAAAGCTGCAAGAAAGGAATAACTTCAATACCTCAGTAGCTAGAAAAGGACATATGCCTACCAATACATTTTACAAAGCCAAGATGATCTTGAAAATAAAATCTACTGTGAATATTATTGCAAAATTCTAAATAAAATACTAGCAAATTTAATCAGGAAGTGTATTAAAATACTACAATTAGAATGCTGCTAATTAAAGCTTATTATAAGAATTCAAGGATATTTCAATATCAGGAAATTTACTGTCATAATTCAGCATGTTAATTGGTAAAAGGAAAAAATATATATGTAATATATATGTCATCTTAATATGAGCCCAAAGTTTGTTTTTTATGAATTTCAACAGCTTTATGTGATTTTTTAAAGTTCTTGGTAAACTAATAATACATGAATTCTTTCTTAATAGAATATAAAAAAATCTGGTTCATACTAACAGCCCACATATTTAATGGTGAAACCCCAGTGTAATCCCTATTAAAGTCAGGAAAGAGATAAGGCTATGAATTAGCCCCACTGCAATTTAATGGTGTTCCTGAAGTCCTAACTATCACCCTAAAGCAAAAAAAAGAAAGAAAGAAAGAAAGAAAAAAGAGGCATTATTATTGGAAAGGAAAAGAGAAAAATGTCTTTATTACAGATAATATAATAATCTACCTAAATTAAGTTACAGCAAAGAAATGTTAGAATTATTAAGAGAGTTTGGTTAGATTATTTAGATCACAAAATAAACATAAATCAATTGCAGCAAGAATCAGTTAGAATATATATTTTTTAAAAAGATGCCATTTATAAAGAAAACAAAAAAGAATATTATATTCTCAATAACTCTGGCAAACTACTTTTTAAATTCTCAGCCACAGTAAATCCCATCCTGCATGTGCTTCCTCAGTGTGTCCTTGCCTCTCCTCCATAAGAGGTAAAATTCAAGTCTGTGCCCCTTGAATCTGGGCTGGCCTTGTGACTTGCTTAGAACCAGTGCCCTGTAACTTGTTTAGAACCAATAGAATTTGGCTGACTTCTGAGGCTAGGTCATGTATCTCTTACCTACTCCTATCCATATATCAGGTAAGAAGTCCAATCCCGTGGCTGCTAGGCTTAGCACTCTAGCTCCCAGATCCCCAAAAGTCTCAGTTGAGCCCAGCCTCCCAGCTTCCCCACTAAGGGGTCAGGTTTGTGATGAAGTCACCTTCTAGACCCTCCCATTTTCTAGTTGAGTACCATGGAGTGACCTCAACTGGTGCCACAAGAAGCAGAACTGACCAGTTGAATCTGATCAAATTCCTGACCCACAGAACTAGTGCAGCCACAGTGGAAAACAATTTAGGGTTTTTTCTAAAGGTTACACATAGAAATACCCTATGACCCAGTAATTTCACTCTAGGTAAATATCCAAAAGCACTGAAAGCAGAACTTGAACAGTTGAACAGATATTTACATACCCAAGATCAGAGCAACATTTTTCACAATAGTGTCCATTAACACATAAATGGATAAGCAAAATGTAGTATACACATACAATGGAATATTATTTAGCGATAAAAAGGAGTGAAATTTTGATACAAACTGAAAACATTATGCTTAGTGAAATAAACCAGACACAAAATGACAAATATTATATGATTCCATTTATATGAGGCACCTAGTACAGGCAAATTCATTGAGATAGAAAGTAGAATATAGGTTACCAGGGACTAGGGAAAGGAATGGGAGCAGGAGGAGTAGGAAGTTATTGTTTAATGGGTTCAGAGTATCTGTTGAGTATGATGAAAAAATGTTAGATATAGATAATGATAATGGCTACACATTTTTAATGTATGTAATGCCAATGAATTGTACACTTAAAATGCTTAAAATGGTAAATTTTATATTGTGTACATTTTACCACAATAAAAAAAAATTCCCTGATTCACAGAATACATGAGATACAATAAAATAGTTGTTTTAAGCCACTACATTGTGGAATCATATGTTAAAAAGCAGAAAGCCAAAACAAAACATGTTTAGGAATAAATTTAGCAAGAAATGTACAGAATACTACCAAAACTCTACAGGTGGAAATTAAGTAAGATTTGAATAAAATGGGAGATAAGTTAGTCAGGGTTCTCTAAAGAAGCAGGTCTTGCTGCTTCTTCCCTACTGTCTTCCTTTGGGGTCAATCCACAGAATCACTCCTGCATTAGTCTTTAGAAAGCCAGTGCTGGCCACTCCTTCTTGGGATGGCCCAACAGGATGATAAAATCCATCAGACTTTGCTTCCCACCAGCTCTGCTCACCAACACACCTGTAACTAGGACATTATTTATACCAAGGGATGCTTTCCCACTATAATCTTAATCAACTCTCTAAATAAAATAAACACGTATAATAATATTCTCATGTAAATATGAATAAAGGCATGTCTAGAAAATGTTGCTGTTTTTAATTAAGCTGCAAAAGCAGTGTCCTTACTAGGCTCACAAAACTTCAAGGCAAATCTGTAAGTGCGTCCCTTATCCCCATCCCACAGGACACCCTCTTCCAACCAGATTGCTGTCCCTAGCCTCTTCTTTTTAGAATTCTAGAGGCCCTACTGACAATAGAAACAAGGCAGATGAATCGCCCTTTAGCCATGACTGCTCCATGGCGTATGCCCAGCTTCCCTGGAGGTATGTGTTGCTGTTCGAAGTCCTCCACGGTGGCGTCCTCCCTTTCTACTCACGGGTTCAGGGTGCTGAGGAGATCTTTCCAGCACCTCCCTGTCACACTTTGGGAGGCTGTGTGTGTGTGTGTGTCTGGCCCACCCAGACACTAGGCCTACTCCGTGACCTCCCCAAACCAGGAAGGCACAGGTGAACCCTAGGGCGGGTCTCATAGTGGGAATGTGCTGGGCTTATTTTACAGCTAAAGCATCATGAAAGGGTCTGATGACTCAGGTAGCAATTTCTTGAGCCAACATCATCCATGCGGGAAGGATTTGAGGCTGAGGGTGGTCGGGATCAGCTGTGGGGCAGAATGGGGTAGAAATGCACCTCAAGGCCGGCCTATACGGGGCTCGGGAGGTCTGGGGGCCACATGGAGCAGAGAAGCTTGATATCCAAGAGCTCCAGGAACGTGTGAGTAAATCGCACGCTTGTGAACGCGGAGCCCCAGAAAGTAGAGGAGCGCCATCTGGTGGCTTGCCGTGGGGCTGTCCACAGAGAAGAATGACCCCAGTAACTTATGTCACTTTGAGCTCCCGCTCCGTGCCCAGCGACAACGTTACACAACTCCCAAAACCACAGGGGGTGCCATTCTCACAGAACCCAAAGTGAAACTGTTCCTTGGAATTAAGCAGAGTGTGGAGGTCCTGACTGTCTCAGCCTTTGATGCACCCACACCCAGCGGAGGAGAGGACCACGCTGAATTGGATCGTGAATGACGTGAGGGAGGGGAGAAAGGGCCTCCTGAACATAGGGCATGTGCCCCGGATAAAGATTATAGAGGGCTTTGACACATTGGGTCTAGCTAATGTATAAATGCAAGGGGAGAGGTGGGAGATGGGGATGAAAAAGGAGGGCAGGAATAGCTGTGAAGGGTCCCCAGCGCCATGCTAGGAAGTCTCGGGTCACCCTGAGCCAGGTGTGTTCAATGTAAGTAGTTTGCAGATGAGCGTTGTCAGGTCAGCACAGTGTTTTTAAGAAATTTTCAATTGAAATGCCTTCAAAAGGAGCCTGACTCACACCAAACCCCACGATTCCCTGTAGTCTGTAATTACCCCCAGCTTCACCCATCAGCATCACTTCCCCAGCCCCCGAAGCATGTGGGCTTATGACCTTGCAAGGTCATGGGGTGCTGGTTCCGAATAACACACCTAGGAACTGGCAGAAAAGAAAAGCATGCCTCCCAGTGGCAGGCAGCATGTGACATCAGCCTCCATTCCTTCCCACTGAATGATTAGGGGAGTGAGATTCCCACCCCTCCCCTTAATCATCATCTCTACAATGACATGAGGTGTCCTTGCTCCCCAAAACAGGCTCCTTCCATGGTCACAGACACAGAGTACTGTAGGGTCAGCTTTCCTATTCTTGCTTCAAATCATTGCCATCTGGGCAGCTCCTGTTCAAGGATTTCCTCTTACCTCCTAGCCCAGGACACCATTCTCTATGAGTCTGTCCTCTCTCAGAGAAACACTGGACGTTTCTAACCTCGAAATGCCTTAAAGCGACACCAAGTAACTCAAATCACTCAAATCACCAGCCTGCAAGCAGCCATAGGCGGTTCCAGGTACACCAGGGCGCAGGTAGTGGCTGCTGAGCCAAAGACCAAACCTCAGCAGGTGGAACGAGCGCCATCTGGTGGCCATTTCTGAAGTGGCAGCAGAGAACTGGAACACATTCTATATTTTGCTCTGACTCTATTCCGTGACCTTGAGCGAAACAGAAAAAAACTGAAGAGTGGTGTAGTACCTAAGGGCCACACCAGACTCGAAACAAATTCAAAATTCTCCCTCTTTCTGACCATAACTTATCCCCGCCCCCTTCCCCAAACAGGTCGCACACTCCCCTCTAACGTTATTCCTCTGTCTGAATTCCCTTCCCTCCCTCCCTGTTCAGCCTTGGAGACAAGGCTCAAAGGCAATCCCTTCTGTGTTCCGATGTAATTAATGCCTTCCTCCTGTGCTCACCCAACCTCGACCAAACCAGTCCTGCATTCACAGCTTTGTGGGGTCATCCCTTAGCTCAGTTACTGTCTCCTACACCAGGTGAGTGCTGCTTGAGGGATTATTGCCTTCCTTCATCTGGTATTTGAGTGACCCCAGCGAGTACACGAGAGCCACCAGGAGCAATGAGATGCCAAGTTTTCTTTGGTGCGCTCTTCTTGATTCAACCACTGGGAGACATAGAGGGCAGAGAAATACTGAAATTTGGTCTTGTTCCAGAGTCCTACAAACCCACCAGCAGTGTGAGGGTGGGGGTGGAGGATCATTTGTGAGTTCTTGACCACGATCTGTTTACAGTTCTGCAAAGCTTCCTTCTACTTTGACTCAACTTCAGAGTTAAGTTTGGGCTCTCTGGAAGTTCCTTAATTTCCAGAGAGCTTCCCTACCCACAGATCCTTGTACTCTGCTCTAACAATTCTTGCTCAGCCCCCTACAGCTTGTTTACGAAAGAATTGCCCTTTAAACCTGACAGGAGTTTAGGATAAGTAAAAGGAGAGACAATGTTCCTAGACAAAATATTAAAAAGGCCCTCAAAAGAGGATGTCAGAGAAGTCTCCCTGGACTCAGCTGGGTCTCCTATGGGTCTGCTCTCCTTTCCAAACTGCCTTTCCACCCACACTTACATACTTAGAACACAAGCCTGATTTGAGTGGGTAAAGTCTCAAACACACACATGGGTCCATTATGTTGCCTTTACTGCTGGCCACCACTAGGAGACAGACAGGAGGGCAGATCTGAAGAAGGCATGTTGGAAAGCCGATGTGGGGCCTGTGATCACTCCTCATGCTGCTTTAAGAAGACAGGATGCTGCGGGGCTCAGACACTATTTTAACTAAAGATTCTTATTTAAAGATTATAAAGTTTGCTTGAAATAATTGTGTTTGCTGATCCTTGCAGTTCTCGCGTTGGCCAAAGTTCTTTTTCTTTCTTTTCTTGTTGCATTATACATATTTTTTTAAGTCACCTTATATCTACTCTGGTTCAGGATGGGGTATATGTACATATATGTGTGTACTCAGAGGCTGGCAAATAAGAGGTCTGTGGAATCCATGAATGAGTGATTAATAAGGGAATGAAATCTCTAGGTTGAACGAGAGAGAGGAGTAGCCAGTAAGGAGAGGAGTTCAGGTCACCGAGGCAAACAAACAGAAGCAGCACAGTTGGAACATGAGGCAGGTGTTGATGTTCAAAGGCTGCTTCAGCCAGGGCTAATGGCAAAATAGACAGGCGTTGGTAAAGCACCAGTGGAAAAGGGGATACCGAGTCAGCCAAGAACACAGAAATTTAAGGGGGAAGCAACTGCTGTTTTTAAAAAAAATGAAAACATGCCAGGCTGGTCCAAAGTCCAGTGTCAAGCATCTCTTCAACTCACATATATTTTAAAAAATGTAAATGTGCAAGCAATACCAGGTATAATGATAGTGTTTTCTGAATAAACATTTTCATTAAAATATTATTTTGTATAAAAATTTTGGTTTAAAAACATTTTAATATTTAATAGTAAAAACCACTATTTAATTTTTAAAAGAAAATGCTTCTGCTATCAAATTGGTCAGCAAAATGAAACAAAAAGAACTATATACTAAAATAAGCAAAGTTATATAAGTAAAACCAGCCAACAGGAAAAAAAACTGATTTTTTTTTAGAGCTGCTCACTGATGTGTGTAGCAATAATTAGTGTCTGGGATTTGCTTTAAACTATTTCCACGGAGACTAAAAGAAGAAAAACTAAAAGGAGGGTATGGACAGACAAAACAAATGTGAGAAAAGGTTCATATGCATTGAATCTGAGTGATGGGTATATGGGGATTCTTGCCCTAGTCTCTGTACTTTTGAAAATGTTTGAACATTTTCATTTAAAAATATGAAGAGTTTCAGTTTCAGCTACAACATATAAACAGCTTAGAAACTGCCACTCCCATCCTCACAACAAGAAAAAAGTAAAACGAACTGAAAATCAACAACTTTTCTTAGATCCATCAGAAAACTGAGGTGACAGGGCAAATCTTCATGATGAAAACTGGAGAGAGGTAAATAGAGACCGTCAAAGCCAAGATCAGCTTAGCTGGAGCAGAAGCTGCTGGAGCCATAAACTGGTAGGAACATTTAACAGTTATTTTGATGAATGGCTGGAAGCTAAGTGTAAACCAGCTTGAAAGTGAGAAGACCCTGTGGGTTGAGTCTTAGGGTCCCCACACTTCCCTGAGTTTTTACTACCAGGAACTCCACCCAGTTCTCACAGTAAAGGTCCAAGAAAAATCTCACATTTCAGGTTGGAAGAGGGGAAATATAACTATTTTGAAATATGCCCGAAGCATTCTCCATTGTAAAAGCCTGCCCACTGAGGGAAATTACCTTACCAGAGCCAATCTGACCTGGGGGTGATGGGGTGAGGGGAATGTCAGGCAACTCCAGAGCTTTCTAGCCTTCCTGTCTTAAATAAGGTGAAGGGGGAAAAAAAAGGCAAGGAACCACTTCTGAAAGTCACAGCCCAGGGACTTAGGTCCAATAAAAAAATTTAAATTTAATCAAAAGATTATAGAATGCTTTTACTCCCCAATACCTTACTACCACTTCATTGGGGCTCCAGTATAACAGTGGATTACAACCGAGATGGCTGCAATAAACAGAATATATTTTAGAAAGAGTTCTTGAAGGTAGAAGCAACTTAAATGTCTGTCAACAGATGAGTGGACAGAGACAAATGTGGTATATACATACAATGGGATATGATCTATCCATCCTTTAAAAAGAAATTCCTATCATATACTACAACATGGATAAACTTTAAAGGAATTATATTAAGTGAAATAAGCCCATCACAAAAAGACAAATACTGTATGATTTGACTTATATGCAGTATTTAAAGTAGTCAGACTCATAGAAACACAAAGTAGAATAGTGGTTACCAGGGTTTGGGGGGAATGAGCGGCAGAAGGACTTGTTGTTCAGTGGTGTAGAGTTTCAGTCATTCAGAATGGGGAGGTTCTGGGAGTCAGTTGCACAACAATATATATGTAGTTGACAATACTTTGTAGCTCACACCAAGTGGTCCCAGGTGGAGCATAGGCAGAGGCCGACCTTGGCCTGCAACAGAGCCCTTCCCAAGAGGCCCCTAAATGAGCACATCTGGTGGCCACCTTCAGACCGCACCAGAGCACCACCCAACCACATCCACAAACAACACACCCAAGGAGCAGACTGGGCAGGTATCAGAGCCATGCTAAAGCAAATCCTGCTTCGTAAGGTCAGCCCCTGCACAACAGCTCCTCCACTGGTCACGGCCAGTCATCACAACCAATCAGCCCAAGGGTCAGTCCCTCCATTGACATGCCAACAGTAATCAAGGCTCAACTACAACAGGAGGGCACACACAACCAAGACAGGGGACACAACTGGAGCACCCAACTCAGGTGACCAGGAAGCCTATGACACAGGGCCCCACAGGACACTTACTACATAAGCCACTTTACCAAGACTGAGAAACATAGATGCTCTACCTAATAAATAGAAACAAACACAGAGAGGCAGCCAAACTGGGAAACAAAGAAACATGTCTCACAAGAAAGAACAAAGCTCCAGAAAAAGAACTAAATAAAACAGAGACAAGCAATCTAACAAATGCAGCAGGTGCAAAGTTCAAAATATTGCTTATAAGGATACTCAATGATCTCAGTGATAGGAAACATAAAAATGGAGATAGAAAACAAAAAAAAGTCAAAAATTAAGAATACAATAACTAAAATAAGAATACATTAGAGAGAATCAACAGTTGATTAGATGAAGCAGAGGGTCGAATCAGCAATTTGGAAGATAAGGTAGCAGAAAACACCCAAACAGAACAGCAACAAGAAAAAAGAATCCCCCCCCAAAAAAAACAAGGATAGTTTAAGGGGCTTCTGAGACAACATCAAGTGTCCCAACAGTCCTATGATAAGGGTACCAGAAGAGGAGAGAGAGCAAGGAATCGAAACTCTTTTCGAAGAAATAATGATAGAAAACTTCCCTTACCTGGTGAAGGAAATAGACATACAAGTCCACGAAGTGCACAGAGTCCCAAACAAGATGAACCCAAAGAGGCCCACACCAAGACACATCATAATTAAAATGCCAAAGATTAAAAACAAAGAGAGAATCTTAAAAGCATTAAGAGAGAAGCAGTTAGTTACCTACAAGGAAACTCCCATAAGACTGTCAGTTGATTTCTCAAAAGAAACTTTGCAGGCTAGAAGGAATTGGCACAAAATATTTACAGGGATAAAAAGCAAGGACCTGTAATGAAGATTACTCTACCCAGCAAAGTTATCATTGAGAATTGAAGGAGAAATAAAGAGCTTTCCAGACAAGAAAAGCTAAAGGAGTTCATCACCACCAAACCAGTATTACAAGAAATGTTAAAAAGATTTGTTTAAGAAGAAAAAAATAAAAAATATGAATAATAAAATGGCAATAACTACATACGTGTCAACAATTACTTTCAATATAAATGGATTAAATGCCCCAATCAAAAGACGCAGGATGGGGAGGCTGAACAGATAAGAAAATGAGACCCTTACATTTGCTGCCTACAAGAGACTCACTTCAAATTGGAAGATACACACAGACTGAAAGTAAAGGGATAGAAAAAGATAGTTCATGAAAACAGAAACGAGAAAAAAAAAAAAGCTGGGGTAGCAATATTTATATCAGACAAAATAGACTTTAAAACAAAGGCTATATAACAAGAGAAAAGGAAGGACCCAGTAATTCCACTTCTAAATATTTATCTGAAGAAATCCACTAATTCAAGAAGACATATGCATCCCTAGGTTCATTGCAGCATTATTTACAATAACCAAGATGTGGCAGCAACCTAAGTGTCCATCACTAGACGAATGGATAAAGAAGAAGTGGCACATCTATACAATGGGATATTATTCACCCATTAAAAAAATGAAAGTTTACCATTTGCAACAACATGGATGGACCTAGAGAATATTATGCCAAGTGAAATAAACAGACAGAGAGAGAAATACCACATGATTTCACTTATATGTGGAATCTAAAAAAAAAAACCATAAATAGACAAACAAAACAGAAGCAAACTCATAGATACAGAAAACATTTTGATGGTTGCCAGAAGTGAAGGGGTTGGGGGAATGACTGAAAAGGGGGAAGGGTACACCTGACACTAATATAATATTGTATGCCAACAATAACTGAAAAATAAAAAATAGTATAAAAAAGAAAAAGGGGAAAGGATTAAGAAGTATGAATTGGTAGTTACAAAACAGTCATGGGGATATATAACATAGGGAATATAGTCAATAATAGTATAACTACTTATGGTGTCATATGGGTACTACATTTATTGGAGTGATGACTTCGTAAGTTATATAAATGTCTAATCACTATGCTGTACACCTAAAGCTAATATAATATTGTATGTCAACAGTATTGAAAAGTAAAAAATATTTTCAAAAAGACATAAGTAATTTAAAATAATTTTGAAATGCTAGATGATAGATTAAATAGTAAAAACAACCAAAACAAATATTAAAACCAATTGAATCCAAGGCTGACATCTCCATGAGAGGCCACATTGATCAAACAGCCTTTGGTTTCACAAGGTTTGGGAGACTCATCTGGACAAGGTTGCAGTGGTATGCATGTTAGTGTCCCCCAAAATCACAGGTTGAAACACTAACCCCCAAGGTAATGATGGTATTAGGAGATGGAGCTTTAGAAAGCAATTAGGTCATGGCGGTGGAGCCCTCATAAATGGGATTAGTGCCCTAATAAAAGAGATCCCCACAGAGCTCCCTAGCACCTTATACCCCACAAGGGCCCAGCCAGAATATAGCTGTCTAAGAACCAGGAAGCAGGCCGTCAATAGACACTGAATCCACTAGCTTTATGAACTTGGACTTCCCAGCCTCCCGGAATGGTGGGAGATAAATTTCCATTGTTTATAAGGTACCCAGTCAATGATATTTTCTAAGCAACCCAAAAGTACCAAGACAAAGTTCAAGTATCATGTAACCACCCCAAGACAGTCCCAACAGACTGAAGGCTTCCCACCGAGGGAAAACCAGAAAAACTAACAGAAGTACAGCATTTTTCCTAGGAAAAAGTGTGGACACAGGAGGCCTACCCTCGAGTAAGACACCCACAATGTTTTAAAGATGCATGCGATTTCACATCAAAATCTCATGTGTCTCCCCCACTTACAAAAAAGTCCCGCATACCAGTACGGGCTAGAGCAGACTAGCAGCTGCTTCCTGTGTAAGGGGCACGGAGCTCACAGCTCTCACAGCGCCTTCACCACCCCTATTACCTTATTCCTGGGCGGCTATTCTCATTTGCTTTATCTTCCTGGCCTCTAAGGCACATGCAACTCCCCACTTAAGTTTTCAGTTAGCAATAATCACACCTCGGATAACCCTTATTGGCTACCACACTGTCACTGCGCAAAGCTCCAACCCCCCACTTAAGGTTTCTGAGGAAGATGGGGGAGTCAGCTCCTAAACACTCCTCTTTGGTTTGATAGAAAAAAAGAGGGGATAACCTTGTGGCTTCTTTTCATCTTTTAAATATCTTCTACAATTCTTGGCTAAATTTAAAATGAGAATCATTAAAGAAAAGGCGTGGTGAAAAGGGAGAGGCAGGGGACAAAAATCCCTGGAGGGAAAACAAATCTAGATTTAGCAACTACCAGAAGACGGCTTCCTCCAGGCCCTTGATCTTAAACTTCCTAAGCAGAAGGACATCAGCAAAGATTTAGGAGGTACTTGAGGCCCTGCCTTTGCGGTGGCCCTGGCCGTTACACTTTGGTTTCAGTTTTAAGCACATGGCTTTGAAGGGGACTTTCCCCACCAGAGCAGGAAGAGGCCACATCTGGAACAGCCCCAAAGAAAGGAATAAACTGAGCTGAAAACACTCAGCTGCCAAACAATAAAGATGAGATGCTGGAGTGTCCACACAGCTGGCAGCAGCTGGAACTAACCAGGTGCCCATCAAGATGGAGACTCTGGACCTTATATAAACCAAACCCTAAGGTTTGTGAAAGCACAAAGTCTGTCGTCAGGGCTGGGAAAAGGAAATGAAAGCTAACTCATAGCTATTGGGAAAACGAAAAGTTTATGCCAAGTCAATGTGAAGAAAGAAGTGCCCCAAAATGGCCTTTCTGGTGGAGGATAAAGGAAGGGGTCATTGAGATAAAATCAGCCAGGCACATCTCCCAGAGATGCAAATTCCATTTGCCTCCCAGCCCCCAGCTAAGAAGAGTGGGGAAAGGGGTGCTTTTTAAAAAAATAGATAATACATTAAAAATTCAAACAGTAAAAAGTACATGGTGAACTTTCTTATCATCCTTCGGATACCCAGTTCCTCTCCCTAAAAAACTTATACATTTCTTTTTTACCTTCCAAATTTATACATATATAGTTTATATATGCAAGCAATATTTTTTCCTCCTTTTTTTTCTAAAAAAAGGCAGCATATTATAACATAACTCAGACACTTGCTTTTTCACATCTTGGTATGTCTTGGAGAATATTCCAGATTAACACAATTTTCACTTACTTATCGTGTGGGTAGGTTCTGCGACTTTAAGTGAAATGACATGTAACGAAACCAATTTTACCGCAGGCTCATTGATGTAAACAGGCACACATAAACAAGAGTTAGGTTACTACAGCGCCTGGCATCTGTTACAAAGAAATGACATGGAAGGAAACAGCGCTGTTTGTAGTTGCGTAGTCCACGTTCCTTCGTGTGGCTGCACCAGCTTTTCGATTAACGTTGACCATTAAGGCTATTTCTAATCTTTGTTATTACCAACAGCCCTGCAGTGTAAAACCCTACACGTAAGTCATTTCTTACATGTGCAAATAAAGGTACATTCCTGGAAGAGAAAGTGCTGAAAAATTTTGCTAATTATTGGCAAATTGTCCTCCACAAAATTCATGCCAACTTTACTCTCCCATTTGCAATACAGGGCAGTGCTCCAGGCATGAATTCAGATGATTTCAACCCCACCTAGCTGAGAAACCAACTACACACTACAGACAGCTTAGGTGAGTCAGCCCCAGGAAGAAAGTGTTGCTCCTTCCGAAGCTTTTCCTTTATACTTTTATTATTTGCAGTCATCAAATTTGGGATGATCACTTATTTAGTCAGTCAGTCTCACCGCTCTGGCCTGTGAACACTTCAAGAGCTAAGATTGGGCTTTATTCACCTTTGTGCCTCCAGGGTATGGCCCAGACTAGGTTATCAATAAATGTGTATTAGATGAGTGAACAAATTAATAAATTGGGCTCCTAGGTTCCATCTAGGAAAAAGAATTGGAAACTGTAGAATAAGGATTAATGCTGTAATAATCTTAAGAGATTTCTCGACTCTGCAACTTTCCCTTATGTGAGACTTTTGTATTCTTGCCTGTATTTCCCTAGAGAGATTAGCAATTAAATATAAAAAACAAAAAAGGCATGTATCTTGCAGACATCAAGAGTATCTTGACTCAGCAAGCAGGCATCTTCACCCCTTGGGCCCACAGTGACCACATAGCCAGGACGCAGATTCCGTCTAGATCCCAAGTCATGGCTCAGTAGTCCTATATTTTGATGCAACATGAAAGTATTTCCTGAGAGCTGCAGAGTGCCAGGCTCTGGGCCAGGGCTATCTGAGCTCCACTCTGGCAGTATTTCGAAGCTTTGCCCCACAACCCATAGTGAACATTTGTTGCTTCCCCTGCCCCCCAAAACGCATCCTTATTCAGCACGAGACCCTGCTGCTGGCCCCTGACTTCAGAGGTGGGTTCAGGGGCCAGCAAACAACCATAATTGGCCTTATCAGAGTGACTCCCAGGGCTGTTACAGTTTCTCCTAGACAAGAGGTATGCCCTTTCTGGCTGGACCAGAGCCGGAAAGGAATGGGCTGGAGCTACTGCAGCCATTTTTTTTTGCTACTGCACAGGATGAACTTGCTGAGAATGGAGCTTAGAGATAGAATATGAGACTAAATCATCAGGAAGTGAAATCAAGGTCCTGACATTTAAGTCCAGCCATGGCTAAAGTGAGATCTACCCCCTGGAATTTTCAGTTACGTGAGCAAATAAATTCCCTTTTTGCTTAAACCTGTGCATGCCGGGCTTTCAGTTATATGCAAGAAAGAGCCCTGATGTGTGGCCCCTCTGACTATAGAAAATGAATCACATGAGAAATTTATTTCGCAAAGCTGCCAGAGACCTGAGTTATAAGTCTGGGTACAGGTAAAAGGCCCCTGAAGATTAGGAGAAAAGATTTCCTAGACTACCTGGGTAAAACAAAGACACTAAGGAAAGTCAGTAAGAGGCATTCTACACTTCACTAAGATACAAGAGATGTGTAAGACACGGAAGATAATGAGAAGTGAGTCAGTCAAAAGCCAGGTTCAGTATCTGGGGGTTGTCAGCTCAGTCCAGGAGTTGGGATGGGGTGCCAGTCAACTATTACCATGAAAGATAATAAATAATTATTGTTGTTTTGTGTTACTACACAATAAATAACTGAAATGATCATTCCCATATCTGCTTTTCTCCTCTTTTCTCCTGCCTCGGCTAATGTCATTATTATCTCCTGTGATAAATATATACTGTATTTAGTTTTTGTCCCTGGTTCCTGTCACACAGCTAGCTCCTAAAACCCTTGGAATCTCCGGAGTGATAAAAGTGTCATTTGCATACTAATGAGATGATTGATGGATGGGGGCCCCTAGATGGCTTCAGGATGGGTGCTGGTCACCTGAAAGATCAAGGCATTATTAGGGGGTTGGAACTTTCAGTTCACCCCTCAATCTCTGGGAAAAAGGGTCAGAGGTTGAGTTAATCACCAACGCCAATGACTTAATCAGCCATGCCTATGTAATGAAACCTCCATAAAAACCCTTAAACAATGGAGTTCAAAGAGCTTCTGGGTTGGTAAACACATTGAGGTGCTAGGAGGGTGGCGCATCTAGAAAGGGCATGGAAGCTCCATGCCACCCCCACTCCCAATACCTTGCCCCATGCATTTACTCATTCAGTCACAAATATTTACTAATTACCTTCTCATGCCAGGTTTTGTGCTAGGCATTAGAGACACAAAGACTAATGAGGCCTTGCCCCTGTCCTAGGAAAATCACAGTCTAGTCATAATTTAGAAACCAAAACGCAATCATAGAGCAATGGGATTCATGCAGAGATAGAGAAATGTGCAAAGCCTCATAGAGGCCAGAGTAGGGGTCCCTGACCCAGCTGGGAGTAGTGGGGAATGGGGTGAGGTGTCAGTGAACTTTTCTTCATGGAAGTGATGTCTGAGTTTTAAAAGTTTAAAGGCTGAAGGAGAACTGGCCATGTGAAGAGGAGAAGAGAAGGTATAGCAGAGTGGGCAGCTTCGAGAGTGGCTCAGAGGTGAGGGCAATGTGGTCTGAATCCACTGACTGGCTGAATGCAGGCTCATGTCACTTCTCACCTGGACAAGGATCATTAACTTCCCTTGCCGTCCATTCTCGTCCAATACCACCAGAAAATCTCTCTAAAGCCCAAATTTGATTTCCTGTCTCCCCTACTTGCACCCTCCGCTAGTTTCTCTTCCTGTTCATAAATGTCTTAGGGTGCTTTGACAGTATTTCCTGTCTCTGTACCTTCTGCTTTTCTGTCTGCCTGGAATTTCCTGCCTGCCTTGGTTGATGTGGTGAACTCCTATTCATACTTCAGAGTGACTCAGTTGTGACTCATATGTGACTTATTGTACAAAGAGCCCCTCCCACTTGCACACACCTCTGTGGTGCCTGTATTCCTGGGCCCTGAACTTCACCTATTTACAATTCTCCCTCCTGCTCCAGCTATGAGGATGCCACCTCCTCCACCCACTAGCACCAAGACCGGCCTGCAGTGGACCTTCAGCAAATGAGGAAACAAGGGCTCCTAGCTAGGTAAAGATGCAGCTAATGACCCACTAAGTAGAAGTGGCTATAATATTCCTGAGACCCTTCAGACCTAGAAGGAGCTATATGTGAGGGGTTTGCTGACTAGAAGACTGATGCCTCTGCCCCCAGCTCTGCCTCAGATCCTGCCTCCAGGACAGCCTCATACTTCTCAACCAAGGCTCTGACCTGGCTTCTCGACCCATCCTGCCTCCCCTTTGTTCATAGATCTATCCATCTAGACTCCCGTTTATAACCATGAGATGGATGCAGTGGCTTAGAGGCACTGCGTAACTATGTGGTTATTATGATTATGAAGTTCTTATACTTTATGCAGAATATTAGCTTATGTACATTATTATTAAGATTAGTAAAACTCTTTTGGATTAAAAAAAATCCCAATTGAATTTTATTTAATTACAAAAGCAAGGCTCTCTCAGTGCTCATTTAAACAATAAGTTAAGGAAAAGTACCCATCTGTTCCCACCTCCTACTTCCCCAATTCAAATCACTTGGTGTGATTACTGTTAACAGTTGGGTGTGTGTCATTTAAGGCTCTTTTTCATGCCTATACAAATGTGTTCATAATTTTGACACCCCCCCCAAAAAAAATATCTATGTGTTTGTTTAAACAGCTTGATGGACTTCTTTGTCAGTACACATTCTATTTGATTCTTTTTAATAGCCAAATAGTTAAGAGTTCATTATATCACAGGTCAGCAGACTATGGCCTGCAGCCCAAAGATAGATAGCCCAGCACCTAAATAAAGTTTTCCTGAAACACAGCCAACACATATTATTATCTATGGCTGCATGTGCATTACAACACCTGGGTACAACAACCTGGGTTGAATAGTTGTATCAGAGACTCTGTGGCCCACAAATCCTAAAATGTTACTATCTGGCCCTTTACAGAAAAAGTGTGGCAACCTCTGCAATATAACTGTACCATGCTTTATATAACCAGCCCCTATTAATAACACTTAATTTGTTTTCATTTATTCAGCATTACGAACAATCCCACAATTAGCACTTTTTTTTTCATTTACTCCAGTCGATGGCCACCTGGCCACCGTGGAGAGGAACAAACTTTGTCTCTGCCCTCAACGTTCTTCTGGCTGGTCTATTAATCAATAGACATGAGACAGATTAGCAAGAGAAAATAACCAAATTTAGTACATGAGAGAATCAGAGACCCCACATGCAGGAGAAGTTCAGAGATAGAAAGGGAACATGAGTACATAAGACATCCTGAGCTAGGGATGAGGTAAGATGCCTTGGGGGCTTTAAAGGGTCATTGGAGAATGATAAGAACAAATGCTTAGTGAATAGAAGTTTGTCCTGCCCTATAGATAAATCAAAAGAGGTTTAGGCAAGGCCCCTAATTCAAATTCATCTAGGTAGTTAAGGGAGGGCCAGAAGTTTCTCTTGAGCCAAGGGCTAAAGTTGCCTTTGGCTCAAAACAATCTGCATACCAACAGAGGCACATCTTGGGGTGATTTGTTCTGAACCCTCATACCACCATGGGTGATGGGTGTCAGTGAGTGAGAACATGACTGAATGTCAACTCAGTATGTCTACACAGAAAGATTTCCTTTCAAAAGGATCTTCCAGTTAACAGTCTAAGTGGCTCAGCAGGGGACTCTGGGATTATGAGCAATTGCCAAAGTCATTGCAGCAAAGGGCTGTATGAAAAGATCTTGTTTTCATGATAAAGAACCAAAATACCAACTAAAGAGCATCAGAGCACACTCCAGGGCCCAAATGAGGTGAAAATTCAGAGATGTAAAACAACAAAAAATAGATATTAGCAATCGACAATCCACGGCCTACTCTCAATGATGGTAGGATATAAAAGAGCCCAAAAAAGGAGGGGAAAAAAAATTAACAATTTCTAATTGTATGCCAGGCATACGATTACATATGTGAGCCAGATAATGTATACACAGGCATGGTATTCTAAATGTCAATTAACCATTACAGCATGGGCGTCAGCCAATCAGAACAGATGAAGAACTTAAATAACTAATATCACTGAACCCCTGTGAGCCACTGAATATCATGGTGCCCATATTTAAATAAACAATTTAATCCCCACAGTAAATATGCCGCCTGACAGCCAAGAAAAGCAACTTTGAGGAAAAACATCAACCTATACAGCATTCTTCTTCCTTCAAGGAAGCCTCAGGAAATTCTCTCCTCCACTCTAATCACTGAAGATAACTGAAGAAGCAAATATCAGAACTCATGCACAGTCTCAGGCTGTACTGGGGAATATGAATATATGTGTATAGAGTTAAAGTTATACATTCTTATAGCTATTTCTCCAAAGAAGACATACAAATGGCCAATATGTGCATGAAAAGATGCTCAACCTCATTAGTAATTAGTGAAGTACAATTCAAAGCCACAATGAGGTACAGCTTCACACCTACTAGCATGACTAAAAAGACAAACAATAACAAGTGTTGGCAAAAATATGTAGACATTGGAACACTCATACATTGGTGGTAGGAATGTAAAATAGTGCAGCCACTATGGAAAACAGTTTGGTAATTCCCCAAAAAGATAAACATAGAGTTAACATATGAGCCAACAACTCTTTCCCTAGGTATACAGGTTTCTGCCACTGTAGAAAGTAGAGTGTTCCTATGAAATACTTTGTAAACTGAACAGACCTAAAGTGAAGAGGCAATTACTATTAATCTATCTGAAAAAAAAAAAAAAGAGCATTCCCAGACCCCAAAAACAACCTGCCGAATCATGCCAAATAACGCATAAAACCTAAAATAATACTCACATACAGGGAAAGCAGTGCACTCTCACTGCTCAGCACGTGCTGCCTCTACAAAGGCTCACTACAAAACAAATGCGGGATGTTATTTTTGCTTTTTGCCTTTTTTGTAAAAGAGAAAATCCTCTTTGGATTTCTTATGGTTAGCAAAAAACAGGTACTGATGTAGGTCTTTCGTAAAAGGGAAGTGACATAATGCAAGCTTTCAAACAGCAGGAGATACTGTATAATCAAGAGAAAATGAAAACGTGTCCACACAAAAACTTGTACACAAATGTCTATAGCAGTATTATGCACAACAGGCAAAAAGTGGAAATAATACAAGTAGTCATCAATTGATGAATGGTTAAACAAAATGTGACATATCCAAACAATAGAATATTACTCAGCCATAAAAAGGAATGAAGTACTGATACATTCTACAATAAGAGTAAGCCTTGAAAACATTATGCAAAGTGAAAAAGCAGACCCCAAAGACCACATGCACATTGTATGATTCCATTTATATGAAATGCCCAGAATAGGCAAATTCATAGAATGAAAGTAGATTAGTGGTGGCCAGGGACTATGAGAATGGGAAATGGGGAATGCCTCTTAATGGATACAGGGTGATGAAATGTTCTAGAATTAGATAGTGGAAATGGTTGCACAACTCTGAATATACTAAAAACCACTAGATTCACCCTTTAGAAGGGTGAATTTCATGGCATATGAATAAAATTCTTTTAACAGTTACACATCGTTATACAAATGAGCCATACTTATTGGTAATTTAAAGTTTTATCCCAAAGATCTTCTTGTACTAGAGATAACATTTGCTTCATTTTGGCATCCCACCTGAACCCGATTCCAGCTATTCCTACTAGTTCTTTTTGAAACCAAGTCCTCTGCTCAGCCCTGCTGCTAATGGGCCTGCTTCAAACTGTGGTTCTCCCCTAGGCCCTGCAGGCCCCAAATCACACTTCAGAGCCAGACCACTGGCTTTCTTCCTGCATACAGTGCCCTCTCTGATCAGCCAGGCTACCACCCTGGTAGGAACAGGAGTTAGTACCTCTTCCAGGACAGAACATTGCCTGCCTCATGGGGAGCGGTAGGAAGGGAGGAAGGAAAAGAGTCAGAGAAGGAAAGTTCTAGGTTGCTAGAAGCCAAATCTTGCTCTTGACTCATTTATTTCTTAGTTTGCCTGATACTCTATTTTATAATATTCTTTCTCTTTCCTTCTCTCCTTGCATTAACTTATCCATTCATTCTTTCTTTCATACATTATTCTCATGTACCAGACATAGGACCAGGCTCTAAGGAAGCCACATGTTTTCTCTTCCTTTTGGTGAAGCTCCTCCTCCTTCCCGGTTATTGCAAGCTGACACCCTGGCTAACTTTCCTCAGTGGCCATATGGCCTTGATGGTAGATGTCCTCTGTTCTGGAGCCTGTCAGGAACACCTCTGCAGCTTTCCGATAACCTTGTATCTTCCTATTACAAAGCCCATGTCCACTGGAGTCCAGTTCCCAGACTAAGAGATGCCTCTTGCCTAAGTCTATTTATAATGTAAGAAGGCCAGTGGGTCCTGTACACTCTCCGAGTAACCCGCTCCTCATACTTCCGTAGGTCTTTAGGGGGAGGACAATTAACAGCCCTCAGTCTTTGTCCAGGTGGAGGGTCATCTGTAGTGAGGAAGAGAGATGACTTCACAGGGACACAGGATGGGATGATAGGAACCACTGGGTAACAAACAGAGTGAAGCCACAGGAATAGATCAAGAGGGAAGTCCGTAGCCCAGCCCTTCTCTCGCCTCTGAGCCGCGGGAGGGCGGGTTGGGGGCGTGGCATCAGCAGGAGGAGGAGGAGCCGTAGCCTGAAGGTTGCGGTGGCTGGGGAGCCGATGGCATACAGTCAGGGAGGCAGCATGAAGAAAGTCTGCTACTACTACAGTGGTGATATTGGAAATTATTATTATGGACAGGGCCATCCTTTGAAACCTCATAGAATCCGCATGACCCATAACTTGCTGCTAAATTACAGCTTATATAGAAAAATGGAAATATACAGGCCCCATAAGGCCACTGTTGAAGAAATGACAAAATATCACAGTGATGAGTACGTCAAATTTCTGTCAGATAACATGTCTGAGTATAGTAAGCAAATGCAGAGATTTAACGTTGGAGAAGATTGTCCAGTATTTGATGGAGTCTGAGTTTTGTCAGCTCTCAACTGGTGGCTTGATTGCTGGGGCTGTCAAGTTAAATAGACAACAAACTGATAACTGGGCTGGAGGATTACATCATGCTAAGAAATCAGAAGCATCAGGATTCTGTTCTGTTAATGATATTGTGCTTGCCATCCTTGAATTACTAAAGTATTATCAGAGAGTCTTATATATTGATATTGATACCCATCATGGTGATGATGTTGAAGAAGCTTTTTATACAACAGATCGTATAATGACTGTATCTTTCCATACATACGGTGAATACTTCCCTGGAACAGGAGACTTGAGGGGTATTGGTGCAAGAAAAGACAAATACTATGCTGTCCATTTTCCAGCAAGAGATGGTATAGATGATGAGTCATATGGGCAGATGTGTAAGCCTATTATCTCAAAAGGGATGAAAACATATGAACCTAGTGCTGTCATGTTAGTGTGGTGCAGACTCTCTATCTGGTGATAGACTAGGTTGCTTCAATCTGATGATCGAAGGTCATGCTAAATATATAGAAGTTGTAAAAACTTTCATTTTACCATTTCTGATGCTTGGGGGAGGTGGATACAAAATCCATAATGTTGCTCAGTGTTAGACATAGGAGACTGAGTTGCCCTTGATTGTGAGATTCCCAATGAATTGCCATATAATGATTACTTTGAGTATTTTAGACCAAACTTCAAATTGCATATTAGTCCTTCAAACATGACAAACCAGAACACTCCAAAATATATGGAAAAAATAAAACAGCGTGTATTTGAAAATTTATTCATGTTACCTTATGCAGCTGGTGTTCTAATGCAAGCTATTCCAGAAGGCGCTATTCATGAAGATAGTGGAGATGAAGATGGAGAAGATCTAGACAAGAGAATTTCTATTCGGGCATCAGATAAACGGGTAGCTTGTGATGAAGAATTCTCAGATTCAGAGGATGAAGGAGAAGGAGATTGTAGAAATGTGGCTGATCATAAGAAAAGAACAAAGAAAGCTAAAATCGAGGAAGACAAGAAGGAAACAGGACAAAAAAGCGAATGTTAAGGAGGAAAATAAATCCAAGAATAATAGTGGAGAAAAAACAGATACCATAGGAGCCAAATCAGAACAGCTCAGCAGCCCTTGAATTTGAAAGTCTCACCAATTTCAGAACACACACACAAAAAAGAGAAAATGTTGGAAAGAAAAAAAATTTTTTGAAGACTTCTGGCTTCATTTTATACTACTTTGGCATGGACTGTATTTATTTTCAAAATGGCTTTTTTGTTTTTGTTTTTCTTGGCAAGTTCTATTGTGAGTGTTCTAATTATGAAGCAAAATGTCTTTTCGCCGCCATGCTTTATATGATAGTATTTAAAATTGATGTGAGTTAGTATGTCAAAAAACTGATCTATTAAAGAAATAATTGGCCTTTCTGAGCTGATTTTTCTATCTTTTGTAATTATCTTTATTTAAAAATTGTATTGGATTAAAAAATAAATAAATAAAGGAGAAGTCCTAACCCATGAAAGGTCAAGGTGAGTGAGTCCTACCTGCCAGATACATGAAGCACAGTTTGAGGCAATGTAACAGGGGTGAGTGGGTATCCAACAACCTTTAAAATATGGTTTATTATTTTTAATTACAATGTATGCCTTCCTCTTTGGGGGGCCACACCTTGCCTACTTTAATTATACTGTGATAGCAACAATAGTAACAATAAGTAACACTTATGTAGGCTGACTCTGGGCCAGACTACACTGCTTTACATAAGTGAATAAGCTTTATTGGATGGGAGGAGCCACTATTTATACTTCCCGACCAGTGGTCCTTGAGGTCTCCCCATTAGAGTTCTGAAGAGGTAGCCTCAGCATTGGGATGGTGGGCAGCAGCGGTACAGAGAGCACAGGGCACTATGTTTTAAAGAATCAAAAACTCAGAACCCTGGTAGATGATAGCCTGGGATGGTGCCCAGCAACAGAGAAACAAGGCGAAGCTCAAAATCAGGAACCGGGTTGCAGACTGGGATTAGAAAAGAAATCGGAGTGGGAAGTGGGTTCCCAAGGGGACAATCTTCAACATCCTGTAGAGGGGCTGGCGCTACAACACCTAATTCCTCAAAACATGGTCGATTTAATCGCAGTCTCCATCAAGAGCTCTTGGGGCTGCTCATGAAGTAAGACTGGGGCTCGGACCTGGACATGGAGGGCAGGGCTGGTGCCACTATAGGTTTCCACACCTGATTCCCCCATAGGTTACTGATAGGGCAGTGCCTAGGAGAACAAGGGCAGGCACCAATGATCTGGGTGGTGCTGAGTCAAAGATCTAACCCACAAGGAGGGCAAAGAAGAGAGCAGGACAAAACAGCAGAAGCCAAAACAAAAAGCCAAGCTCGGGGATGGGGACCATGGGCAGGGCAAGTGATGATTTCTGAAATGAGATGTAGGCTCAGTGGGTGTCCCTAGGCCATAGACTCCTGGGGCCAGCATATAAAGCAAAAGTTGGAGAAGCAGCAACACAATTCAGAGATTGGCACAGTGCTCCTAGAATGAAAATGGGCCAATGGGCTGCGGAAGAAGATTCTAAAGGAGACAACAGGATGGCCTTGTAAACCAAAATTAATTTTGGACTGTAATATAGAATAAAAAGCATTTGAGCAAAAGGGCTATATATAGCCCAGGAGACTCAGATTCAGGAAGCAATCTAAATTGTGTTCCTGCAGAGACAAAGGGGAAACCACCTTTTATATCCAAAGTTCCCATTCACATTCCGAATTAGGTGTGTTTTATGTAAATGAGGTATCCAAATAGTTCAGTTCTGATTGGTCGGTATAGATGCAAACAAGGATACCATTTGCGCAGTTCAGATTGGGTGGGGAAGATCGCAGTTCATTGGTAGAAGACGAAACCTCGGTTTCCCTGCAGTTTTTGACTCAGACGTGCAAACAAGTGGGCAGAGTGAGAGAAATCAAGACTCAGTCTAAGTTTCTTCCCGGAACCGGAACAGAGTACCTGAGGGGCCCCCACTAGGCTCTCATTAGTCATAAAATTTGGGCCCTCAGTTGACCACAGGAAGTCCATCTAGCAGATAAATTCGTTCTCGGGGTTCATATTAAATGAATCTTATCTCAGGGTCTACAGCATCCAGGGAAAAGCTAAGGGCAAGCCTAGCAGACTCTTTCCAAAAGTCAGTCTTAAGGCACTGGGCAGAAACTAAGTATTAGGAGGCGTGACAAGGACTAGATGTCTCTAGGATGAGATGCACATGATAAAGCAAGTGATTCAGAATAGAGACAGACAGCCCTAGAGAAACTCCCGGAACCACTTGGAGCACGGTCAAGCGTGGCTGAACCGCTCTGGTTCAGACAGAAACTGGGTCCTCCTTCCTCATTCGACTGCACTCCCCTGCTGAGGATGCTCCCACACTCCCTGCCTCAGGAAAGACTGGTCAAGAACTCGTTAGCGAAAGCAGCAGTGGGCCTACCAATGAGTCAGAGTTTCTTTTTTAATTAATTTTTATTTTTCAATTATAGTCGATATTCTATATTATTTTATATTAGTTTCAGGTGTAAGAGTTAGTGCTTTTTCAGCACTTACTGTGGGCAAAAGCAGTTCTAAGCATGACTCTGAGGGGGACCAGTTTTGCCACCGCAAAATATGTCTTTTGGGATATTGATTTTAATTTAGTTACTAAGAAATAAAAGACTCAGAAAGAATCTTTGACCCTCCCTCTTACCTGCGTAAAAGAATTCAGATAGAAAAGCCTGCTTAAAGGAAGGGAGCATGACCTTAGCCTCATAATATAAACTGACTATGGCAGATAAAGAGAAAACTAGCAGAGCCTATTTGTTATACTTCTCTCTGTGTCCCTTTGTTTCTGGGTGGGCCAGCAAGAATTTGTTTACCACATATTTGCTCATTCTCATCTACTTGTGAAATTGCCAGCTTTTCCTTTGAAATCTCAGAACTTTGCCCCTCTTCTCCTTTGTCCAAAATGGCACATAAACCTTAACTGCCTAATGTGGCTTCAGGTCTCATATTCTATGGCACCTCCAAGCATATAGCCGTAATAAATTTTGGACATTTTCTCCTGTTAATCTATCTCATGTTAATTTATTAGCCCAGTCAGAACTTAAAAAGACAGGAGAAAAATTGGTTTTTGTGCCCCCACAACTCTGTAATTACAGTTCATCTCCTCAGACTTTCTATTCTTTCTTCCTTAAAGGAAGTTCTTCTTTCATAATTATTTATCAGCCGCTTTTGTAACAGAGTGAAATATTCAGTCTCTCTGACTCCTTGTTCAAGTCTGCATTGTTTCCCTGACTTTCAGGCTAATAGCTCCTGCTTTGTCTTGCATATAGACATGCTGCTAATCATTAGGAGAATTCTGCTGGTGGTTTGTTTTACAAAAACAGCCCCTCCCATTCCCCCTTCTCCCTAAAAGAAGCCTGAACTCTGAACTTTCTCAAGATGGATTTGAGGAACTACTGAATAGAGTTCCTATATCATTTGGCGCCTTCTCGATCAATAAAACTTTTTTCTTTTTTTTTTTTTTTTAACCAAACTGACATTTTCTTTTGGCGTTTTGAAGTATCGGGCACACAAACTTTGGACCGGTAACACCTCTACACAAAAGCATTTGTTTTTGGTCAAATTATAAGTTATCTGTTAATAAGGTAATTTAGTCGCTGTGAGCATATTATGAAGAAAAAGGTAAGCTGTCTTTGTTTTTCCTATTCTTGGGATGAAGAAAAACATAGATACTTGTTGAGCAAGCACTCCAGGAGTGGGCCACTTGTATATGTGTTGTTCTTTGTTAAACTTATTTGTAGTTGTAAGTCACTGAGATTTTGAAGTTGTTTTTTATTGCAGCATAAGAGGATCAGAACAGGCTTCACAGAGAGGCTTGGGGAGGTGAAGCCGATTGCAGCAGCAGAGAACAGAGAAAGGGACATTCTAGAGAAGGGCTGTGGTGCAGAGTAACAGAGCTGCACAAGCCACTGACCCGCTCTGTGGTCTGATGTGGCCAGAGTGCAGGAAACAAAGGTGTGTGGGAAGAGATGAAGCTACAGAAGAAGATTGGGGCCAGACAGTGACAAACCATTAAAATACACTAGAGTTGCAGAAAATGAGCCAACAAAGGTTTTTTGAGCAAAACCCTTATGGGTTATACATTTTAGAAAACCAACTAGCTGCAGGGTAGAGAGAGAACAGAATGGGAAGAAGGCCAGAGGCTAGGAGGCCAGTCAGAAGGCAACTGAGTAAAGTGATGAAGGCCTAAATCAGAGGCCGGCAAACTTTTTCTGTAAAGGGACAGATGGTAAATATTTTAGGCTTTGTTTACTATAAAGTCTCTGTCACAACTCCTCAACTCAGCCACTGCAGCACAAAACCAGCCATGTATAACAAATACGCACGACTGTATTCCAATAAAACTTTATTTACAAAAAAAGGCAATGGAAGCCAGACTTGGCCCATGGGCTGAAGTTTACCTAACCCTGAATAAAAGTAATAATATGAATGCTACCACTTATTGAGACCTACCACATATCAAGCATTTTACAAACAGTATTACTGATTCTTACAACCTTTTAGGTGAGGTATTATGGGTTGCATTTTACAAATAAGGAAACTGAGGCTGAGATGTTGGGCAATTTGCTCAGGATCATATGGCTAGTGTATGGCAATGGCGAAGACTCAGGTCTGATTCTAGAGCTCATGCTCTTTTGTTATTCCAATGCTACCTCCTGAAGGCAGACAAGAAGGAAAGAAGAGGGAGATATACAGAGCTGTCAGTCTGTGCCTGAGATAATTCACTCACTAGTCAGTCCATCTGTCCATCCATCCATCCATCCATCCATCCATCCATCCATCCAACAAATACTTTGTTTATGCTATGTGTGAAGTACTGGGGATTCACAGATGAATGAAATGTGATTCCTGTACTTGAGCAGCTCAAAGTCTAGTGTTTAAACTTACCATTGGATGTGGAGGATGAAGAAAAGGATGTACGGTTTATTAATAAGATCAAGGAAGTAAAACACTGAAGTTGTTCTCACCTCTGCCTCCTTTTCTCTAAGCATCCAGAGAGGGTCCTCTGATCCTTTGGATCACAGACGCCTGATATTTTTACCCTCTAGCATTGAGTCCCTGTGTCTAATTTTGTATTCATTTCTTTAGAGTTGCCCCTCAGAGATATGTAAGCCTTAGGCCCCCAAACCTAGATCCATCTTGAGTGAATGTTTTTCAGAGCCAGGTCTGTTAAACTCTATTCTGGGGAATTACCAGGGGCTAAGTTTGGGCTCTCAGGGAACTAAGAATGTGGGGGCTGCTCTCCAAGTCACGATGTGGCCAATCCAAAGTCTTCTCCCATTATGTCCACTCTTTTCTACTTACCATGAGCTACCCCTGTTCCCTTTTCCTTTAAAATTAACCCTGGGCCCTATGATTTCTGCAGACTCAAGCTCTTTGGAATTCAACACATCTAAGAATTCAATGCTCCAAGAAGCCTCTCAGTGGGCCATTAGGGCAGGAAAGGACACACCAACCCTAATGAGGCTAGAGATAGGACTAAAGCAATACAGTAACTGAGCAGTGAAGGCAGGCCGCTCATGGTTGGCAGGACTTCTCAGTGTGCAGAAGTCTGTGGAGCTCATTACCAGGCCTAGCTTTTTATTCATTTGTCCAGCCCAAATCAAACTCCACAGAATTGACTGTTAAAGACAACCAGCCCAAAATGAAGTCACTTATATAAGCTTCACATCACCAAACTGGAACTTACAGTTTCAGCTCTCCCAGGAATGGAATCTTTTTAAATTTTTTTTATTTTAAGAAATGGAATCTTAAACCCATCAATCAAGAATCACCTAATCAGCTCTAGTTAGGTCACCTGCCTGATAGACCCCCTGTCATCCCTTAAAGGAAAGTGACCTTGTAATAACCAATCTGCTTTTTTGTCTAGTGTAACGTTTTTGTTCCCTCTTCTTTTTGCCTATAAGTCTTTCATTTCACACAGCTCCTCAGGGCTCCTTCCTATCTGCTAAATTGGTTGCTGCCTGATTCATGAATCATTGAATAAAGCCAGCAAGATCTTTAAAATAGTCTACAGCCATGCTACCCTGAACAAGCCCAATCCCATTTGATCTTGGAAGCTAAGCAGGGTCGGGCCTGGTTAGTACTTGGATAGGAGACCACCTAGGAAAAACAGGTGCTATAGGCATAAAAAATAAAAAAATAAGGGATCGTAAGCTAACAAGGTCCTTGCAATCTGTGAGGTCAACCAAGGGTTGCCTCTCCTAAAATAAAATAAAATAAAATAAAAATCTTTAAAATGTATTCAGTTAAATTTTAACAACTGTTTTACACTCGCCCAAGTCATAAGTGACTCAAAACTAGAAAATTATCTAGTGTGAGAATGGGAGACCTAACTGGAAAAATAATTGGCTCTGGTCATTTGCTCAAAATCCTGTGCTCTGCCCGGCAAATTCACAAATTATATCAAATTATAGGCTGGGAATTGGATGAGTCCTAAGAACAATACTATGACTCTTTAAGGCAAGTACTGTGCCTGTTGTACCCAATATCATACCTCCAGCAGCTAGTACAGCTCCTGACCTATGGGAGGTACTTAATAAAGACGTTGATTAAAGAGATAAGCTGTTCTTAGGAGATATACCCATTTCTCCTAAAATGAATTGGCAGTTTTTTGGACTAGTTCTAAATTAACAGTGCTAGCCAAAAATATCAGACCATCTTTATCCTTGGATAGTGTGAGAGATACACTATACTTTCTCCGTGCAAGCCACACAAAAGCCTTCTGTTCTGAGTTTACCTCCGATTACCCACTTTATTGTTACACATTCCAGGGCTCTTTTCCGGAGTATGTTTTAACTCCTTGCTGGGTTTGGGAGAGACAGGCAACACACTTAGAATTGATGCAGGCTGGCAGGGGCCTGCTCATCCATTTTGCGTTGATTCTACTTATTTCCCTTTTTGGGGGGCCTCATTTTCCGACTTCCTTTAGAGCAACAGACCCTCCATAAATCCCGTTCTTTCCAGAATCTTTCTATGTGGATTTGTGGCGTAAGATTTTTAGGCATAGTTGAAGCAGGAAATGCTTTCACAAAGAATTCAGCAGCTTATGGAAATAAAACATGATGTGATAGGAAAAATTGTAGATTTGGGGATCAGAACACCTGGGTTCCAGTTTCAGACACATCATTCATTTCACAGCTAAGCACCCAAAGCTCCCTGTGATAGCCAAGTGCAAGACCGTACTAAAAGTACGTAAATGGAGAGACACTCCACCCCAAGGGCAGCACGGTAAGGGAAGAGATAGTTTAATTGCAGTGAGGGAGAACAGTAAAATGAATGGGGAGCACTAAGTGGGGTGGTTTTCCAACATTATTTCACCATCAGGATCCCCATGGGTGTTCTTTCAAACGCAGATCCTTTGACTCTACCCCTCAGAAATTGATCCAGTAAATCTGAATGTTCAAGGACTCTGAAGGCTTACCAAGTGCTCTCCCCTCCCCCAAACTCCAACGAGGTAATTCTACTAGAAGTGGCCCCAGCACACTAGAAGGTGCGGGGGGGGGAGGGGCGGGTGTCAGGAAATGGTTCACAAAGGCAGGAGTCTACAGCTGATTTTTAAAGCAGGAAGGGGTAGAAACTTACTAGGCATAGAGGCACAAAATAGCATGACCCTACCTTCCACTATGAGAAAATAAAGGATATGAGGCAAGACTGTCACAGCTTCCTGCTCTATCTCTATTGAAGACTATCAGCAGAGAATGAGGTGTCTTGCCTCCTGGTGAAAATGAACCACGTCTGGGCTCCTCCTCACTCCTCCATCCTTCCCCCTGCCCCACATGTACACAGACAGGGACACGCACGCACTCACACACAATGTTCCCCTAAGCCTCTAACACACTGGAATCTCTCCCATTCCAAAAACAATCAGAAATGTTCTCTTCACTCTGGACTCTCCTTCACTTACCACCTTTTACTTCCCATTTATGTCAATGCCAAGGCTCTCTTAACATAAAACAAAGGAAGAACTAAACAAAAGGGCTATGAAAATAGTACACGTTCATTATAGAAAATTTCAAAACTAAGGGGGAAGAGGTCCTTTACATCCACACTATAAGCTCTCAAAACTAAGGGGGAAAAGGTCCTTTACATCCACACTATAAACTTTTAACATTTATCACAATAACAATTAATTTTTTCATTAGAATGTAAACACCTCATTCTTGTGTCCTCTGTGGATATGTATAAATCGAACAAATAACATAAACTGTCCATATTGAACCCTAAAGAGTCTGATATCCACCCAGTCTTTACATACTTGTGTTATTAATAAACAAAAATGGTATCAGGCTATATTTACATCATTTAGAAAAGGATCAGTGTGTTTGAACCCTGAAAATGTACCACAAATATATTTCTAGCTGCTTTAGGTTTGGATAAACCATAATTTGCTAAGTTTGTCTTCAATTTTAAATATTAAAAAGAACACTGTGATAAATATCCATGTATCTAAATCTTTGCATATATCAATCATGATTTCAATAAACTAAATGAGTTGAAATAGCATTGCAGTGTCAAAGAATGGGCAAGACTACGGCTCTTGAAATCTTGTCCTAGAATGGTTGTAACAATTCATGTGAATAAATATTGAGAAAATAAAAAGATTTTTAAAAAGTGGGTGGAGTGGGCAGGAGAAGCTTCTGAAGCCTGTTATTTGAAGAATCAGGTGCAGGCATTCCAGAGAAGCAAATGCAAAGGCTGTGAAGCAGGAAAGGAGACCACACTGCAGCCAGGGCAATCCATCTAAGATCACATGGTGGGTGGCAGGAGACTAGCTGGAAAAGTAGAAGCAAGGACTTTAGAGTTTGGTAAGAATTCGAGTTATAGTCTGTAAGAGATGAGTGTTAACAGTGGGCCTCTTTGAAGGGTTTTAAGCAGTGGAATAATGTGATCCAATTTGTGATTCTGAATAACTCTTGAAAGGAAACACATCAAGATATAAGGATATTTATCTCTGGGTAAGGTTATGAGTGATTTTTATTTTTTTATGTTTTTCTATATTGTCCAAAATTTCTCCAATGAGCATGTATCACTTTTATGGTTTTAAAATTTTAATTAAAAAGGAAAAAAAGCTAACTGGAGGTTACAAAGGACAACGGAAGGGGGAGTATGATTGATGAAGAGCCAAGATCACTCTGAGTCTTGAGGAAAGATGGTAGCAGCCTGGAATGGTTTGGTGGCCTCGGAAATGGAAAGGGGTGAACCTGACGAATGTTCAGTGGGTAAAATTCATTGGTGACTGGCCATGGGAGAAAAGTGGGAGGGAAGTCTAGGACGAGAGTTGGGTTTCATCTTGGGTTACTAAGTTGATGGTGACTGCTCTCAACCCAACAGGGGCTTCAAGGAAGAACACAAACATGGGAGGGAAGATAAACATGGAAAATGAGTAGCCCACAGCATCAAAAGCCAAGCAATCAGATAAATCAGGTTATGAAGCTGAAGAAGAGTGAAAATTCTTTCAAGCTTGACTATAAAGAGAAAGAGACAATAGGGCAGTCACTAGATGGAATGCAGGGCTGAAGGAATGTTTTTTCGGCCAAGAGAAACATGAACCAGCAGACGCTGAGCGATTGGAGTACAGATGTTAAGGAGATGGCTGAAGGAGCATGATCCCAGATAGGATGAAGTGGGATCATAAGCAGAGAAGTAGGATCAGACTGGAAGAGGGACATCACAGTTCTTTTGGGAGTGAGGGCAGAGGCATCAGGATACAACACATATAGCAGTTACTTTGGAGTATCATAATAGGAAAGGGAAGTTCTTGCTTTTCGAATTTTACTCTCTGTGCATTATACGGTAATGAGTAAGCAGTTATAGCCAAGTGGTGAAGGTTTATAATCTGAGCATGGTAGAGGGCGCTGAGCAAAGATATCGATTGCTCAATAGTACTGATACAACTGCAGTTAGACTTACCAAAATTTGTAGCAGCTGCCCCCTCCCCGTCTCCCCACCCCATCCCAGGCAATCTATGTTTCCATCATTTTTTTCCCCACTATGTTCTGCACCTCAAAAAGATGTAGGTGGGGAGAAATTGAGTCAGGCAATTGATTCAGGATTGAGAGTTTGCAAAGCTGGTACACCTAGAGTTGGTTACGAATGAGAAGTTTGAGTTAATCATAGGGCACCAATTGGTCAGGAAGAAAATGGGCTTAAAAGGGGGGAAAAAAGGCCCAGTGGAATGATCAAGGGATTGAGGTACTAAAAAAGTAAAAGACTAGATTCAGTGGTAGAGTAAAACTGGAAAAATAATAAATTACCATAAATCTCTAAGTCATATATTAGAGCCCTGGTATGGTCAGGATAGAGGAATGGGTGCTTTAAGGGCAGGTGCACATGGTTAGATTTGAAATCAAGGCATTGCAAGGCCATGCTTGAAAATATCTAGTGGCAGAATTTGAAATGAAAACTGTCAAGCAAGCTCAAGGCAAGTTGGGGATGTTCCTTGCATAGTGACTGTGAGGTTGGTGGAGAGCACAGAGGGAAGAGGTAACCAGATAGCACATGAGTCTTTCTGACCTTTTCTAGGCCTCCAGGGAGGTGTCAGAATTGTGGTTAACACCAGGGCCTCTGGAACACATGGGGGCTCAAATCCTGGCTCTACCAATGACTAAGTATGTGGCCAAGTCAATTATCTTCTGTGTCTTACTTACCTTTTGAGTAATAAAGATATAATAGCACCCACAACTAAAGTGCTTATAACAGGCCTGCCTCATGTAGCAGAGCACTACTTAAATGTCAGCATCATTATCATTTCCCATTTGAACAATGAGGGGGCTGTAAGTTTCTAATGCAGAGATTTTCAAACTTTTTGGTCTCAGAATACCTTTATGCTCTTAAAAATTATTGAAGACTCCAAAGAACTTTTTTAAATGTGTATTTTATCTATTGATTTTTATATTAGAAATTTAAACTGAAAAATCCTTTTCAAATAAGCTTATTTCTTAGTAACAAATATTAAGAAACATTTTCAAAACAAAAGAATTAAGAAGTGTGACACATTTTTGCAAATACCTTTAATTTTGACTTAATTGAAGATAGCTGGATTCTCTTATCTGCTTCAACATTCAATCTATTGGAGAAATATGCTGTTTGAAGTACACAAGAAAACCCTAGTACCTTACTGACTCTTAAAGAATCTTGAGGACCCTGGACGACCAAACTTTCAGAAGGGTGAGGCAAGGATACAGAAGAAAGAATTCAAGGAGGTACAGGCAGAGGATAGGACAGAAGGAAACATTTATGGAGAATAGAATTTGATGGACAACTTGGAATGAGTATTTAATCATTTTGGAAATGAAATCGCCCATGTAGTAGTATGGCAAGCAGGGTGTTATAAATTGAAGAAATTTTTTTTTCTAGTCAAGAAATCACAAATCACCATAATATTCCTGCTTACTTTTATTCAAACAGGAAAAAAATATTTAGCCACTTTCTTCATTTTCTTACTTTTGCCTGATTGGTAACAATGAAATAACTGTCAGAGATCTGCTTGTCCCTTGAGATTTAGACAGTTATCTGCGGGCTCTCCTTAACAGGATTAGTTAACAACTTCACAAATTGAAACAAACTAAACCTCCATACTTTTATTCCTTCCTGGAGTTCTATATTTTTGTCGGCTCTCCTACCTCCAGCATTGTATCTGACTGTAGTAGTAATAATGCCTATGACTTAATGTATTTGCAAGGATCATCTACTCATCACAAGACTGTGGAGTGTTGTCATCACTTTTACAGCCCAAGAAATCAATGTTTGGTACCCAGGACCACATACACGAATACTGTAAAATGCTTAGAAAGACGCTGGGCACAGGTAATACATGCAGTAATCATTAGCTAGGCTTGTTTGAAGTCTAGTTCTCTATTCCACCAAACCCCAATTATGTCCTGGAAGGACTTCTTCAACAGCTGTGCTGGAATGAATTTAGACCAAAAAACTCCATATACGCAAGAGAAACATTTCTAGTGACAAAATTCTTATTTAAATCCCAGTTTGTTTAAACCTTAGTCTGGCTGCTATCACTAGTTAAAACCAAACACAGCCCTCAGGTAGATATGAGTGACCCTAATACCTATTTAAGACAAGCTTTTTAATATCTTTGAAATCAGGAAGTATCTTAAACCAGATTTAAAGAAATATGTAACAAATTATTTTTTACTGTGTCCTGAGCTACATATTTTATATACATTTCAGTGTTTAATCCTCCAAGTATCTACTTGTTAATATCATTATTAACATATTATCATCTGTAATCATGCTCATTTTGAAGGGGACGTCAAAGCACAGGGAAGCTAAGTCATTTGCCCCAGGTCACACAACTGGTAATGGTGGACATTCAGAGTAACCCTAAAGCGAGCAGTACCTAAGAATCTAATTTCAGTAGGCTTAGCGTAGGGACACCGTTCTATTTTATGGGGGAAAAAAATCAAAACAATTTCAAATATAAAACAGTAAATTAAAACAACCAAAACCAAAGACAAGGAAATTGAGGCTCGGCAAGGTTAAATAACTTGTCCAAGATTACACAGAGGTTATCAGAACCAGAATCCCATGGCAGATGTCTTGACTCCAAAGCACAATCTATTTCTACCAAACCACGTTACCAATCGACACGTGGTAACGGGCAATAAAAATATTTGAATTAATGCCTGAAAGCAAAGTTGATAGGGAAGAGGGTAAAAATGCAAAAGGTAAAAACGTTCAAGTAGTTCACCAGCCGGGAGAAAAGGGAACACGAACACGCGCACACACACACGTTTTCAAAGCAGAGCGGTCGAAATGAGTCAAGGTGCTGGAACAAACTTTGCGCGGGTCCCGCGGGGCAACCGGGCTGGCCGGCGCGGAGTCTTCACGGGAGTTGGTTCCCGAGGAGGCGGCCTTGAAGCCCAGAGGCCAGGCTCGGCCGCCCCCCGCGCCCACGCCCTCTCGCGACCGCGAGTCACCCGGCCCGGCAACACCCCAAGACGACCAGAGGTCAGCCGCCTTTCCCCTCAGGGCTGCTGGCTCAAAAGGAAACGCAAGCACGTGTCCCCGGGCGGTCCGCGGCCTCGCCTCGCCTCGCCTCGCCTCGGCATCAGGGGCCTGGCAGCCATGCGCCCGAGGGCGGGAGCCCCTCTGAAGTCGCAGCTCCCCGCCGGGAAGCACCTGCCGCCCGCGCTCAGCCCGGCCCAGCGGCGAGGGCGCCTACAGCCGGGTTTCCGGCAGGCGCCACGCCGGGCTGGGGGCGGCGGGGCAGGCGGGCGCGCTCGGGCCGCGCGGACAGGCCGTACCGGCGAGCAGCGGGCGCCGGCGGCCGGGCGTTTCCTCTTCCTCCCTACGCGCGGCACGGCGGCCGGACCGACGCCGGGCTCGAGCGCCCGACCGCAGCCTGCTGGCGAGCGCGGGCCGGCACCGCGCCCCGAGCCGCCGTCGCCGCCGCCGCCGCCGCCGCCGCGCCGCCCCCGCCGCGCCCTCCGGCCGCGGGGCCTCCGGGCGGCTGGGCCCGGCGCGGACAGCGAGAGGCGGGGCCGGCGTGCGGGCGGCGGAAGGAGGCGGAGGAGGAGGAAGAGGAGGAGGCGGCCGCGGCCGGGAGCCGGGGGAGAGGGGCGGGGGGTGGGCCAGGGGAGGGGAGGAGCGGGATCTGCCGAGCGCGGCGCCGCAGCCGGGAGCCGGCGGGCCTGAGAGTGACCGAGTCACGGCGGGCGCCGGCGGAGCCGCGGCGTCGGACCCGCCTCCTGGAGGAGCTCAGCCCCGGCCAGGCCCGGCCCCATTCCCGCCCCGCGCCGCCTCCCCTCCGCCGCCGCCGCCGCGGGAGCGCTCCCCTGCCCACCCCGCCCCCGCGGCCGAGCCCGGGAGTCGAGTGGGAGTCGGCCGGCCGGCGCGGGCAGCGCCGGGACCCCGCGGGGGACACTGCAACCGGAGCCCGGGAGGGGCCTCGCCGCCACCGTCTGAACTAGGATGTCCCGACATGAAGGTGAGGGCAGCCCCCGCCCCCACCCCCACCGCCCGGGCCTTGGCCTACCCCGCCCGGGCCAGGCGCCGCGGAGGACGGCCGGGAGGTGGCGGAGATTTCGGCCGGGCCTGAGCTGGGCCCGAAGTGTCGGGCCCGGGAGCGAGCGAGAGACGGCGGAGAGTCGCCTCGCCGCCGCTGCAGCCGCCACGGCCGCGGCCCTGAGCTGGGCCTGGTGCCGGAGGCGGGGCGGCCGGGCCGGCCGGAGGGTTTGCACTGTCATGGGGCGGGGGAGGGGGAGGGGAGGCGGTGGGGCCCGTTACCGGCGGGAGCCGGGCCCTCGGGACTGATACCGGACGCCGCGGCCCGCTCGGCCAGCCCGGGAGCCGCGGGCCCCGGCGCGGCCTACCGCGCCCGCCGCCCCGGAAGAGCCCGGCGAGGCTGGCGAGCGGGGCCACAGGCGACGGCAGGAGACCGAGGAGCCGGCCTGGGACCCGGCGGTGCGTCCAGTCGCCAGGAGACGACGGCGAGTGCCCTTGCCTAGGGGCGACCGCGGGGCGGGCGGGAAGGCTCTGCGGTCGGGGAACGGGAAGCCCCCGCCGCCCGGCCTCGCGGCTAGGCCTCGGCGCGTCCCTGGGCTCGGGTAACCAAGTTCCCGGGGCGGATCCGGCCCGGACGCGGCGAGTAAACTCCCTGCTCCGTCACCTGGTTGGAGCAGACTCGCTCCTGGCCAGCCGCGGGCCCCTCGCCTGGCATGCACCACCTACCTAAACCCAGGCTCTGGTAAATGACTGGTGAGCTCTTTTAATGGCCCGGGTCTTTTTGAATTAGGTTTTGTGACTTACAAACATGATTCAGGTACAGTTGCAAATAGGCAGACAGCTCTAGCCTATTCCCAGGGCACAAAGAGAAAAATGTTTAGGGCTCATGTATAGGCGTTGAGCTGTTAAAAAATAAGTTAACTTCAGTTTACTGCCATATGGTTTAGAAAAGGGGGAGGGGGTTGTTTTCTTTGTTTCACTGTTACAGGTCTTTAAATAAAAAGTATGAAGAGACTTGGCGAAAACTATCCTGATTAGGTTAATGCAAGATTGTTGAAGTGGCCTGAAAGTGTTGTGTACTCTTGATTTTAAAATCTTGTGTAGGTGATGTAGGAGTAGAGAAAGTTTAGTGAGTCAGATTAGTGTGTGCTTCACACTGTTGGAAGAGTATTCTTAGGGAAATACAGGCCCTAGAATTTTCAGGTTGAAAAACTCACATTGATTAAAATTATATTTGGAGCAAGTATCAGAATTTACATTACTAATTGCGGTGTTGGGATTGATTCAAAGGCTATTTTGTGTTCAAGGATTCTGTATCTTAAAGGTCAAAACGGATAGGAAATATATATTTTCTTCACTTACTGTGTACAAGTGTGGACATTTTGAAAGAGTAAGGTACTTAGCCTCATAGAAACATTTTGAAACAATGCCTATTTTTCCCATTTTTCCCTACTTAACGGAAATATATTCCCTATCTCTGTAATTTAAAAGAAATTGTTAATAAAGTTATAATCAAATTTTAATTTAGGTTATTAAATTTTATCTTAGACTCTAGTTGTGTGTGCTTTGACCACCTTCTAGACAAAATTAACGTAAACAATGGCTGCAGGCCCTCTTACTCACAAGAGGGTTAAAATTACAGAATTATAGCAGTGGAAGAGGGATGTTTGAGGCCCATATTCCTTGTCTCAAGAAAACATCCAATAGTTTCAGACTGAGTATTCTAATTGAATGATATCCTTGAAAGATTCCTTTACCTTCAGTAATCTTTTAGAATAATTAAAATCCTACAGTGCTGGTATTCTTGAATGTAACAAATTCTGTAATTTAAGCCCATTTTCTCTGACTTGGTCCTGTGGAAAGGCATGTGGTTTTGAAACTGACATTACCTTTTAGTTAATTGAATATCACTGAATCTTAGTATGTTAATAGCACACCTTTTCTGGTAACTTATATAACTCCAGATGTTTCTGAAAAAAAGAACATTCCTGTAATACATCAGTTGAAGACTTACAGTACAATATTTGACAAGTGATTGTCTTAAGGGTTTAGTCTATGGGCCTAAGGCAGTAATGGTAGTCTCATTAAGAATCACGTTTAATTATATACATGTTTTGTGAAATAGTTCATTATTTTCATCAGCAGGAATTTAACCTATCAACAAATGAAGAGTTTGACATCTTCACTATTCTAGTTCTTTTCTCACCTTTTCTTTGGGCCAACTAATCCCATTTCTTTTAGCATTTCTTTGGTGGTATGATTTTTGAGCTCTTTTAATTATCTGTCCACCTTCAAATTCTCTGTAGTTCTTGTTTCCTTTTAGTAGTGTGACCCAGAAATAGATGTAGTGATCTGATAAAAGATCTGAACTATGCTGCCTGTAATATTGTACTTGCTTTGTGTTTCCTTTTCAGTGCCTTCTGTATGCTTATTATTTGTTACTTTGTCTTTGTCCCACCCTAATGAGTTGCAGTATACTTTGTATATGTAATGATGTAACTTTGGACAACACAGCTCCAAGATGGACATCTGTCAAACTTAGAGTCTCTACCTTGTAAATAGTGGACTACCTCTGAGAAAGGAGATGCAGCAGGATCATAGAGAAATGCTTTAGTTCAGGGGTCAGCGTACTTTTATTGTAAAGGGCCAGGTCGTAAGAATTGTAGGCTTGGTGAGCTATGAGGTCAGCGCTGTCATTGTAGTGTAAAAGCAGCTGTACACAACATGTAAATGAATGAGCATGGCCCTGTTCCATTTAAAATTTTATAGTCACTGACATTTGAATTTCATATAATTTTCACGTGTCATGAAATAGGATTCTTAGCTTTACCATTTAAAATGTAAAAATCATTCTTAGCTTATGGACTGTACAAACAGAAGGTGGCTGAATTTGGCCCAGTTTGGTCCAGGGCTATAATTCGCCTACTTTTGCTCTAGACTAGAGCTTTAGGGACTTAATGGAACTGGAATTGTTGGGAGTACAGAAAGGGCCCACTCTGTGTGGTAGTCCATGATTTTTTCCTCTGAGATAATGGGGAGTGACTCCATGGACTAAACCAGTTGTGCACCTCAGTTTCCAGCAGTACCATGTATATTGAGATAAAAGTAATTGTTCCCAAGGAGTGGGAAACAGGCTCCCCATCCTATCTGAGTGGGGATGGCAGTACTCTACATTAAGTCTCCTGCTTGCCCATTATGACTTTCCCAGTAAGAATTCCAGGGTGTCTTCTAATTCACTTTGTAATGTCATGTCAACAAACATTTTACATTAGTGCCTAATCACTTTATGTTCACCATACTAACACCATCTAGCTCTATGTTATACATAGTGAAACCAATTATTTTCTATTTTATTTGTAGTAGTATTTTTTTTAATGCTTCACTACATACCTTCTTTTAAGTACTTTTAAAATATGTTGTTCAGAGCTTAATATCCATTTAATAGCTTTGCAAATTTTAATTAAAAACAAAACAAAACATCAAATTACTCAGTGCTTGTTAGCTGAAAATTAAGTTGTGAATGTTCTTGCATGAGTTGGAACCTAATTGGTTACCTGGAGTTAGGAATCCATTTATTACCTTAAATCATTCGACCTTTTTTCATTTGCTACTTTGTATTAGGCACTCTGCTAGGTACCAAGGAATGTGAGGGTGAATAAATGAGACACAGCTCCTCACCTTAAGTACAGCTTCTGTAGCACAATGTGAAACATGCCATAAAGAAAGAATAAACAAGTTGATGACAAAATAGTTACCAACTTTTTGTTACTGATTTTGCCCAATTTCAGAGGATTCTGTTGTGATGTCTTGATGCCTTCTTAATTTTTTTTGTGGGCTACCTTGATTCTAGATAAAATTATTTGCAATTTCAAATACGATCCTTATTTGTACCTGATTTATATTTCCCATAGCTGATAGAAGGTTTTCATAAGTAAATAGACAGGTGATCACATTGTTCTCTTATTCTCAGAAGCATCTGATACTGTTTATTTTCAAAATGTAAAGTATAAGAGTAGGCAGGCCATTAATCTAGTTTTTGAAAATTGTACCATTTTTTGAAATTACACCACTCTTTTGTTTCTCTTTTCTAAAAATGCTATCTAACACTAAAAACACACAGTCCCACAGTGAATTGCAGTAATTTTCTTTTCAGGATTTTGGGATTGCAAAGACAGGATTTGTAATTAGCACGTGATTTTAATATGACTTTTGCCTTCCTGTAGCAAAGTAAATTAAATTCCACTGACAAGATCTTTACCATCATGTCAGACAATTTATTTTACTTTAAATGTGATCAATTAAAAGATTATGACAGTCTTACATAGACTTTTCAGTTTCATTGAGTCATGAATTACATTTACCTTGATTTTCAGTAAAAGATAAGAATGTAAATATTTTAATTTCTGGTGTCTTTTATTTCATATAAAATTGATTTTTGAGGCCTATTTTCCCCTATTTTGACATTCATGTTTAAATTAAAATGTAATAAAACACAACTTTACTCATTTAAATTGGAGATTTAATTTGAAACAAATTTCTTTTAATCTAGAACCGTAAAATATATTAGTGGCAGCCTTGTTTAAAGATTGAAAACTTTTTCATATTAGAAACTTGTGAAACTTCTGACGTTAAATGACCAAACAAATCCCTTCATATTAGACTTGAAACATCTTAAAAATGAAATCCATGCACTTATGAGCCATAACTTAATTTTCAAAACATCAGCTTTATAACATATATACATTTGCTGAGGTTTGATAATATTTTTTTTAAAAGTCAGAGGTTCTCAAAGTTGTTTTTCGTGAAGGTTAAGGCATCATTGGCTTATCTAGAAATAGTATATTTTTTTAATTACATTATAGAAATTGCTTTCGGTCTACCTTCATGAATATGGACTCAAAGGAAACATTTCCTATACTTTATATTCAATAAAAGTTAAAAGAATGTTCATAATTAAAATCTTTGTTTATAAAAGACTAATTTCAGTATTGTGCTAGGAGCCATGATGTTTTTCATTTCCTTAAAATGATATGGTATAGTTTTTCCACTCAAGTTATTTATTAAAATTGAGGAAATAACCCCTAAGAGATATATAGATCAGAGCATTTTTTAAAATGTGACAATTTTTAAATATTAGCCATGTTCTGATCATGTCGAAGATAAAGGGATAAAGCAGTTTCCTATGGGAACATGTTACCTAGATTCCATAGTAAAGAAAGAAGTGGTGGAGAAAAAAGGATGTTCTTGAGCTGGTAATGGAAAGGACAAGAGGCCAGGAGGGTGATGGCAGAGCAAAGATAAGCAAGGTGGACGTGAAGCTGAGAGGCGATCTGTAGCCACAGGGAGTCAGAAACAAACCAACTCACCTGCCTCATGAAACATCCTAACAGCTGGATATCACGAGGTAAAAACTCAGTGTCCTGTGAAACTAGAAAAAGATGAATTGCATTGTGAGGCACCTTGCAGAGTGCCATCCTTATGACCGCTCTCATTGCTCTACTACGATGTTTGTGAATCATGTTTTTAGTTGTCTTTTTGAATAGTAACGAAGCAGACTCTAGGTCCATCCAGTTTAGGTACATGGTCAATTTATCTCTTTCAAGGCCACAGTCCCAACCAGCAGTCCAGCAGACTTTGGCCAATGGCAACAAGGGTTAGAGAGAAAGCATGGATGGATCCCTGCAAATCCAGCACTGCTGCTAGGAAAAGCCAACTGAAATCACAAGAGTGGGTCAGGTCAGTCCAGTCACCTTTCAGCTAGGAGGGATGACAGTGGGTGAAACCTCTTGACATCATAACTAATTAGGTTTGCCAGTGTCATGAACTTCAGCTTTTTCTAAAGTAAGAGAATTTTCATTAGAAGAGTCACTTTAGAGTGCTAACTCAGTGAGTTGACTATCAGAACAGTCACAATGTATTTAACTATAATTATTTTTTAGTTTTGACTTCTTTTATTGTTCCTTTAAAACTGTCACACTCTCTTCCCACCCAGAAAAGTTAAGTGTCCCTCCAGTGGCACTCCTGCTTTATTCTCCAGGCATTTTTTAAATGCTGTAATTGTTTACTTGTCTGCCTCCCCTGCAAGCTACCTGAAGGGTAGGTATAGCATTACACTTACCTTTGTAACCTACCAGCTCCCTAGCATAGTGTCTGACCTTTGGGAGGTTCACTGAAAATTTGTGAGTGATTGTTAGAGATGTTAATGCTTTCCTAAAAAAAAATACTGGAGACTGGAAAATAGAAAAGACTCTCCTCTGTTTTTTATCTGGGGAAGTTGGTTAAGAGAGAGGGAGGTTGTGGGAAAGAAGACTTGGAACTTTCATAAAAGTAAGATGGGATGAATAAACTACATACAATGAAAATAATTTAGAGGAGCTGGCTCTTAGGAGAATGGCCTGGAATTAGATTCAGGGTACTGTTTTCTTCTGCTTCTAGCTCTGGTTTCAAATTAACTGGCCATGGGTGGGTTCTGTGTATTAACTGCACTATGTACATGAGTTTCCTGGTTCATTCAATCATTCAGTGAATATTTATGGACTACCTACTCAAGTACCACTCCAGGTCATCTCCAGAGTTTGCTACAAGTTGTTGACCTGGCAGAATGATAACATTCAGTGGGTTAGGAACACATATTTGGGAATTAAATGCTTTTCTATTGCATAGGTTGTGGCTCCTTTCCATTATGCTGGAATTATTCCTTGAAGTTTATATTTTATGACAGAGTAATTAAATCATGTATTTTAATCTTGTGGCAATATTTGCAACCCTTTTTTAAAAGCTAATTTTATTTAAATTTCACAATTACTTCTAATTCTGCCCAGCAGTACATTTCTTTCTTTAGGAATATTGTCCTTAGACTGTGGAAGTCTCAACACACATCTATCTGCATATGTTAAAAATACGTTTAAATAGATTATTTCTCATAGTTTTGTAAGTATCTTTTTGATGCTTGGAAAGAAAAGAGCTCAAGGAATTAAACATTTAATTTTTCTATTCAGTATAGTTTTTTGCAAAATCCTGATGGTTATCTAGCAACTGTTAGAGTAACTTAGATCCTACTTCCTTTTATTCTTTTTCAGCTACTATCAGTAGTCTCCTTTAGTGTCCTCTCTGGTTGTAGAAGTTAGTGCAAGCCAGTGAGAAGCTTTCTAAATTAGGAGTTAAAGACATTGAAGTAAAACAGGCAGAGATTATAGAAATTGTATCCCTTCTTTTCTGTAAGAATGAAATACATGCAGGGAGCTAGAGGTGGTTAGGTCTTGGGAACCAGGTAGTTTTTATAATCAGAGATCTTACGCTTAGCGTTAAGAATACAGCTAAAGATTATGATACAGTTAATTGCAATTTGAAATGAGTGTGAACTGTGCAGTGTGTTTGTATAGCTGTAGATATGGATATACATAGTGGTTTCAGAGATGGAACTAATCTTCCCTTCCCTAGGAAAAATGGTAATAGAATGGCAAGTGACTATGGATGAGCACTTGGCCTAAACTGTTCCTACATTAGGCCAGGATCTAGGATCTTCACTCCATGTTAGACATCCTACATATCTTCGTGGTCATTCATTGCTCTATATCATTTTCTACAAGCTTTTTAGAAATCACCCAAAGGAGGAAGAGATAGCAAATTTACTTGCAGAATTGAGGTAGACCATCACTGTCCAACAGAAATTTAGTGCAAACCACATGTAGTTTTAATTCTCTGGTAGCCACAATAACAAAGCTAAGGAGATATAGTTAATTTTAATAATGTAATACTTTAACCCAGTATATCCAAAATATAACACTTCAACATATAATCAACAAAATTTATTGAGATATTTTTACATTCTTTTTTCTTTACAAAGTTGTAAAAATTTAATGTTTATTTTACACTTAGCACATTTTAATTCAGATACTAAATTTTCACCAAAAATACATGATCTTAGATGAAAATCATCTTTAGACTTGTGCATTGGGGATCTGTGAATTCATCGTTGGATATATGCTGTCTCTTTTGTGTACATTTTGTTGCAGTTTTGCCATCTGCTTAGTGATCCATTCATTCACATTCTGGATTTCTACTGCTTGATTTTCTCTCTTAAGAACCTAGATTTTACTTTGCTTTTTCACCTTAAATTATTTTTTAACCTTTAGCTACAAATAACCATCACAATAGAAACCTACTTTATAAACAGCTACAGATGTATATAAATTCTAAACACTTTGTGGGTTGTTCAGATTGGACGAGTAAGTAATGCCTTTGGGATGATTTTATGGGAGTGTGGGAAGTTATTTTAAAGTCTCCTGTATTTGCAAATGTAGAGCTTGTAAAAATTGTTTTAAGTTCTACTATGGTGAATTCGGAGGATAGTTGTGGGTTCTATCTGCGGTGATAGACTTCATTATTTTGGCAGTTTTTTGTAGGCGTATTTCATTATAATGAGATTGGATCTCTAGTATCCGTCTAGAAAAGGCTCTTGGCATCTAACAATAGAAAACCAGGTGGTTATGATCCTTAAAGTAATTTTAAGGAAACCGATTATGAAGCTAATACTTAGCCCACTAGCCCACTATCAAGGTTAGCCATCCACTGGTAATTTCTCTTTTACTTGTTTGGCTTATTGTTTTAGCCAGTTGAAGCTAGGTTTGCAAGTGAAAAATAGTGTTTGGAAGATAGTAATGTTAAAAATTAAAGACTTAGTGTTTTTCTGCCCTTATTTTACTGAAGCAGCAGTTCCACTGCAATTTCATAGTTCTCTTTTTCAGCCCCGCTGCAAGCCCGATCACTGGAACATCAGGAATTTGTCTCTCGTGCTCCCCCCCACCCTCCCCCTCCTTTTTATTAGTATAAAAATACTACTACTATAGTGTTTGGGTGCTCTCATCCAGTGGTTCTCAAAATCTGGTTCAGAACCTATAGTATCAGCATCACCTGGGAACTTGCTGGAAAGACAGATTCTTGGACCCTACCTTGGACCTACTGAATTGGAACTTCTGGGAGTAAAGCCCAGTAATCTGTGTTTTAACAAGCTCCTACCAGGTCCCAGTTGTGACCAAAGGCACTTTATGTGTGAAATGGTTACTGCTGGTGACAGGGGCACACAATGATTGTGGGACCATCTTTCAGTTGTGATACTAATTAAATGGAAATGGAGCTACTGACCTTGGCCTCATTCTTCTTGAATACCATATTATTTATCACCTGAGGAAGTTGAAGAGGAGTATAACTCCCAGCTCTAGACTAGCACTATTTGTTTACTCAACACATATTTATTCAAAGTGTACTTGGAGCCAGGCACTATTCTGACTGCAGGAATACCATAGTAAAATCTCCCTGACACTCACATTCCATTAGAAGGGATATATGGCCTGTGGGCCAAACCCTAATTTTGTAAATAAAGTTTTATTGCACCACAGCCACATCTCATTTACATATTGTGTAAGCTGCTTTTGTGCTACAGTGGCAGAGTTGAGTAGTTATGACAGAAAGCTGAAAATAGTTACTATTGGCACTTCACAGAAAGAGTTTGTGGATCACTGGGATGGACCATAAAAGAATAAATATGTAACAGAGTGTTAGGTGAAAAGTGTTATGAAAAACCTTACAGCAGGTTAAAGGAATAGGGTAGAGGCCTACTTTAGAAACAGTAGTCAGGGAGGGCCTTTCTAAAGGTGAGACATTAAAAGGGAAGGGTATTTAAAGGAGGAAGGATAGAAGGATATGGCTCAGGGTACAGCAGGTACAGAGGCCCTGAAATTTGGAATGTTCTGGGAACAACAGTGAAGTCATTATGGCTGAAGGAAAGTGATTGAGGGGAGAAAGGTAGGAAATGGAGTTGGCATAGCTGGGGCTGGATCCTGCATCCTGTCGTACTGTAGGCTTCAGTGAAGACTGTTTAAGTGTGAGTGCTTTGAGAAATATATTTTAGAAGACTTTCTTCTATAAAGGGGTCTTTTTGGCTAAACAAATGGCAGAGGCTGGAAACTGAATACCCACTTTGTAGCATATTCCAACATCTCTAAGAAACATATTTTTACAAACTTTCCCCTACAATAATCATTCTTTTAAGCTTTGTCTTCCTCAGCCCTCATGTTCATATCTATGTATTCTATTTAGCTGATGTTTCTTAGAGGGCGTGCACTTGGGGGAGAGCAAATATCTCCCTGGTTTGAATGTACAGCGCCGGAGCCCAGAAAATGGGTCATCTACATTAGCAGCTTTCAAATTTAAAAAAAATATAACACATAGTAAAAAATGTATTTGGTAATATGATCCGGTAGCTATATATACACATATGTAATGAAATAAGTTTTACAAAACAGTACTCATCTTTATTATGAGAGGTGTATTCTATTTCCTGTTGTTTCGTTAAAAATAAATACTAGTTGCGACCTTCTAGATTGATTTCACATTCTACTCATGGATTGTGACTTGCTATTGAAAAACACTGGCTTAGGCTTTGAGTCCTTTAGTACAAAGTATTGTGATAGGTACTGTGCAGAAAATAGAAAACTCTAATAATTTTTCCTCCTGGAGGGAAATATGGGGAGGTCTAAGCATATAAAATAAACTAGCTGTAGCATGATTGGGGTAATAAGTGTCAAATCAATTACTATAAGTTCCATAGTGTTGGCAAGTGGATTAGAATGGTCTTTGGGTGTCAGAGAAGGCATTTGTAAAAGGGTGGCCCTTAAACTCAAGGCTTGAAGAAATACTGTATTTTTAAAACAAGAATTGGGAATAGAGGTGTCTACCAAGTGAGAGAATGGTAGGAAATAAAGTTAAGAGCTAAGAAAACATGAGGTGTGTTTGGAGAGAGGTGGATGGCACAACATGGAGAAGATCAGAGTTTCTGGAACAGAAGACTCCTATATATAAGTGGTGGGAGTGAGAGAGTGGGGGCTATAAGAAGGATCGACTTACCTAAAATTCCAAGAGGAAAGTTTGACAGGGGCATTTGTTCTGATTTCCAATTGAGTGCTAGAAGTCTTATTTTCTCTTCTATAAAAAAGGATACTAATGCCTGTTTAGCCTCTCTCTCAAGGTATATAGAGATGAAATGCCAGCACATGTAAGTATGTTTTCTAAGTTAGATAAAGCACTGCATAAATGTAAGGTGATGGTATTTTTTAACATTGGAGATAAGATTAGAAAAGAGAATTGGAGCAAGGTAGGTAGAGAAGGATTTTGATTACCACACTAAAGTTAGTCTTTTCCTTTTTTCCATACAGATTATGGGATGGATAGAAGAGAGGTTAGAACATCACAAGTTTTAAGCAGAGAAAGGTCATGATGAAAAGTGTATTTTTTAGGAAGATTAGTGTGGTAGTGTGCATGGGATAGATTAGTGCCTGTGTCAGGGAGACCAGTTAGAGGCTTTTTAGTGAAATAAACTTGAAGGTAAAAGGATCTGAATTAGTCAAGGCAAGGGGAACAAAAAGGAAGAAGATGACTTGAAATAAGATCTCATTGCAAGAGAGCAAGGGCTAAAGAACAATTTCAGGACAAACCACTAAGGTGCTAGAAGAACAGCAGGTTCTTCTAGTAAACAGAGAAAATAGGATGGGAGAGAGAAAAAAAGTAATTTTCAGCTTTTGACATTTTTGGATTTAAGGCAGTGGTAGGCCATTAGGTAGAAATCAGGAGTTGAGAAATACTACACTGGGACTCAGGAGAAAGAAATGTTGGCTAGACATAAGAATTTTATAGCCCCCTACATTGATGTCTGGGATTAGCTAGATTTCTAAGGAAGAAAGCATTTAGAAAAGGGAGGATCATAAGATTGCTAAGAGGAGAAACATGATTGTGATGTGTGACTTGGAAGCCACAAAGACCCTTTCCTGAACACCTATCTTTATAATAACACTTGTCATGCAGGTATTGACTTACTCTTTTAGATGTAGGCCTCTTTGAATAGGGATAGAAGGTGGAATAGATGAAGGGATGGGAAGGGAAGAAACTAATATTAACCAAGCATATGGTATAATAATAGTAATATTTATTGAGTGCTTACTGTTGTCCAGGCATGATGTTCAGCATTTCACATGCACCGACTCATTTAATTCTCATAACAGTCTCATTAGATATATATGTATCCTAGTTATAGATGAGGAAATCAATGTACTGAGAAGTTAAATACCTTGCCCAAGGTCACACAGTCTGTAATAGAACTGGAATTCAAACTCAGACCTGAGTTCTCAACATTAAGCTATACTCTTTACCAGATACTTTGTAGACTGGTTCCTACAGCAGGGACATCAACTAGAAGGTTTAGTAAAATTTTAAAACAACCTAGCCAGTTATGGTATCCTGTTTTACAAATTAGGGAATTGAGTCTCAAAGAGATTAGGTTATTTGTCCTGGGTCACAAAGATAGTAAGTGGTAAAGCCAGGATTTGAATGAAGTTCTGTCAGAAACTTAAGCCCATATTCATTTATATTTCATGCAGAGGTCAGCAGACTTTCTGTATAGAGCTAGATGGAAAATATAGCTTTGTGGGCCATATGGTTGCAGCTACTCCATTCTGCTGTTGTGGCATGAAAGCAGCCATAGATTAAACATAAACAGGTGAGCATGGCTATGATCCAGTAAATCTTTATTTATGGACACTGACATATGAATTACATATAATTTTCAGGCATCACCAAATATTACTCTTTAATATTTTCTAAAAATTTAAAAATGTAAAAAGTATTCTTAGCTATCAGGTTGTACAAGAAAAGGTGGTAGGCAATGGTTTGCTGACGCTTGCTTTAATCCATTCATTTAATAAATAAGTACTGAATACCTTTGGTATGTGGAGACATTGTGTTGGAGACAGGGACAAAAAACAGAGTTCCAACCCTCTAATATCAGACAGGTGATTATAATATGGTGTAGTAAGAACTATAATAAATTTATACTTACAGGTATAGTCACAGAATAGATATGGGAGGCTTCTCAGTTTCATGGATGAATTCATGAAGGTATCATGAGCTGGCAGTTGATGGATTGCCATGTAGAGAGATGGTATGGGGGAGGGCATCCATGAAGAGACATGAACAGAAAGGGTGTCCTTTGAGGGGAGACCGTGAGAAATTTGGCATTACTGGAGTGGAAAGGGAGGGGCTCATACCAGGAGAGAAACCTTGTTAAGATGGTACAGTAATGAATTTTTAGGAAATTTTAAGCCAGGAATCTGATTTTTGTGCTCTAGGAAGATATGCTCTGAAGGATAGATTTTCAGGGAAGAGAGATACAAGTAGTTGACCACAAGATAAGATAAATACTGTAATGGATGTAAATAGGAGATGTATTTGGTGATTGATTAGGCATAGGGATTTTGGCAGAATGAAATGTCTAGGAAAACTCAGGTTTTTTGATTGATTGCTTGGGCAATGCCATTCATCGAGATGTTTGTCTAGGGCAGCAAAGCATGCTTTGAGGGTAAAGGTGGGAAGCAAAGAAAAGAGGTGACTTCCATTTTTAACATGTTGGGTTTGAGGGACATCCAGGTTAGAAATGTCCAGGGGCAGTTGAACATGTAGGTCTGGACTAACTGCTCAGTGATGGTAAAAACTTATAGATTGAGAAGAAGGGGAGACTCATCATTAAGCCCTTGGGAACACTTAACATATAAGGAGCAGAAGACTGAACTGGAATAGCCTGGAGAGTAGGAGAACCAGGAGAGAATATTGGCATTGAAACTTAAGGTGATTTGCCGGAAGGAGGATATGGTCAGTTTTGCTGCAGAAAGGTCAAGAAGATAAGAAATAAAGTGTTCAGTGGCTGGAGTGATTGGAATGAGGAAGGTTGTGGGACTTAATGAGCACTTTCAAAAAATGTAGGCTAGAGCCCAGACTGCAGTATGTTAAATCCTGAATGAAGATGAGAAGTTGGGAACACTACCTAAAAATTTAGCTGTGAAGAAAAGGAGAGATGTCCACAGATAAGGTATCTCTAGCACTTAGAGGCTGGGAAAATTCATTGAGCAAATACTGTGCCAGGCATTGTTGAAACTGGGGATGAATAATGAAAGATAAGAGGAAGCTCTTATTGTATGTAGAGTTTACATTTTAATTGCGGCGGGGGAGGGAGCACAGAAATTTTGGCTAGTGATAAAATTCTAAAAAAAAAAAAGTGAGGGAATAAGCACTGACTATGAATGTGATGGAAGACAAATGGGTGATCTATGTGGCTGTTTTTAAAAGGATGGTCAGGAAGGCCTTTCTGAGGAGGTGACACTTCTCAAGTAGAAACTTCATCAAGTATAAAAGGCCTGGGGTGAGACTGAAATACGGCGAGGAATGATGACTGGAGCTGACTAGGCAAGGAGAAATAGAGAAGATAAGGTAGGGAAAGACAACGTCCAGATTAAATGGAGCATTATAGGACATGGTGAAGCATTTAAATTTAATTCTTTGAATGTAGAGCTAACAGGACTTGATGGTATAGTAGTATAGGTAAAAACAAATGGGTGAGAAGAGGGCCACTTACTGAGATGGGGAAAGCAGGAGGAGGAGCGGAGCATTTTTGGAGGTGAAGGTCAAGAGTTCTGTTTCAGACCTTTGAGGTTAGAGTTTAGAGATGTCTGTTAGAGGTTCAAGTGGAGATGTATAGGCCATTTGGATGGATAAACCAGAATTAAGTTGGCTTAATATTACTAGAGATCTAGATTTGATGTAATTATGTTGCCCTTCTCTAGTTGATTGTGGCTTGAGTTCCCCAAACCTTTTATTAGGTTTATCTGTTTGGGGGGCGCCTATGAACCTTGTCTTTTTAACCAAAGTAGCAGGAGAGAGCATAGAGAGTGTTGTGCCAGTACTGCAGTGATACAGGGTCCAGACCAGGAGAGCTCACTGTGGGAATTTATCCAGTTTGGAAGCTGGATAATGAATTAGTTTATTGATAATGAATTAGTTTATTTTAGTTCTTTTCTCTCCAGAAAAATCAAGAGGAAGATAGGCTAGTAGACCTTTTGGTCTAGAAGGAAATCAACCTTTTCCCTTTTTTTTCCAAATAAAATTGTGGTCTGAAGAGCTGAGTCATACTATACTACTCGAGATCATAGTTAAGACTAGAATTCAGATCTCATGACTCTTACTCTAGGCTATTTTCTATTGTATATGCCACTGGGATGAAGTGACCCAAAATTGTGGCTCAGGGAGAGTTTATTAGTTTATAGATATTCTGAGGCTAGACTTATGCAGTGGCTAAAATTTTTCTATTTACTAAAGTTTTTTCTTAGACGCCGAATAGTAAATTTCTAAATGGGGCTTTTGAGCCAGACTGCCAGGGTTCAAACCCTCAGCATGGTCACTTAATAACTGTTACCTCTGGTAAGTTATCTCCCTGTGTATCATCTCATGAAATGGGCATAATGTTTTGTAACCTCGGGGTGGTTGTATTCGATGGTTATTATTTATAAAATATTTAGAATAGTGCCTGACATATAGTAAACACTTACTGTTTGAGCCATCTTTATCATTCTTTTCTTGGATATAGAAAACAGTTGTTCACCATTTCTAAATTCTTTGCATTTAATTTGAGTGCTAATAATGTACAAAGTATATTTCCTTATGTAAGATATGGTCCTTGACCTCGAGGTAAATACACGAGATGCTAATATACTTATATACTTAAAATTATAGGACACTGAAAGCTATTAATAGTCTCTTCCTTTTCTGACATTCCATGAATCTAAGTGTTCAGATGAAGGCAGGGGCACTGAAGAGAAGGGATTTGTGGAGAAGGGACTTGCCTGGATAGAGTAGAAACAAATAGACTTCTCAGACCAATGGAGTGGGCAGAAATGAGTGTGTAATAAAGGCGGCCAAGACAGGAAAACACAAGGGAGAATTTGAGAACAGTGAAAAGTTTTTCTAAGGAAAAGGCCCATGAAAGATAGTCATGATTAGGATCCATCAAGAATATGCCAAAAGCAAGCATACCAAACTTACTTTTTTGATTAGGCTTCTAAATTGATATATCAAAGTGTTACCATAAATAGTATCTTTCCTTCCTTAGGAGGTATCAAAGACTGTAAATGTCCTCGTGGACAGGATAAATATATTAGGTGATTATGTAAGAGGAACTTATCACTGATTGGGTAGCTCAGAGAGTGTTGATTCATAAATTAATGGTAACCTAGAGTAAAGAGAGGACTAAGGAGATAATTCTGTAGCTCTTTTTTCTGTTCTAAGATTTTTTTTAATTGACTGAGATTAACACATAGTTATTAATATTCTCATTCTGTTACCAAGTTTCAACACATGAACATTTTGCCATTTTTATATCAATTTTTTGCCCCCTTCCTGTTTGGGGTTTGAATATTTTATAGCAAATCCCAGACCTGCATATCATTTTACCCACAGATATTTCAGTATTTATCTCTAGCCGACAGGAGTGCACTGTGTGTGGGAAGCCACAATATTATCATACCTCACAAAATTAACATTAATTCTTTAATATTATGTAATATCCAGTTCATGTTCAGTTTCCTAATTGTCTCAAAAATGTCATCTTAATGTTAGTTAAAATCGAGATCTAAAAAAGGTCCGCATATTACATTTTGTTGGTATGTCCTTTATGATTTCTATTAATTTATAACAGCCCTCCTTTTTTTAAGAATGCAATTTATTTGTTGAAGAAACTGGATTATTTCTCTGATGGTATTTCCCAAATTCTGGCTTGCATTTTTTGTTTTTGTTTTTATTGGCTTGCACTTTTATGATGTCATTTTAACATATCCTTTCATTCCCCATATTTCTAAGTGGTACTCAGTTCTAGAGGCTTGATTCAGATGTTTGTTTTGGTGAGACTATTTTGTAATACCTCTTAACTATATATCATATTGAAAGGCCCATACTGTCTGATTGTCTCAATGGGTTCAAATGCCAGCCTGTCCCTCCACTGGCAGTCACTGGATCTGTTGTTTCACAGTGGTTGCAAGATGTTAATTTTCTAACTGTTAATCATTTTTCCTGAGTTTATTTATTGAAATTTTTCTATAAAGAAACTCTTAATTACATGTTTTAAAGAAATCACTATAATGCTCTAATATAAAGGAAACAAAAATGAAATGTTTAATAAAACAATATGTCTTTAGATGTATATGATCAGGCATAATTATATTAGAGGAAATAATGAAGAACTTAGATACTGGTACCTGTATACAGAATCACTGTGAATGTGTTCAGTTGCAAATCCATGACAGACATGTTGTGTTGACAGTTCAGATTCCTTAAACAGTGTTGCCATCAACGCTCTGTTTTTTTGGACCAGCTCATGATGTCAAGTTCTAAACAGTTTACCCAAACAATTCTATTACTGGTGATTTCAGCCTGTGTTAAAATCATGCAGAAATACTTAATATCTATATATAAAATTGAGTTAGCTTCTAAGTTCAAATAATTATAAACAGGTTTTTCTGTTGAGACATTTGGAAGTCATGTGAAAGTTGGCGCAGTTTATAACATTGTCAATCACCACAGATTTCTAGAATCCCTGTCATTCATCTCTCAGATGCCAGGGTGACACCTAGCTATTGTGACAACCAAATATTCAAAATGTCCTCTTAGAAGTAATAAATTGCTGGGTCATAGGATAAGTGTATGACTTCATTTTCATTTAAAATTTCATGTTGCTCTCACTTTTTTGCTTCATAAAATTGCTTGTTTCTTCTGATTATTCCTGGTCTTAACCTTTTTTATATTGTAGTACTTTTTTTCTCAGTCACATTTGCCTTGTACATGGTGTCTTGGCTCCTCCAAAAGATTTTCATTTTTTTTGTAGACTTATCTTTGCCTTTTCTTTATGTCTTCTGGATTTCATCATGCCTAAAAAAGGCCACTTTTTTGGCCTTTTGCCATGTTCATAGCTTTTTGTTTGCTTGCTTGCTTTTAAAATAGAAAAGATGAAGAAATTGAAGGAATGACTTGAAATTTTACATGTGGAAAGTGGGGAAGGTGAAAGCATCTGTTTTAGAGAGAAGGGGAGAACATAGATCACAGAGTAAGACTGAGAGACCAGGAGAGGAGGGACCTTTGTAAAGCAAACAGGGACTGTGATGGACCATATAGAATTATTGATGACTGGTTTGTTCAGTTATTGGGGAAGCACTTTAACAGTGGCTTGCAAACTTATTTGATCTTGACTTATAGCAAGAAATAACATTTTTATAGCACCCAGAAAATACACACATAATTGCTCATGAAACAGTATCTTAACTATTTGCAGTGTACTCTGGTAATTTTTAATTCTGCTTAGTTTCCAGAAATTCTGATTAAGATACACTTTCTCAACCCTATCAGACCCAGTGCCTCATTTATTTTTGTAACAAATATTTCAGGTTACCCTGAAATAAAGTTAATACAGCTACTTCAGATATTACAGTGAAATAGTTGAGTGCCTATACCTTACAGTAAATAAGTTTGAATTTAAAAGAGATCAGAAAACATACCCTATAAAAAGTGTAGGTAAATGAAAGATGTGAGATTTGTGTAGACACCAGAATAAAACCTGTTAAAATAATATATATATATTATATGAAATAATATATATATATATATTAAATAAAAGGGAAAACATAACAGAGGGAAATGATTTTCCTTGATGTAGGGATAACATAAGACAAATTAGTCTATCAACATGGAGAAATAAAAGTAGTATCACATACTCATCAGTGAATTTGACTTTGTTTATAAATGTACTATCAAAATAATTCCCTATAAAATGACCTGGCATGAGAAAGGAAGTGATGAAGTCTCACAGAAAACCTGGTGGAATCCACTATCAACAACCTACATTGGGTCTCTAAGTACTTAACCCCTCTGGAGAGCATATCCTCTGATAGTCAGTGGGGGAGTAGAGGATGGATTAGAAAAAGAAACAGTGACAGCCACATGGTAGACTGGGGGACATTATTAGAGCAAAAAAAGAAGAATAGCAACCCCAGTATAAGTGAGTTTAACATTTAATTTTCACAGCATAGATTTTTAATCATTTTGACCAAAAAAAAAAATGTACATAGGATGACCTTGATGTAAAATATTTTTTAGTGTTATTTAGAAAGAAACCTCTGTTTCATAAGCTCCTACTAACTTAATAATGTTTGGAAATAAATCTATTCAGAAGAGTCTCTCTTATTTGAAGGTTACAGCTATAAAAGCAGTCTGTATAGATACGCTGTACTGGAAATTCAGCTACTACAAACAGCTTTATCATCAGGATTTTCTGAAATGCTAAACAGTCTTATAATCTTTTCTTAACAAGGGATACAGGCATACCTGGAGAGTGTTTACTAAAGCTGCAAAAAAGTAGTTTATGTTAATGGGAAAATGGAGTTTGGTAATATGCTTAAATTTAAAAAAAATTTTTTTTAGATCCTATTTGAATGTCTAGTGGGAGATGTGGAATATCTTGTTGGGATGCTGGACAGTTTTTTTGTTGTTTAAATAGGCTCATGGATAGTTTATTGCATTTCCAGATGCCTAGCATCTTTGGCATCTTTCCCCATTAAATGCCAGTAGAGCTCCAATCATTGTGAAGACCAAAGAATACTCATTCCCTGGGAATGGTACTTCCCAGTGAGAGCTACTAATTTCACTGGGTCATAACCTATAGATTGAAAAACACTTACAGAAGGTTTTGAGGTCCTCAAAACTAGTAGAAAAATCATTTGTAACATTATTGCATATATAAGATTATTACTTCCCTAATGTTGATGGATCCTGCTTCATTTAATTTTGTTCTTTACATTCCGATTTAGAGAATCCAAGATTAGTGGTTCTGCTAACTCATTTGACCTCCAGTTGAGATGGTACAGTGTTCCATGAAATATGCAGAAATCCTTTCAAAGGCACATTTCCGTCTGTCTAATCTCTAAACACAACCCATGTTTTATTAGAGCACGCACTACACTATTTGAAAGCCATTCGTTGAACCATCTGCCTCCTTGTTTATTTTTTTAAATAAACTTTTTATTTTGTAGTAATTTTAGATTTACAGAAAAGTTGCAAAGATTATATAGAAACTTCCCACATAGCCTTCACCCAGTTTCTCCTAACTTTAGCATATTTATTACCTTAGCACGTTTGTCAAAACTAAGAAACCAGCATTTGATATGTTATTACTCACTAAACTGCAGACTTATTCCGATTTTGCCAGTTTTCCCACTAGTACCCCTTTTCTCTTGTAGGATACCACATTGCATTTAGTGCCTCTTGGTTTTGACTTAAGTAGCTGCACAGAGAACAAGTGTACTACTTATTTGTGAAGCTGTTTGAAGCTGTCACAGCCCCTCTGCATTGCCCCACTCTCAGCTCTTCTGCTAAAAAGCCCATTGGACTTTCTAGATTCTTTTCCATTCTTTCAATATATTGTATCTTCCCCCCACCCCCATTTTATAGCAAGACACCCAGAACTGAACGCAGTTCTTCACATGTGGTCTGACAAGAGTGAAATGTTGTAGAACTATTATAGCTGTGTATCTCACACATCTGTTAACGTATCCTAAGCTTTTTTTGTTTATTTGCTGGCTTTTTTAGCAACTGCATCCCATCTTGGGATGATAGTGAAGCTGAAGTTCTGCTTAGTTAATTCATCCAGAATTTTTTTATCATATGAATTGACGTTTAATCCAAAGGCAAGACTTTATGTGAATCCCTTTAAAAATTCTTGTTTTGGCACACCCATTCGCCTCTTTGAATTTCTGTTCTGTCTTCCAATATTTTAACCATTTCTTTTATGTAAAGCTTGTAAGTATGTTTTCTGTCATTTTCTAAATCACTAATAAAAACATTGTATAGAATAGGGTCAAATACAGGACCTTACAATCGGGAAGATAAGTGGGCAAGTGAAAAGATGTAGCAAGTAAGTAACTGTGAAGAAGCTAACAAATGTTGTTAGTTTGGGTGAAGGCCAAGATTCAGTCCTCCTTATATGTTAATTGAGGGTGGTACCTAAGCTAGAATTTATAGAATGAGAGAAGTTGAAATTTTTAAAGGAGGACTCGTAGGTGAGGAGGGTCCATCTTAACCAAGAATGAAGCCAGCTGTGATTCACAGGATTGTTGGTTTACCTTTCATTTTACTTGTCATGCTTGAATCTTCTACTTTAATATTTTTATGAGCCTTTCTTGAATTAGGAATGATTTTGAAAATCTTGGAGGACTTTAGACTTACTTCTTTTATTACCAAGGATGTATTTGAATGACATACTTCCTCTTCAGTAAATGCTTGTTCATATATCATTTCCTATTTTTTTCCTGTTTATCTTTTTCTTAATGTTTAAGAACCTATTGTTATATTTGTTGGAAATATGTCTCCTTATTGGTTTTCATTTGAGTTTGCTTTTTGCCAATATTAAAAGTTTTATATTTATTATCATATTTACAGTGTCTCCCCCTTACCCCATTTATGGTTTCAGATTCCTTGTATGGCTTAGAAAGTCCTCATTCATTAAGAGGTAATAAAAATGTTACCAAAGTAATACTAAGTATTACAAATACTTGGTAGTTTCTTTTTAGAAGTTTATAGCAAAAGAAACCTAAACAGTATTTGCTATTTTTAAGATATATGGCCAGTCAGGTAATCCTTTCCTTCAAGAATGGAATGTTTATGTATGTGTGAGAAATATGTCATGCATTCAGAAGAGTGTACAAAATGTATTTAGGAAAAAGGTAATAAAGATCCCTGTATCCATCACTGATATTAAAAAATAGACCATCTTACAGACATGTCCATACCACTATCTGGACCTTTGTCTTGATCATCCTCTTTCCTTCCTCTGTAGTTTAACCCCCAATATATCTGTTCCCATCTAAGCAACATACTGTTAATGAACACGCAGCAGCAAGCTCACACCTCGCTGTGTTAGGAGAGGGCCGGTGCGCCATTGGCTGAAAGCTCCTAGGACAGGAGCAGCTGAACAAAGTCTACCTCAGGCTCCTGAGAGTTTCCAAGAGGCCCATTGGGTGAGGTCACAAGTGAACCTTGAAAATTCAAGGCCACCACAGCAACAGGATTTGGTTGGGCTATCGTGTGGACCAGAGTGGATTTCCAGCAGAGACGTGGTCAGAGGACAGCTGCTCACTGTGGTCGATCCCGAGGAGCAAGTCAGAGCGGAATACTAGGTGGTAAAATGAGGGATCTCAGCTGAATGTTTCCTGGAGGAGGGGAGAACAGGAACTTCATCAGCACATGGTCATGACCAGCCAAATCCAGATGAGCAGCTGAGCCTGGGCCCAATTCCTTGGGCATCATTCTGTCCTCAGGTCAAAAAGAAAAAGTATAATACTACTATATAGTTTGTGTGTGTGTTTGTGTGTGCACGTGTGTGTGTATGTGATTCTTGCTATTTTTGATAGTTTATATTTTGTGTTCTATAAAGTTGCTATGAACACTGACTTAGTAAATACTGAACCATTGCTTCTAGGGGAAATTTTGGGTTTGCTTCTTGCAAGTCTCTGATCATATTTTCATCAGCAGATCAAAACATAACCTTGTTTTATGTGTGTTTCAACTGAAACACCTTATTTGACACATGTTGTTGATTAATGAACATAGAACTCAGCCAACAATGGCACTATAACTTATGCTTAAACAAAGCTTATCTAACACATTTTATCTGTAAGACACATCACAGCCTTGTGCTTAGGAACACTAGACAGTATTTTAAGCGCTACATTTAGTGGCCATTTTAAACAGTGAAATCACCTAGAAGCAGTACAGAAAGGTGAAAAACATGGCACTAAGTAGACCATGAAAAGAACACTTGTTTACAGGATGAGAGCTGAAACAAGAAGATGGACTGGTAACTTATTTGACCTCAGGTGGGAGTGTGCGCATCGGGCAACTTAGATATGCACAAACGACTAAAAGCACTGCAAATGCTGCTTGTGTGTGTGTGTGTGTGTGTGTGTGTGTTTATACATATATAAACAAAGTGGGAGATTAATCTAGGATGTTAGATGTCAGTATAGTAACTTGGGATAGTTACTAGAAGGGGCATAAGGGAGACTATTCTGGTAATATTCCATTACTTGATCTGGGTGTTGGTTACATAGGATGTGTTCACTTTGTGAAAACCAAGTGCTGTGTGTTTATGATTTGTGTACTTTTCTGAATGGTTTTACACTTCAGTAAACAGTGTAAAATAAACAGTGCAGTGGCCTCAGGATCTAGGTGATGACCACTTAGTGTATGTGGCTCCTGAATGTCACTGCTCCAAAGTGACTAGTTTCTTTCATCTACTCCATAGCTGTCATTCTTGGGATTCCCACTTCATCATCTCCCTGGTGATTTTCATTGCTTCTCTCTTGTATTGGATCTCCTGTTTCCTGGATTCTGTCTCTCCATTTCTCTCCTCTTCTCTTCTGGTAACATATACTTAAGTAGTTTCTGGAGAAAGGGTGCCTGGAAAATAATTTTTTAGAAGAACTTAGCACATGTGAAACTATTGTTAAATTACCTTCATACTTTAATGATAACTTTCCAAAGTGTAGAATTTTAATTTGGAAATTCTTTCCCTCAGAACTTTGATGACATTAGCACCAATATCCAGTGTTCAGTTGAAAACATCAAACTCTTAATCTTTGTATGTGACCTTTACTCCTCCCTTGCCCTACCCTCTCTTCTGGAAGCTAGTAAAAAAATCTCCTTTATACCCATTCTTCTGAAATGGGATTGATATATATCCACTGTGTTGGGTACTCCCTGGGCTCTTTCGGTCTGGCAATTCATATTTTCTTTTCTAGGAACTGTTCTTGAATTATTCTGTTGATAATTTTCTCCCCTCCTCCATTTTCAATATACTGGAACTTCTAGATTGATGTTCCAATTTTCTTTAATGTTCTGTTCTCTCCCTCTCCCCTCCTCCTCTTTTTGGAGGTAATTTGGTCACTTAGCACCAACTTCTTATACTAGGATTCAGCTGTCTTCGATCTCCTCAGTTACCACTCATTTATCTGCTTCCCAGGTTCTAAAATTTTGTTGCTATTGTTTACTCTTATTCCTGTCCTTATGAAAGTGTCTATTTTTCAATTCCAATATGTCAACAAAAGTTCACTGCCACCAATCTGATGTAAACAAAGTCCCTAATCTGGGGTGCAGAAAGCAGTCTCTTTTTTCAAGAGAACAGTTCGTAAACCAGGGAAATAGCCTCTAGTGGAAACCAAAAGTATGTTCCACTGAGACCAAAGGAAGGCCAAATTTTATAGAGAGATATTCCATCCTGGTTACTGATTGGTCCATTTTTATGCAAATGAGGAATCTAAATTTGCATGGTCTCATTGATCCAAATAGCACTCTCCTGATTGGACAGTTTCCTGAATTCTGATTGGTTGTAATGGAGCTGCTCTGATTGGTTATTATAATGCAAATGAGGCTATAGCCGCATAGTTTAGTCAAAAAACAAGATACCAGGAACTCCTTTATAAGGGTTGACTAAGAGAGCTGGAACACAGTGCTGGAGGCTGAAGGCTCATTTGGCAGCTTTTCCCTGAAATGCAGTGTGTATGAGAGGCCTCTGTCAGCTATGGCTGCTAGACTCTGGTTATGAATTTGTGCTCAGTTAACCATGAGGAGTCCTTCTTGGCAGATATGGTCCTTTTCGAGGTTCACAAATACCAAATTTTAAGAGTTTGAGAAAAGAATAAAATTAGGTATTACCTTTCTATCTGTTCTAGACCTTATCTTCACAAAATTATGGCTCAGTCTCAATTGCCATTGTTAGTGCATTGCTGTCCAGTGCAATAGCCGCTAGCTATGTAAGCACTTGAAATGTGGCTAATCGTGAACTGAATTTTAAATTTTATTTAATAAGTTACATTTAAATAGTCACATGTGGCTGGTGGCTACCATATTGGACAGTGCATTTCCAGTGCTGGTGAAGTAGGAGTAGAGTATAAAATCTAGTTAATATAGCTACCATAGGAAAACTTTTGTCCTCGTTCCTTCTCCTTGGTCTATTTGTTTATTCATTTATGTCAGTATGGACACTTCGATTCTTACATTCAATAGGTTTTAATCCGTTACTTTTTATTATTTATTTTGATCAAATTGTCCCAGATATGGCCAGTGGAAAACCCTCCAAGGTTTCTTTTGTGTCCCATTGTTTTGTCTGGATCATTTATTCTAGAACTGGCTCATGTACTTGCCCTGCCCCAACCCCTGGAATCATCCATAAGTCAGGGAGCTCAGGTTCCTCATAGTGGAGGATGCCATTTGAAAACAAAGATCTGGTGCTTGGTGGGCTCATTGCTGCTGGAGCATCACTGCTTCTAGGCCCTCTCAGCTGATGGCATTTTAACAGCTAGTGGCTATTTCATTGGACAGTACAAGTATAGATATTTTCATAATTGCAACAAGGGGAAAAGTTGGAGTTACTAGGATTTAGGAGTTCAGAGTTGTGTTTCCCCACTCCCAGTTGGTACTTGGCCTTTTAAGTGAGATGTAGCTGGCAAGTGAGAATGCCAGAAGAGGCTGGTGCTGGAGCCCTCTGCTGCTGGAGTGGTACTTTCTCTCTCCCTTTAAGGGCCTCCCATTGATAGAATGTAAACCAGAACCAGCTTGACAATGGAGTGTGAATTGTGTTTGCCAAGCCTAGACTAGACCATGGTTTCTCAACCTTGGCACCATTGACATTTTGGGCCAGATGGCTGTCCTGTGCTTTGTAGGATGTTTAATAATAATCCTGGCCTCTACCCACTTAATGCCAGTATCTCCCTGCTTTCAGTGTTTCCATACATTGCCAGACCCCCAATGGGTAAAATGGCCCTTGATTGAGAACTGCTTTCTAGACCAGCATTGCAAAGAATACACTAGAAGGGTAGACTTGGAGCTGAGAAACAATAGTAATAACCAGCACCCTACTTTACTTCAGATGTCCTTGAAATGTGAGGAAAGGAAAGAGAAATGAATGTTTATGTGCCAGTGACATCAATTATTACATGCTTTTCTTTTTTCTCCCTTGAAGATAGCAAAGACCAATTAACCAGTCTCTTTACAGTCAGGCAAGATTTTAATCTTTGCTGATAAATTTGTTTACATGCTCTTAAAGTTTGCTCTTGAATTTTCTAGGCTGGAGTTATTGCCAAATTCTTTAAGTGGGTGATCTGTTCTTTTGAGTGTTGGATTTCAAAGTCATTATTGATGTATTGTCAACCCAGATGCATTTTCTGGATGGTGCCTTAACTTACTAGGGACATAATGCTTACAGCCATGGCTGGAAATGTTCATAAATGGAGGGAAGAAGAAATATGAATAATATTTATATTAAAGCCAGTATTTTGTTTTTTTAGTTTTGGATACTTATATTCAAATACCAGTTAATTTGATTTCCTAGAGATTTAGTTCAGACTGTATAAGCACTGCCAGTTTTCCTCATTTTATCTTTATGCTTAGTTTTTTTCTTCTTTTTGTCCTATACAATTACTCTGGTAGAAAGACATGTTCTCTCTCAAAGGAAATCTCCCAAAGATCAGCCTAACCATTTACAGTACCTTTCAACTTGCATGTGTTACTATCCCCTCAAACTTAACATCTAAAATTAGGCTAGTATGCTTCCTAAACCAGACATAACTTTTCTGGTGATAGTGCATTCTCTGTATGTTATTAATTATTCTTAGTTCTCTCCAGAGTTTTATGTCTGCTGTGGGTATCCTTAGTTTAAAATTAGCAAAAGAGCTGGAGCAGACATAAAATAATGTAACCATTGAAGGTAGGATTTTTAAAGATCTGTTAGATTTTATTGATTAGCCTAGAAAGAGGGAAAGCAACTTAATTCTTTCTTAAACTGTATAGTGGCTGAGAGTGGATTAAAGAATAACTGCTCTATGTGTAGGGAACATGGAACAAAGAGACCTGCGGTTGTATTTCAGTGTTTTGAAGAGAGGTACCTCAGGGACTGCTTGGTATACAGTTGTGTCAGGGTGAGGCTAATTATGGGGTTCTGTTGTACCCTCCCAACCACTACTCTGTGTTACATGTGTTTCCATATTTCTCTGTCCCTCACTCTTCATGCTGTATTTTAATTAAAATGCAAATGAGGCTTATTTACTACCTTCATTCCTTGTTAAACTTTAAGCATTAACTAGGTACTACAGGTTCTCAATGTGTTGATGAAGTAATGTTAAGCTAATTCGAAATTATCTCCTACTTACTATTACTGATCTGGGACAAATCTTTTACACGGTAATGGAGCTGTCATGTGCCTTATTTGACTGGGAATTTGTTACAAATAACAAAGGCAGACATTTCTAACTCAGATACCTTAAACAAATATCATTAAACAGATTTTTTTCTGTTCCCTATCTGTTCATCTTGTGGTGCATTAAGGATTTCCACATTCTTTCCCCTTTCCCTCACACAGTTGCAGAAGTCAGTTTAAAAGTGTTTGAACCATAGGCCCGGCAGTTCCAGGTGGGGAAAATACCAAGTGTATTTCACCCTTTAGTTTTTCGAAATGACATTTTTCTCTCTTACATCTGTAGTATGGTCTTCACATTGCCTATGAGTTGTCTAGCACGTCCAGATCATACACTGTGCATGGGAGAAGTCATTCTGTGAACACTTAGCTTGAAACTCAGTAACTACTTTATAGTTTATCAGATATAGCATATAGATATAGAATCCAATGCTGGGGCTCCCAAAAGTAGTTTTAGTCCATAATTTCACTCTTTTACCCATTTATAACTCAGAAACCACTCATTCTGTCTCTCAAAGTCATCTTCCATGCTACAAGTTATTTTACAGGTTGAGATGGGATGAGGAGTTTGTCCATCTTGGGTGTTTTTTATTTTTATTATTATTTTTTCCCCCTTTTTAATCCCCCGCCCCCGCACTTCCACCCCTGACCTATGGATGTTGCTATCTCCCTTTAAGAACTGGATCTCTAAAGGCGGGGCGTCTCCTCCACCACGCGCTCACGGCACACACCCGGGTCCTGGTGCACCCGGAGTATGTATGGTCCGTGGCTCCAGATGGGGCGTGAACCCAGGACCTTCTGCGTGTAAAGCAGACGTGTTAACCACTACACTATGGAACTATCCCCTTTTTTTTTTTTAATGAAACATTTAAACATAGAAAGAAATAAGGCTTTATTACAGGTGAGTTCCACTTTATACCCTTTCTTGTTTGATTCTCTTCTGGTTCCTTCCCTTTCTCCCTACCTCCCAGAGGTCATCACTTCTTGTAGTTGGTGTATAACCTTCTCATCCACATTTCAATATACTTCCCACATATATATATGTTTGTAAACAATTCAAGAGAATTGAGTTGTGTATTTTTAAATTTATATGTTTCTATATAGTATATATCTTTTTATAATTTGTTTTTTTATGGAGACTTAGACATATTAATGTGTGTAAGTCTAGTAGATTATCAGAGCGTAATGTTCTAGTATTTCATTGTGTGATTATGTCACGTGTCATAGGTTGTTGAGTCCCATGTTTGGAGATGTATGTATGCCAAACTTCCTCAAGTTTGAAAAGACCAAAAATTAAAAAAAAAAAAATTATATATGTGAGTCATATTGATTGTTGATCTGCTGTGATTTGAAGGAGTGAGGCCATGTATATTTCATGCTTATTAAATTTTTAAGTAAAGGAGATGTAATGTATTTAAACATTTGCCAGTATAGGGCATGGATGTTTAAGAAGCTGAGAAAACTACACTAGAGTAAAATAGTGACTTTAGGTAGAGCCATGTTTGATTATCAACTCCTGGAAATAAATATCTATAAGTAATTTCAGCCTCAGAATTTCATTGTAGAAAAGTTATGTGATCAGTAAAATTAGGGTCCCTTAGAAAATAAAGAGTTGAAGAAAAAACAAAGATGAAGGAATAACAAAAATGTATATCTCTGTGCCATGGTAAATAAAAAGTTCTAAGGACATACATTTCTGGGGGAAAAAAATTACCCTTATCAAAAAACATGCTTCAGTAGGTAATCCGTCATCTTAATGACTGGTTTGCTACTTAATGGCTGTGTACCTTGGAGCAAGTTACCTAGTGCCTATGTGTCTCAGTTTATTCATTTGTAACAGAACAACAGTTAAGTGACCAAGCGCTTAGCAGTTGCCTTGGGTATCTAGGTTAGTTAAACACTAATTGGTTATTGAGGGAACATTGCTGGGTAGAGATGAACTGAGGGAGATTGTCTTATGTTATACCTTTTTAAGTGTTTTAATTTTTCAGTCCAGCTGCTACAAATTTGACATTTAATGCATTTTTTTTTTAAACTAGTACTCTCCTTTGCAAGCCTCTGCAAAATGCTCATATATTCACTAGATAGTTTCATAAAAATTACCACCTTCTCTCAGGATATTTGTCTTTGGAGAGCTGGAGCTCTCTGCCTTGCTCAATGGACCTGCCTGGAGGGTCTTCAAAACAGAACAGTAGTTTCTGTGCAGTGTACATTGTTTACAGCAACTAAACTCAGTTGCACATATATATGAAATATTGGTGAGGTTTTTATGTTTTTACATATTAAATTGTTAACACAAAACTGGCAGACAAAAACCTGTTTCCCACCAACAGCCTCATCGTTTGGCACAACTGGCAACCAAGCTCTCTTGAGCTGATGTTGCTGAATTGTAGCTGATATGTAGAAGTATTTGGTGCAGCGTTTTTCTTACTTAATTTTCTTTTCTTCTATAGGAAACAAGTACCTGTTGTTAGTCCTCCCCCACCTCCCACTTTCATCATTCAGTCATTCTTACATTAAGAAGTCTGTTATAGACACACATTAATCCCTTTTTTCATTCACTTTACTCATTCAGCAGATACTTATTGAATTCCTACTTTGTCCCAGGCACACCTTACACACCTTCTCTTTCTTCATTTTATCTGTGAGTCAGAAATCAGCTCTGATTATGTCTGATATAGAGAAGCTTCTTTATTTCCAGATAAAAGGTTCTGAAAGGCTGTTCTTAAGCTCATTCACAAGCTAGTCTGTTTTTACTAAGATAGGTTTCTGTTTGCAGGCCAGAGGTGCATTTCTCTGAAATAAGAGCACAGACCAGTTCTTTAAAACGAAGCAAACCAATCATTTGTTCCAAAATGCATAAAGAACTCCTTAAATATAGTGTTCAACCCCTGCTTTTCTATCCACTTTTTGGGACAATTTTGAACTGACTTTGAATTGTCCATAGCCAAGAAAAATGTTATCACACTTTCAAACTGCCTCATGACTTTATTGTGAAGATTAATGAAGTAGTGTGTGTAAATTGCCTGGAACACAATAAATAATGGTGGAAGTTGCTATAAATACAGCTAGAGTATTAGCTGTATGTAGCAAGAATTTTCATTCATTGCTTTTGTTCACAACTTTATCTTGGCACATGGTAGATATAGGTACTTAATAAGTAATGAAAGGATAGACGGATGCTCCTTATTTTTACATATCACAGTACTGGAAGAATTCCACCTGAAAACAATAAAGTTAGTAAAAAAGCTGAGGCCCAGTACAGAAATAGTTGTTTTAAATTGCCAGGTAAATGTATCAAAGTTTCAAGCAAGTCTAAGTGTGAAGAGTACACATACTACAAAACATACTTACCAAGCATCTCCATGTTTTCACCTACTCTGATGTTCATTCATGTCAGCCACCCAGTTCTCTTTCTTCTGAATCTTGTCCTCCCCTAACTGTATACCTCCTTCTCATTTCTCTTTCTCTGCCCCTGGGATTTCTTTATAGGTCTTTTCTTGAATAGTATATTTGTATGGGTCTCTCTACGCAATCATCTCTCCTCTCCACTCTCTCCTTTAACCACATGGCATAAATTTTTTAAAATAAGCTATGTATAAAGTTACATGTCTACTTAATATGTGTGTATACATGTATGTACACATATATCTTCTGTTCCTAATTCTAAAAACAAGGCTCTTTAAAAAAAAAAATTCCTTGAGTTACTTTACCTTTAGAAGGCATGACTTTGTAATTCTAGTCTTTAATAGAAGGGGGAAAAGCTTTCTACTCTTAATCTAGGCTCCCAGCTTGTGAAACATTGTAAAATTTGTCTTAGATTCCTTCCTTCAGCAATTTTGCTTCTAGAAATATCTTTGGACCACCATCTTTAATTTTGGCTACTTCTGCTTTTCACTGAGTTACAGTAGTTTATTTCTTTAATTGCTTTTGTATTCATCTAGGAACCTCTTCAAAGGGTTGCCTGATTTTTTTAACCATCTAAATACAAAGAGTCCCCTTTTGAGAATTGTGCCTTATTAGCGTAAAGTTATTTTAGTGACATAGTTCTCTGTGCAGTTCTCAGCTAAAATTATTATATAGCACATAGTACACAAACGTGCTTTTTTTTTTAAAGTCACACTTATTCAAGAAGTAAAAAGAGAGCTTTCTCCCCAAATTACATGGCATCTAGAAGTAAAAATAATTTGTCACTGGCAAATGTATAATGTCAGGCCTTCAAATTCCAGGTGGTGTCGATTTCCTGTTTACCCTTTTTCTCTTTCTTTACAGATAGCTTGCCGTTTATTGACTTTCCCGACTCTCTATTTAGTTATAGCATTTAAAATGAAACAAAGAGGTTTCTTTACTTAAAGCTTTTGAAAGAGAAAAACCTTCAGGGTTTTTTGTTTGTTTCATTTTTAAAAATTAAGAAAAAAAACTTTTAACATTTCAGTGGCTTTTAAACATCTGTAACCACTAGGGGGCAGTCTTTTATTTGATTTTTAGATCATAGCTTTTATGTATTTTACAGAACTACTAAATACAAAGGTAAATGTTGAGAATATGAACATGTTCAGATATACCTTTTACAGGCAGGAGTTGTCAGATATACACAGTTCTTTGCATTTAAGTTTCATTTGTGCTAGTGCCAAAATTGAGTTTAAAATATGTTTTCTCACTTTTTTGGTTATATTGTTAGGTAAACTTGATCAGATAGGGGATTATAAATATCCCACCATAACTTTATGATGTAGCTTGTGCTAATTACCATTTTACAAACTAGTGATTGTCTGAATTTATTTATGACACAGTATGGCTAAAGCTAGATTATTCAAAGACAGGTTGTATGTTATTTAGTTAGCTCAGTTTTTGCAGTTATTGTTGTCTCATCAAAAGTAACTCTTTTTTCTTATCAGGGAATTGATCATTTTTCATATGCCACATATATGTTCTGTTTAAGATTTTCCTGAGCCTCCTGATACCAGAAAGAACCACTATTGTTAACCAAGGGACTATGCAGTAGAAAGCTCCCTTATTTTCTGTAATAGGAACTAGATTACGTAGGGAGGAAATTTTATTAGTCTGTGTTCTAAAATGAGTTCTGACAGATAGAAGGGAATCTGTTTTGAGTAAGAAATCTGGGTCCTTTTCAAAGCTAAATAAGATTTAATAATTCTGAGTGGAGATGAGGAAAGTGGGTTGCTGTTGAGAAACTGGCAAGGTCTATGCATGGTTCTGTGCTTTGATTTAGAGACTTAGAGCTAATTTCAAGTCTGAGGTAGTATGGAGTCCTCTATAAAATTAGATGTTGAGTTAGGCTTATGAAGCTTATGATGACAAATTACAAATGTTAAAGGGCAGAGCTATTACAATGAGAAGGGATAGAAGGCTGTATGGAAAACTGTATGGTTATAAAACATTTTTACTTCCCTGACTTATTCATAGTAAGCTAATCAAATACAAAAAATCTCTATAGTAGTGGTCCCCTACCTTTTAGGCACCAGGGACGGGTGCTCCTATGATGTTCTGAGGTGTTGAACGATTTCTTACTGAACTCTGGCCAGGTTGTAGGTACAGCCTCACGCTATCCCTTACCCTCACCACTTAGGGGAGCCCTGCTCATTTAGATTTAGATAGCTTTGAATTAAATAAGGATAGAACAGGCAAGGCACAAATATCAGCATCTTCCTACTAAAAAAGAAAGGAATGTTTGGCAATATCACCATCCAAAGTAACCTTAATCTTTGTTCATTTATACTTATCAGTAGGCATCTCCACCATAGAAAGAAAAGTCAGGCCTAGTAACGTCAGATAGGACACACCAAGGGTTAGTGTTCAAAGCTGGGTTCACCTTTCAGGCACCTTTTTATTTATTTATTTATTTATTTGTTTGTTATTTTTTTTTCTTTTTTTCAAGCACCTTTTTAAAGTGCAGTTCAACCTACATTTATTTGGCACAGTTACTGTACCCAGTTACATTGAATTTTTATTTGTGAATCTAAATAGATATTTATACCTTTTTAATATTTTCAGTGTTATGCTTAGAGCACTGTTATGCTTAGAAGTTATTTTGTATAAGCAGATTTTGAGTTATTCCTTTTTTTTTTTTTGCTCACATATCTATTCAGTGAAGCTTTCTTTGTCCATACTGTTTATCCTTTTCTGCTTTTTTTTTCTCCATAGCACTTATCTTCTAACTTGCTTTTAAAAACTTTGTTTTTATGCCTGTCTTCACTCACTAAGATGTTAGCTTTATGGGGGTGCACAGTTTTTTCTATTTTATTCTTTCCTGTATCCATATTACCTAGAACAGTGGTCCCCAACCTTTTTGGCACCAGGGACCAGTGCTCCTATGAAAATCGAATGCCTGATGATCTGAGGCGGAACTGATCTGGTACTGAGGCAGTGATGTAGCGCTGGGGAGTGGCTGCAAATACCAATGAAGTTTCACTGATAGCCCGCCGCTCACCTCCTGCTCTGTGGCCTCGTTCCTAATAGGCCACGGACCGGTACCAGTCCACGGCCTGGGAGTTGGGGGACTCCTGACCTCAAACACAGTAGGCACTCAATAATAGTTTTTTGAATTTGCTGAAAAACTGCAGGCTTGATGCCATCACTTGGCTCTCAGTGTGACTTGGTGGGATCTCAGTACAACTTTGGAAATCTCAACAATCTTGAAGGATATTTTGAGGACTGATTTACAAGGTTATTTATACTATAATTGGTATCAAATTACATACCAGAAAATGTGATGACACGGTTTTACTACATCTGAATGAAATAATAGTACCTTAAAATTTAAGACTTTCATCTTTTTTTCTCATTTGATTCTCAAAGCATACTCAATAGGTGAAGAAATTGAGCAAAGGACAATAAGTGATAATAGCTTACTGTTAAGGATATGTAATAATAGGAATCCATGTGTTTTGTTTTTTAATGTATTCTTTCAGCAAGCATTTATTGAGAATCTGCAGTCTGCCAAAACTGTGCTAGTTTGCCACCTTGAACTAACAGCCCAAGGGTCATTATAAACAACCCCAGGTTTGGTTGTTTTGTTTTGTTTGATTGGAGGGAGAGGAGTTTAAAAAATTTAATGGCTATGTGAGAACATTTATCAAATAAATACAAGGGAAAAGAAGAATATGGTTCTACAGATCCCCTCTGACAGATCTAAAAAAACTTTACCTTTCAAGATCCCTGAAGGCTTCATACCTTCCCGAGGGAACCAATGACCAAAATTTTATTGTTCTCTATTTTTCTTTTCTAGTTTTACTGCTTATTTGATTTCCTAAACTAGATGTTTTTGAAGTTTGTGCTTATGTAGCCTTTGAGACTTTTACATGAGATTCTCTGACATCCTCACCTGTGGCTGACTTGAGTTTTAATTCATTCTATAATGCACTAGAACAACTCAAAAGGCCTGTAAACAGCCCCCCTTTTTTTTAGTTGCAAAAATTGCTGTGAACATTCTTCTGCATTCCTCTGGTGCACATGGACAGGAGATTCCCCAGAGAATATATTTAAGAGTGAAATTGCAGAGTCAAGAATTGCTTATGTTTAACTTGTCTATAATGTGAATAAAATTTTCAAAGTGGTTGTACTAATGTGTGCTCCCACCAGCCGAATAGAAGTGTTTCTGTTGCTCTTTATCTTCCCTACCACTTGATATCATCAGACTTCTTAGGTTTTTGCCAAAATTGGTATAGTAAGGATAGCTTATCATAGTTTTATTTGCACTTCTTTGATGACTTATGAGATTGAGCATCTATTTATGTATTTATCAATCATTTGTGTTCTTTGTAGTGCCCATTGAAGTCTTTGCCCATTTTTTATTGGATGTTGATCATTTTCTCACATATTGATGTGTGAGAGTTCTTAATGCATTTGGAATACCAAACTTTTTTCTGTCGTGTATGTTACACATATCAGCAGTTACTGAGCCTTGTCTTTTCCATCACTCTAGGGTATTAAAAGGTGAAGAAAAGTATTTTATTATTGTTAAAAATTATTGGGGTGACATTGATCAACAAAATCCAGTAAGTTTCAAGTTACAATTCTACAATATGTCTCATATATATTGTATTATATGTTCACTGCCTATAGTTAGATTTCTTTCTGTCACCACATATTTGACTCCTTTTACCCCATCTACTACCCCCTTTTCCCCATCTACCCTCTGGTAATCACTAGTCTATTTATTGTCCATGTCCATGAGTCTGTTTGTCTTGTTTGTTGCTTTTAAGATTATATCCCACATATAAGTGATATGTGGTTTTCAACTTTTTGTCTGACTTATTTCACTTAGAATGATTATCTCAAGAACCATCTATGGTGTTGCAAATGGCAGTATTTCATCTCTTATGGCTGAGTAACATTCCATTGTATATATGTATCACATCTTTATCCAGTCATCTGTCGTAGGACACTTTGGTTGTTTCCATGTCCTGGCCACCGTGAATAATGCTGCTATGAACATTAGTATGCATATATCTTTTGGGATAAATGTTTTCAAGTTTTTGGGGGTAAATACCCAGTAGAGAGATTGCTAGATCAGGTGGTAGTTCAATTCTTAGTTTTTCGAGAAATCTCTATGCTGTTTTCCATTGTAGTCGTACCAATTTGCCATCCCTCCAGAAGTGTGTGAGGAAAAGTCTTAATTTAACTTGGTTGAATTTATCTCTTAATGGTTTAGACCGTGTGCATGTGTGTGTCTGTGTTAAATTGTTTCCTCTTCTGTGCTCATAAAAATATTTCTCTATATGGTCTTTTAGAGATTTTTGTTGTTTTCCTTGGGCATTTGTCTTTAAACCATCTGGAATTGATTTTTGTGTGTGGGATTCTATAGAAGAGATCCAACTTTATTTTTCATATATATAGTTAATCACCTGTCCTGTATCATTTATTGTCTATTCTCTCCTTTCCCCCACTGGTCTCTAGTGACCTTGCTATCATATAACAGATTTTCAACATGTCTGCTTGTTTTTGGGCTCTCTCCTGTTCCATAGGTCAGTGTTTCTATCTCAATGCCAGTACCATTCAATTTTAATTACTGTAGCTTTATAATAACTCTTGATATGTTAAGCAGATCCCTCCATCCTGTTTTTCTTCAGGAATACGTTGGCCTTTCTTGGCCCTTTGCAACTTGCATAAAAATTTGAGTCAGCTTATTATCTGCCACAAAAAAATTATTTTGTGATTTTAATTAGAATTGTATTGAATCCCCAGATCAATTTGGGAAGAATCGACATTATATTGAACTTTCTAGTTTGTGAACCTGGTAGTTTTATTTTTAAAGTCCTTTAATGTCTTTGAATACATTTTTACTAATTTTCTTCAGGACTTTTTTTAACTCCTCCCCTCCAATCAAAAATTTAGATTTATTCATAGGCACTTTTTTAGAATACTGTTGCAAAGGGCATAATTTTTTTTATTATAAAATATGCATAACATAAAATCTGTCATTTTAACCCTTTTTGCATATACAGTTTAGTAGCATAAAATACATTCACATTGTTGTGCAACCATCACCACTATCAATTTCCAGAACTTTTTATCATTCCAAACTGAAACTCTACCCATTAAACAATACTCTTTCCACTCAGTCCCTGGTGATCACTATTCTTCTTTTTATATGAATTTGACTAATCTAAGCACATAAGTGGAATCATAAATGGTGTATTTTTCTTTTTTGGAGTGAAGAAATATAATCAATATTTTATTAAATTGGTTTTTATACTTAGCAACCTTGCTTAAAACTTATTCTAACAATTTAGGTGTATTGGATTTTCTACATAAATAAGCAAATCACATGTGACTAAAAGGCTTTTCCTACAATAAACCTGCCCATTGAGTTTTAAATCTTAATTGTCATTTTTTTAACATTTATATGTTGTTTGGTTTATTTTGAAATCTGTTGGTTGCCTCTTTTTTTTCAGGCTTCTCTTTTATTTCTTTTAACCTATTCTGATATAAACTCTTTGGCAGTCCGATTCTACTCTCTTTCTGCTGCTGCTTTCTAGTGGTGCTTTGTTTTTTGTGTGTACACCTGTCCCTCGATTTACGAGTTGTTGGGGTTTTTTTTTTTTTTTACACAGTTTTTTTTTTTTTTTAGGTAAACACCCCTCTGCCCATTTATACGGACCTTGTTATACACAGTTTTCGTTTACAAGGTCTCATTTTACGTGATTTTCTTTTTCATTTCCATTATTGGCAGTTACTCTTTATAAAAAACAATAGCTTAACTCAGCAGTGTACAAAGAACCAATACTTATTAACACTATTACTAATGACCTTCCCATTCATTAGATAGCAAATAAAAAAGCATGGGTAACTACTGATATTTTGGGGGATTGGTTTTACGAATGTTTTGCAAGTAGAAGCTGAAAATTATATGAAGGAAAATTGTCTTCCTTTTAAAATACTTTTAGATAATGCACCTGGATCATCCACATAATTTAAAACATCCAAATATAAAAATTGTATATTTGCCACCAAATACAACTTCCTTGATCCAACCTTTAGATCGAAGCATTATTTCCACCTTTAAGATTAATTATATTAAATGGAGTTTTAATGATATTTTTAATTTGAAGATAATGAATCACAGTTACAGAAGGCTGGAATAAATACACAATTTTAAGTTGTGTGAAGAATATTGCTTTAGTTTTGAGTGATATAAAGCCGTCAACTTTAAATGCTTGTTGGAAAGCAATATGACCAGAATTAGTTGTACCAAGGAATATGGTTCCAACAACTGAAGAAGGAGTAACTGGCATTATTAATTTATTAAATACATTTCAAGAAAGAGGCTCTGACAATTTGAATGCATATGATATTAACTAATTACTGGTTGATTGCGAATTAACTGATAATGAATTAATTTGCTTAACATCTGAAGTCCTTCCTGCCAATGAATATGGCAGTGACCTTGAACCAGTTTCATTCACTGCAGAAAATATTTATGAAGCTCTTCAGTTTGCTACAACACTGAAAACCACAATTCTAGATATTGATCCAAACATCCAACAAGTCTTAAAATTTCAGAGACTTTTTTTTAAATGTTGCAATGAATATCGAAGAATTTATGAAAACTTAGCAAAAGTTGAGGTTGGAAAAAGAACATCCAAAAACAAACATAAATAATGAAACTGAAGTAGTACTTCCAAATATTTCTCTTTTTTTACTGTCAATAATTACTTTATTTTTTAATTTTTTAAATGAAGAAATGATTTAAATCCCCTCCACCCTCCCCTCTGGTAACCACTGTCCAAATAGTTCATGCAATAAATATAGTGACTTTGTGCCAATTAAAAGGAGAAGGTTGATTGCTTTAGATTACAGTACAGACACCAACAGCAAATAAAATTATTTTGGTTTTTCTGAATTTTCATTAGTATTTTTTTGTGAAATATTTTATGGCTTATATCATCCTGTTTCTTTAGTACTTTTCTTCATACTGGTGTACTCTTCACTCAGTTTTCTTCCATGTAAGAAATGTGGAATAGATAATCTGTGTAAATTGAGGGATAGGTGTATTTTGTGTATGAACCGTCATTCCTTAGAAGTTTATTTCTGCCAGATGTTTAGTGGCAGTTCTAATTTAGGACCACTTTAAACTCAATTCTTTACCCGAGAACCATTTGGAATCATTTGGTAGTCTGAATTTGGGCTCTCCACTTATAAGACGGCTGGGCTGGTTTGTGGTTATGATTTTTCAGGGTTGTTTTATTGTTTTGTACTGAGAGGGAGCGGGAATTTCACTAGGGCAAATTTGTAATCCCCTAGGGAGGATTTTTAGCCCACCCATACACTGAGAATGTACAATAAATCCTTACTTAATGTCATCAGTAGTGTTTTGGAAGCTACGACATTAAGATCCTATGGCATATTTCTGGTCACAAAAACATCCCCAAACTTTTAAATAAAGACACAAAACATTTCTCATATTAAATATTGCAATAAATGTGAGCTATACATACATTTAAGAAAGATGAATAAAAACAAGATAATTCTTTTCCAACCCACTTATTCCAATTCTGGGTCATGGGTGGCCAGAGCCTATCTCAGCAGCTCAGGGCTGAAGGTGGGACCTGCCCTGGACAGGACACCTTACCCCGCAGGGCCACTCACACCCACACTCACTCAGATTGGAACTATGCAGATACAACCAGTTTACTTCACGTGCACATCTTTAGGATGTGGGAGGAGAGTCCCCAAAGAAAACACAAACATGGGAAGAACTCCACACAGACCGTGGCCCCCACCTGAGACACTCTCCCTCCCCCCTCCCCCACATCAGCATTATAATAAAACGGCATTATTAGATGACCTGCTGTGTTAGGGTCTCAACTTTAAGAATTGCCTGTTAGACACAATACCTTTAGCAGACCTTGGTCTTTGCTTCCGGTGCTTTGTCCTGCGATGCTGTGAAAAATCTAAACTCAGATTTTTTACCCGCGTTGGCAAATAATACCCACCCATTTAGGGATTCCAGTTACCAGTTCCTCTTATACTTGGTTTTTACCCTCTTGCTAGCTCATCAAGGCATATTTTTTTAATTGAAGTAACATTGGTTTATAACATTATATAAGTTTTAGGTGTGTAACATTATAATTCAGTATCTGTATACATTATAGCTTGCTCACCACCAAAAGTTGTTACGTCTGTCACCGTACATTTGACTCCTTTTACCCATTTCACCTTCCCCCATCCCTTTCCCTCTGGTAACTACCCATCTGTTGTATCAATGAGTTGTGTTTTTTTTTTCAACATTTTATCAAACATTTTAAGTCATTTTCATTAGGAGTATAAATCAGAATAACATTCATATTGTTAGAAATTCCCATATTATTTTATTGTGTCATTTCTAGTCATTTTGGAAAAGAAATACGGGGTTAAATGAGCACCTGAAAGAATTTATAAAAGTGAAATAGAGAGTGTAGTCTTTTACAGCTGCTAATTAATGATATCTCTTTTTTTTATAGGTGTCAGCTGTGATGCATGTTTAAAAGGAAATTTTCGAGGTCGCAGATATAAGTGTTTAATTTGCTACGATTACGATCTTTGTGCATCTTGTTATGAAAGTGGTGCAACAACAACAAGGCATACAACTGACCACCCAATGCAGTGCATATTAACAAGGGTAGATTTTGGTATGTATTTAACAAAATTTTAGTGGATTATCATTTAGAATTTTGTATGTATGTGTGTGAAGAAGTAAAGGCAAGATGTTCTAACCCAATGCATACATGAAGCTCCATATTTATTAAAAATAACATGACTCTTTACAAATTCTAAGTAATTCTTTCTCCAAATCATAGTTTACTTGTTTATGAAAGCCATTCAGAAATATATACAATTGACGAGACGTGAAATAGAGGAGTGCCTGAATAAAGAGAGAATAAAGTTTGACTGTTCTTGCTAACATTACACAGATATTCTTGCTCTAGTTTTCAGAAAGCAGATTATTTCTACAGTTGATTAGAAGACATGGTCAATCCATAAGAAAAGCTATAAATGTTTCATTGCTGTAATTTCTTGCATAGTCATCACTTGTATTATCTGTCTTTTTTATTACATCCATCCTAGTAGATGTGAAGTGGTATCATGTGGTTTCGATTTGCATTTCTCTAATAGTTAATGATGTTGACTATCTTTTCTTGTGCTTATGGGTCATTTGTGTATCTACTTTGGAGAAATATCTGTTCAAATCCTTGCCAATTTTTAAGTTAGGTAATATGTCTTTTTTATTATTGGGTTTTAATAGTTCATTGTATATTTTGTATACAACTTCCTTATCAGATGAATGATTTGCAGAAATTTTCTCTCATTGCATGGGTTGTCTCTTCACTTTCTTGATGGTGTGTTTTGAAGCACAAAAGTTTTAATTTTGATGATGTTCATTTTATCTTTTATTTTCTTATATTCTGCTTTTGGTGTCATATCCAGGAAACCATCACCTAATCCAAGATCATAAAGATTTAAAACTGTTTTCTTCTAAGAGTTTTATAGTTTTAGCTTTTACATTTAGATCTTTGATCTATTTTGAGTTCATTTTTGTATATGGAATGAGGTAGATGTTCAACTTTATTCTTTTTCATATGGATATCTAGCTGTCCCAGCATCATTTGTTGAAAAGAATTCTTAATGAATTGTCTCTTGACATTCTTGTTGAGAATCATTTGGCAAGTGGGGAGAGGGAAATGGGTGATGTTGGTCAAAGGGTACAGTTTTGTTATTCAAGACAAATAAGTTCTGTGTACAGCATGGTGACTGTAGTTAACAATATTGTCTTCTATACCAGAATGTCTTTTATGCCAGCATACACACGTAGACACAGTGATAACTGTGTAGAGGTGATAGATATGTTAATTAGCTTGATTGTGATCTTTTTTCAGTGTATACATATGTCAAAACATCCAGTTGTATACCATTAATATATACAATTTTTATATGTCAAAGATATCTCAGTAATGCTATTTAAAAATCAGGTGACCGTAAAAGCATTTATTTCTGGACTCTCAGGCTATTCCATTGATATAGATGTCTGTCTTTATGTCAGTACCACACTGTCTGAAAACTACCTTTGTAGTAAGTTTTGAAATTAAGACCTGTGAGTCTTCCAACTTTGTTCTTTTTCAAGATTGTTTTGGGCACTCTAGATCCCTTGGGTTTCCATGTGCATTCTAGGATCAGTTTGTCAAAATTCTGCAAAGACTCCAACTGGAATTTTGATAGAGATTATTTTGAATCTGTAGATCAGTTTGGAGAGAAATGCTATTAAGCATATCAGTTATGAACATAGGATATCTATCTATTTATTAGGTCACCTTTAATTTCTTTCAACAAAGTTTTGTAATTATCGGAGAATAAGTTTGATACTTCTCTCATTAAATGTATTCCTAAGTATTTCATTCTTTTTCCTATTGTAAATGGAATTTTATTTCATTTTTGTATTCACTGCAAGTATATAGAAAAACAATTTATTCTAATTGTTTTTTAGTGGATTCCTATATACAAGGTCATATAGTTTTACTTATTTTTTCATCTGGATGGCTTTAATTTTCTTGTCTAATCTCTTTGGTTAGATCCTCCAGTTAAAATACTGAGTAGAAATGGTAAGAGTAGACATTCTTATCTTGTTCCTGGTCTTAGAGAGAAAGTATCTAGTCTTTTACTAGTATGATGTTAGTTGTGCCTTTTTTGTAAGCTACCCTTTATCGGGTGAGGAAGTTCTATTTTTTTAAATATATTTACCCCAACTCACTTGGCAAGTATTACGCACATAATAAATGGTAAATATATATGTAGTGGGTAAATATTTTTAAGATAGTCTAAATCTCTCTTAAGAAATATGTGAACAAATCAATCATGTAATGAACTCTTCCATTTTCTCTTCTCACAAAAATGAGCGTATCTTCTTAAATTGGGCATTCATTTCATGTTAAATAATGCGATAGTTCTTTGTAATGAAGTGACATAATCTACTAAATATACTTTCAGTTACCTTTTTGTGTGTGTATACTAATGGAAGAAAGTAAACTTACTCCTCAAGATGTACTAGTGAGGCAAATAGATCATTCCCACAGACTCTCACTAATTGTCCAGTTCTTTAGTAACCAAGTTGGGCAAAGTATGTTGTGGTAGTACCACATTCAAGTTAGCATTTACAAGAACTGAATAAAGAAAGTCCTTCCTGCTGTAAAATGATATATGTTCTACAGGTAAAACTGCATCTGGGAGTTGGTGTATTGATCATGGTCATCTGCTCTTTCCCTCTGGGCATTTGTGTTCTTGTATATTGTACTTCCTGCTGATTCTTTATGTTGACATTGGCATTGCCACAGTATATATAAAGAAAAAGTAAATTACAATAAAATCAGAACCAGATGTGAAATGAGAGATGTTTTAACATTAAATGAAGGGATTAAAACGCTGTTTGCTTTGTTTTTCTCTTAAGGCTGTAGTAGCTATATGGAGAAGGAATTTGGAGGGGCATCATGGAGTCCTTGGGAGAATAAGGATGTTGCAAATGTAAACAGAGAGGTACCTAAGCACTCCTTGACAGAGTGAGGTTGTTGGTGGAGATTTCAGGCACGCCTTTTTTTAATTATTATTTTGTATGATATGATTACATTTGTATATATTTTAAAAACTAATAATAGTTATTTCTCAGTGCAATTCCACTTTCTTTTTCAGATTTGTACTATGGTGGAGAAGCTTTCTCTGTAGAGCAGCCACAGTCTTTTACTTGTCCCTATTGTGGAAAAATGGGCTATACGGAGACATCTCTTCAAGAACATGTTACTTCTGAACACGCAGAAACATCAACAGAAGTGGTAAGTGAAGCAGCTTTGTGTCTAAAATGATGGGGTAAAGTACATTATTTTTAATATAAATAAAACTAGGTCACTATCATGTACCTTCCAAGTATACTGATACTGTTCGCATAATAATTCTTAAAATTAGGCTTTAACAGCAAGTTTTACACATCCTAGGAGGCTGCATAGATAGATGTGCAAGATAATTCCCCTCATTTGTGCACACTCGCCATTCTTGCCCTATTGCTAAAAGCAAAGTATGGAATCTTGACCAAATTTTATTTTCAATAATAAATCTTATGGAGAAAAATGACAGCATAAAAGGACTTATAAATCTTTTACTACTGATTCAGAATAATTAGTTTTAGCTGATAATTTAATATTTAAACAGTTGTCAATTAAAAAGAGTCATAGAGCACAGAATAGAAATTATCATTCTGACATTTTGTGTATAAACAATTAGATGTATTTGATCTAAATTTTCAACACATGTTTCCTTATTAGGAGCAGTAATAGTGCATGAACCACAGTTTGTTTTTTTAATTCCCCACCCTCCTTCCATCCCTGGTTGGGGTCTCCCCTGAAGAACTGGATCTCTGAAGATGGGGCGTCTCCTCCCACACACTCGCCGCACACACCCAGGGCCTGGCGCATCCAGGACCTGGACCGTGGCTCCACTGGGCCTCGAACCCAAGACCTGTGTGTAAAGCAGACGTGCTAACCACTACTCTATGGAACCACCCCCTCATGAACACAGTTTTTACAGATCTTATAAATCTAATCTTGTACACTTTTTAAAATATTATAATTACCTATTTATCCTTATAATCATCAGGTAGTTAGCAAAGGTAAGCATTGAAAAGCCAAATATACATTAGAAGAAAAAAAATAGGTTTTGATTGTTACTGCTTGCATTATTTATGAAAGAATGCAATTGGATGCTGTGTGTTTTTCTGTGAATTAACAGTAGTATTTTATTTAATAATAGTGGAGAAATATATAGAATTTGAAACATACAATTGCTATAGGCAACTATATTGCCACTACCCAACTGCATTTTGCTAAAGAGATTATAGATGACCAGGATTCGGTACTTTTATCATTTGTGCTTTTCATTATTTTTTCCTCAAACACTTTGTATTTTATAAATCATTTTTTCTCTCTTTAATATCACTATCTTTGCATATTGTTTTAGTAATAGTTATTTTGAGCACATTTACTTTTTTAAAATCAGATAGTACTTTTGATTATAAGGGCTATACAGCCATTAGTATCTCAGCATATTTTTGAGTTGATAACAGGGAAGGAAATGATAGACACTTGGGATATTTCCGATTTGTTCTGGGATAATCTATGTTTATATGTCATGATATATTTTTTAAAAATTTTCAGTGATAGTTGACATTAAATACATTAGTTTCAGGAGTACAGCATAGTGGTTAGCCATTTATATAACTTAGAAAGTGTGTGTCATATTTTTAAAGAATCCATTTCTTTGATATGAAAACCAAGAGGGAGAATCGCTTAGATTATCATGACAATGAGATAATGGTAGCTTTCCTAGCAAGGTATCTGTACTACTCTTGAGAGTGTGTTGTCATCTCTGGGTAGGGTTTTCATTGCTCTGTACTCTTCTCTGTATTGAATTAAAATCTTGCTGGGAAAGGTGAACAGGTAAGTTTTCAGAATGAGAAGAACACTTAATGTGAAAGGAGGTGCTGGGTAAGATAGCAGCAGGTGTTCGAGGCATTCATTCTAAATTCTTTTTCTCTTTGGCCACTGGTGTGGTTTCTGTTTTGAAAGACCGGTTTGTCTAGTTCAGTGTCTAGACAGCTAATTTCAGGTCAGTGCATAGAAATATTTTGCAGAGCCTGTAGGGAGAGTGGTAGAAATTAAAGATGGGAGCTTTCTGGCAATTGTTGGCAAATTATAAGGTAGCTCAGAATTTCTTTAAGCACTTCTCAACCTTCTCTTCTACTACCCTTTTCCCACTGTGCCACTCAAGCTAAAAAAAAAAAATGGTTAAGAAAATTATTTGAAGATGCCAAACTCAATCTCACTTGACAAATTGGTTATGCCCTTGAGAAGAGGAGCATACAATGCTACCGTCATCACCAGACTCTAATTTAAAAAACTTTATAAACAATATAAACCCACTAACTTAGGTAGAGTTCATCTCTGGGTCTTCACTAAAATTGTTGCTAGCTTTTGGACACTGCCTCTGTGCCTCTGTCTCCCTGCAGCATTCAGGTGCTTATTGACGCATTAAGCAATAAGAGGTTCCCATTCCCTTTCCTAAAATCTACAAATAAAATATCTAGCTTACCCCCAGAGAAGATAGAAAAAGCAGAGCTTACATTGGAGTATTTCTTCTATGTAAGCATTGATGCTCATATTTAGAGTGAATTATGGACAGGATAAAGCTCTTGACATCTTTGGAGTTCTTTTTTATTGTGGCTGAATCATGTTATTTCAAGTTTTGGAAATTTTAGGACATCAGCATACACATATAATTTAAATTTCTGTCCAAGAAACATATTTAAAACCAAAACTTAATTATTTAGGACTTTTAAATCATGTATAGAAATGTAGGGAAAATTAAAACTTTTGTATATAACGAAAACTCCCTAACATTCTATACGCTGTCTTTAGAAGCAGGTGATGGTTCTGACGTAAGCATTAAAATGGGGAGAATGGAACTGAGGAGAAAAATAAGTTCAATGTGAAATAATTCATACTTAATTTCAGTGTTCCACTGCAACAACAGAAAATTAGATGATAATCAAGTTGAACAGTATGCTCACTCAGATGTTGTAAGGACCTATATCTGTTTTGGCAAAATGAATGACTAAGGTGCAAGTAGCAACTCAGATGGTTCCAGTGGACCCAAAAGGAGTTTACCATATAGGATAGGTTTTCCACTGGTGCTTTTTGTATGTCCTCAAAGCAAAACTCCAGTATTCAGTCTTATATTTATTATACCTGCAGATTTTATAAGGTAAACTACCTTTATTTGGACACGAGATCTAAAAACTTGAAGTTGTCAATTAACTTTACCAGTTAATTGACTTAGTAGAATGTCTTTTTTAGTATAAGGATTCAAAGATAATGCTTGTAAACAAGTTTCGTTGTGTCTTGGCTTCAAATTTTTATGGCTCTTTTGGGGGCATCACTCTTAAACTCTGTTAAAAGTACCACATTGTATTGAAGGTGATGAGAAAAATCTGCCTTACAGGAAAAGCCTTAGGCATTTCTTGAGCTAAGTTTAAGAGCCCCTTAAAAAGGGAGACATGAATTATATCCCCAATTTGAATAAATAATGAAAAATACACCTTGATTTTTCAAAAGAGAGAGACTTATGTGAACTTTAATGGTGGCAAGTTTATCTTATCTCACTTTTTGATATCATTATGATCATTTCTTGATAATTTTTATAACCCTGAATATTAAGTTAGCACTGACTTGGTACTCGGTAAATAATGAATTAGTTAATCTGTAAGAACAAAATTATACTATATAACAAATTTAACCAGTCAGAACTTTAACTTTTACCAGCTTACCTGTATTTCGTGGCATAGGTCCTTTACTGGAAGTCGGTATAAAGAATAGCGTAAAAGAAATTGCGCTTATTGCACTTCCAGGCTTTACTTACACGTTTCTATTTAAATTTATATAGGCTACATATATAACTTCAAAAAGGCTATTTTTGTAAATATCTTTTGGATATTTAGTTTGGAACTCAGAGCACAATAAGCACATAAATTGACAGAACACATTATGTGGTGAACTTTCACTTCAAAGCCAGTTTAGGGAAACCTACCTAACATTTTATTAGAAAATGTAGTATTAAATAACACAGGAAAATTATTTGACTTTAAATTGTGCTGTCTTTCTTGGGCTTATGGTTGGTTAAAAAAGCAAATTCACACAAGGATGAAGAAATAAAGCAGAGTTTTTCTGAAGACAGTAGAGCTGTGGCAGTGAGCAGGGTCTCACTTCATTTCAGTTTCACTTCAGAACCTATAACTCCCCAGATACATCACTTTTCATTTTTTAAACCATGTTTAATTTCATAACTATACTCACAACTGTGACAGAGGAAAGGAATGAGAAAAGGGGAAGGAATTTTCAAGTAATGACAGGACAAAAAGCAAAGATGACTTGGAGCCTGCAGAGAGGCTTATATGTGAGAAAAAAATGTGGGCGTCTGAGCAGAAATTAACTGAGTCGTTAGCTGTAAAAAAGGAAGAGGGAAACATAGCATACTTTATCATACTTCTTTGCTCTCGGAAGGATGTCAGAAGGAAGGCTGGTCTACATCATTCCTGGGTTAATAGGAGCGGCTTGGAAAGCGAAACATTTGCTGGCCTTTTGCAAGACAAATATTCATAACTTCTGAGTGTATCTCTCTGAGTATTAACCAAGAACATTACATTTAATATGTAAAGTGTGAAGAAATACTGCTTTCTGAAGTCATGAAATTCTGGGAGTCAGGCACAATGGCCGTCAGCTTGATAACAAATTCAAAACATGGCTTCTACCCACACACTTTATGGCCTAAAGACCAACTAGCTCACGTGAACACAATTGGACAATAATCCAGGAAGGAATCAGAGAGGGCTTTTGTGACTTGGTAGGCCTTGAAAAATGGGTGTGATTTCAAAAAGTTGACAGAATGGGAAGGGAATGGCATTATTCAGAGGGACAATACGAACCAAGATATGATATTGAGAAAGAACGTAATAGATGGAGGGGCTGGTAAGGCATTGATTGTTGTGAGAAATAAAATTGAATCTGCCAAGTAAGGGCAAATAATAGAGAACCTTTAAAACCAGAATGTTTGCCCACTTGGTTTGGTGGACAATAAAGAGAAATTTTGACACCTGTACAGAGGAATGACATTACTTTCTCTACCATCATGCCACAGAAGCTATTGTTTGGGAAGGGAAGGATGGTGACATTTGAGTGACTGTAGATCTTTTGAAGCAGGATGAACCTAATTGTAATGATTATGTGGATGAGCATGGATCACAAAAGGGTAGAAATTTCAAAAAAGCTGTGCTGCCTACTATAAGATTGTGCTTGCCGGAGAAATGATGCATCAAACATTTGGTGTCACCAGAAAGTAACAATAGAAGATGATGTAGAGAAATCACAACTTTTGAAGAGATACTCTCAAAAGGAGAATGTTTCTCATGGATCTAAAACTAACTCGGTAAAAGACATAAATGAGTTTATCAAGTTTGTGATCCAGAAATCTAGTAAAGAAATGCCAGTTGCCAAGGCAGTTATTTCACTTAAGATATTTGCTGTTAACAAGAAACATGGTGTCCCAGAGTTCTCAAGGGAAGTTTCACAGGTCTGAAAAGATGATGCATTAAATTCGCTTGGCCTCATTTTAAAGAACTAGCCTAGCTCCCTGGTATCTACTGAATGATTTTGGTGAAAAACCAATCTGTATAATGCTGCAGACTAGATTCAGTTAAAGCCAGGTTATATGGTGGATCAGGTAGGCAATTTTTTAAAATGCATTTTTCTGTGGCAGTAAACAAAATGGACAAGAGACTTGTTATGAAGCCTTTCAAGAAAAAAAGGGGGGAAAGAACTCATTACATCATGAATTTAACTGTTTTTCTATCGTTTTTAAAGCTCTGCACAGTACCCAGAGAGAATGCCGTTGGGTGTGGGTGTATGAGTTTAAGAAAGGCTGGGGGAAATCCAAATTTGCTTTAGACTGGTTGATAATTGTATGGGGAAGAATGTGTGGTGCTCTTGTTTAAAAACAAGAATCGAGCATTGCTGACTTCAGATTATTTTTTTATAGAGGTAGCATGCTACAGGGGAAAAGTTTTGTAAATTCCTAGTGACTTGGCGTTTACATATGGAATGATGTTCTAGACATCGGTGACCGCCTATGTTAGGAATCGGCACTGACTGGTTGCTTGCTGGCAGTCATGTGCTGGGACCACGTGGGAAAAATGGGAACTCCATTATGTGCTTACCATGGTATCTCATGACAGTACGTTGGTAAAGGCTTCCCTTCCAAAAGGGCTGCAGATAAAAAGCACGACAGATGGTGACCCTCTGCAATATAAAGCAGAAGGGAAAGACCAGAGCTGTAGCAAAGACAGCATAACAAAGCTGGGATGAGGGGAGGGAGTGTTGGGGCGGGGTGCGGATAAGTAACAATAATTTTTGTGAATAAGGATTGGGGGCATGTGGTAAGTAATAATGACATTTGGTTAAATAATAACGGTAAATATTTGTTATTTTTCAGTACATTCTATATTTAAGCTGTATTTGCCAAATTTATTCACTTATAAGATAACAGGGACCCATATCAAAAATACAGGATCTTGAAACTCCTAGAATCAGTTTCCAGGTAGGGGCTGGGGAACTATGTTTTTAAAAAGTGCTCCAGATGATTTACATCCTGAATCAAATTTAAGAAACACTGACTTAAGCCACTTCGGTAAGCTTTAATGTTGACAAGTTGCCATAATTTTAAGTTAATGTTTACTTGGAATTTTCTTGTTCGAGTAATAGATATTACTATATCGTGTGACAGTAGAAGTGTGATAAATATTAATGTTGACAAACTGTCATGATTTTAGTCATTAGTTTATCCTTTGTATTGAATTTTCCTGTCCTGTAAAAGGTATTAGGTACTATCATGTGGACATAAAGACACACATAAAACTAAGCAGTATTTGTGTCCCTGAATACCAGGGTAGCTTTCTGTCTGTCCTTATTCCCACCCCTACATCTCTGTTTATCCTGCCCCACTTCGCTCTTGTTTTTCTTTCTTCTTCTTGTTCCCTCCATTACCTCTCAGAAAATACAACTTTAAGTTACCAAAGTTCTTATTCTAAAATATGAATTAGCTTACTAAGTAATAATGTGAAATTTAAAAGGTGACCAGGCACCTGGTCCAGTCCCATCAGCAGTGGAGCTTAGTTTTCCTTTCTAAGTTCTTATCCGAGTTAACTTTATGTGGCCCAAGTGTGGCACCATCTTCCATTTGGTTTTAATTTAGTGTCTTGATTTTCCTGAGCCAGCTGCTAAACCAGGTGATCCTCCCACCCCAGTAATTCTTTATCTTGGTAATTAATTCTTTATCCCAGTAATTATAGAAGTTTAAATATTTGTTTTTGTATTATTTCTTGCTGAATGAAGCAGTTCTGAATACCTTCATCCTGCTATCTTAGCACATTTACTACAATGAAATCTAAAAGACTTTGAGTTATAGAACTGAAATTAATATACAGTGTTAAAAGATCTTGATTGGGTTTCTGGTTTACACCCCCATCTTAAAGCTGCTTTTCTTTGTAGGAGATTATCAGTCTTATTAGAATACTCTTAGTATGTTTGTTACCTATACTTTCTTATTTGTCTTCCTTCCAAGAATACATATTCTTGAGACTTTTCTCATCTAAGAACATTTACATGCGTCCTCAAAAGTACTGAAACTTCTGCAGCTATCTTTGTGCAATTCAAGTTGTTCATAGATTTTACCCAAAGGCCACTCTCAAAGGAAGATACCTTTTGCTTTTTGGTGTTATTTTCTCTGGGTGAAAATCTTATAATATTATAATAATAGTCCAGCACCTGTTCATTATTGCAAAATGCATTCTCAAAAATATCTAAGCTGATTTGTTTGTTTTATTTTTAAACAGCTGGAGTTGTTTCTGCTTCTCTAAATCTTGTTGGTCTTTTTGCTTTAAGCAAATCTAGTCACAATTCCCAAGCAAGACATACAAAGTAAAATAAGTGTATCAAATATTACCACTCAGTGTCACAGCACAAGAATGGTACATACAGTAAACCTAAATTCCCAGTAAAGAGAGAATTGATAATCTGTAAACTTGTGAGCAGATACAATTGCTTTTCTCTCTGACAGAGAAAAAAAAAGTATCCGACCACTCTTCTGTCTGTCATTTTCTAAGGAGGGCACACGCATGTCTATTTACCTCTTTTTTTCCTTTGCCTCACATCCCTTTGTGACCTCCCTACTTTTTTTGCACTGTCATGCTTCAACATTATTTCTCAAAAGCATTTTACGTTTTCTTGAGGGTATTTCTCAGAGTCTAAAGCAAATAACCAGGACAGCTGGCTGTTTGGGCATAAGAACTGGAATCACAATAGAACTCAAAATATCAGGGGACTTCTGCTTTCTAGTCATTCGAAGATGGGGTTTGTGTTTACTTAGACTGTAGAGATCAGAGTAGTTTGTTTTTTCCCTCCATATTCCAGTGTCGTCCTTTCAAGTCTCACCTTTCCCCTGCCTTCCTATCTCCAGTGCCACTCTCTCCTCCCACACTGCTGTTAAAAGCAATAAAGTCGACCAATTGCCTGAATTTTTCTCCAAGTGAAAGAATTTAAGCACATGACACATGTACTGGCAAGATGAATCACATATCCTATCGACAGCTCTTTCATCCCTAGAGAGGCACAAGCCTAAGACTTTAACTGTATATTTCCTTAGAGCTTTCTTTGGCTGTGCTCCTTTGCATTAGATGTGTCTTCTTGGCTCTGTTCTTTAAGATTGAAGTTTTTCATGCTTCAGGGCTTGGCCTCCACTCTTGGTCCATCATCAGCCCATTTGGACTTCTGAAGAGTAAGGGCCTTTCCTCTGAAAGTTCCTCATTCTTTCTATCCTTCCCCTCCCCTGCCTTCTTTCACCACTTTTGTTGAAAATACTGTTTCAGAAACCACATTTCCAACCTATCAAGCCTCTTCTGCCTGCCTATACACCATTTTATTCCTACTTTCTCTTTACCTTGCCCTAAGGCCCTCAGGGACGTTGATCTTCTAATCCTTGACCTTGCCCTGCTCATTAGTTTTTGTCCCACCTCCTGTCCATCCCTCTGGGAAATAAGGCTCTAAAAATGGGCTCCCACCTCCCCCCTTTTCCCTCTGGAAGTCCCATTAATGAAGTTATAGAGCACATTTGCATATAATCATTATCTGTCTTACCATATCACACTTAAAGTTTGTGCTATTTCATTTTTATAAGACTTTTGCTGTCTTATTTGGAGATTGGCCCTCAAATATAGCTTATTTTGGGTAAGCTTATGTCTCAATCTTTAGCATTCAAGACTGGACTTAGTCAGACACGATGTGCACTAAACAGCACATTTTAAAATTTCTTATGGAAACTATTTTTCTAGACCATATAAATGAATCAGCCAGGCTGTTAGAAGGCTCAAGTTTGAAATGTCTATCTACAACTTTTGTGTCTGACCCTGAGAGAGAGTGTCTGTTTTTGTTGCGTAAGAACATTGAAGGTGCTGTAGTTCTTGTTCAGGCCTCCACTACTTTTTACTAGTTTAAGATCTACTGTGTTTTTGCATGGTTAAAACTTGGTAGTAGTAAAATTTATAGTAAAATATTCATCCAGAAAGATGTCTGATCAGTGTTCATCTATTAAATCTTCTTTCTTTATTTTCATTTCAGATTTGTCCAATATGTGCAGCATTACCTGGAGGTGATCCTAATCATGTCACGGATGACTTTGCAGCTCACCTTACACTTGAACACAGAGCCCCTAGAGATTTAATATCCTTTTAAGAGGCAACAAAGGAAAGAGTTGTTTGTAACATTTGTCATTTTGATTATTTTTAAGGACAGTATCCCCAAAGAGAAAAACTAACTTCCAATTTATTTTAGTTTTACTGTTTTTCTAAAAGTGATGCAATGTTGAGGTGCAATTTCTTATTTCTCTTTTTAGATATTTGACCAATCTTCAGGAGAGTGTTTTCATAAAAAGAGGAAAATACTAGTCCAAATTAAAATTAATTAACTATAAGGATTTATTTGCTTCCCCTCCGTGTTCTCTGTTGCCTTCCCCTGTTACAGGCAGGATGTTAGTAGGCAGGTGTATATTTGGGGCTCTTTTCCCTTTTGGAGTACCCTTCTCCAGAGAAAGACATTTCCTTCCCAGTCTCTGAGTAGGATAGCATAAAATCAGGTCAAGCTCTGCATTCCTTGATTGCTTTCATTTCTGATTCCCCTTCCCAATCCTATCTCACCTCAGGTCTTGGCCGTGTTCCCTGTAATCTCCCAAGAGTTTACTGGCCCACCAGAGTGAGTAATTTTGTAGATTATGTGCTTCTGATTTCAGGTTACCGATTGTTTTTCTGAAACTATCACCTATTAACTTAGGATTCTGTTCTCATGTAAAGGTTTCAGTGCTTGTTGCAATTTAAAGCAATTCAAGAGCTAATCTCAATTTCTCTCTCTGCCCGACTGTATTCTTACTCTTTTGATTGCCTCCTGGCAATCATAATTCAACCTTAGACCTATTAAGGGAGAAACTGGTCTGGTCACTCATTTTTTTTATCCTACAGCTCTTATCTCTTGCTCACAGTTCCTGATTTTCTAACTGGAAATATGATCCTTTAGAGTTAGGGAAAGATAAGTGAAAACTAATGGAAAGTAAAGATATAGACCCAACCTGAGAAATTAGAATGTAAGCCTGACCTGAGCTAACCTCGGAGCTAGTACTCAATGAACAGAAGAAACTACTCTTTATCCTAAGTGCAGGAACACTAAAATCAAAATGAAGAAAGCAGTGATTTTCTTTTTTAAGTGAATAAGAAAACCCAAATGGGCCAAAAAATACATAAGCCTTTGAGTCATTTTGCATTTTGTATAAAAGAATTCTATAACAATACCCATGCTTGATCCATGCTTCACTCCACCTTTATGGAAAAGCTAGGCAAATAACTTAAAACCAAACTTAACTTTTTCAGTAAGTTTAAGGGCCTCTAGTGAAATTGGTTTCTATTCAGTAGAATGTTCCACATTATCTACATCTATTATGATTTTTTATAAGTCATTGGTTACCAAGAAAAAATTAAATTGTGCAAAATATAAGAGTAGGAGATGGCTTATGTTATATTTTATATGTTATATTTTAGATTCCAAAGGAACATTACCATGAAGTTCTAGAAAAAAGTATGTTGGCATAGCAGTTATTCTGGAAGCATACTAATTTTCAGGTACTTAAGATGCTACTGTGTGGTAACTTTGTTTGACATGAGGGAATGGTTTCTCTGAATGCCTCCAAAGTATCAGAACCCTTTTTTTTAGCAACAGCATTAAAAAAGAATTTAAAGACAGTTTAAAACTGGTAAAAGGACTCTTACACCTGAACTTATTCATACTGTTTCTTTCTCATTACAGATGATAATTGAGATATGGTTAGCTTACATATTAGCATATTCTCCTCAGATATAAAAACTGATGCTTATTGATTGTGGTCACTTTGTTATGAAAATATATGAAATTCAGTACCTAAATCAGAGTAAGAGAATGTGTCACCTCAGATGTTTGACTGGGTGATGCCCTTCACTTCATCTGGCAATGTTATTCTGGTCATTGCACCTGGAGCCTAGGAAGAAATTTCTTCCCACCTGGAGAAACTTTTTTTCCCTTTGAAAATAGACACACATAATATATACATACTCACATGTTGCTTTATATTTGTGTCTTTTTTTAGAGTTAATAGCCCTTATAGATACAGTAGTGATGTTTGCATTCTAAATGTGCTATTTTAAATTGCTTACCAATTTAGGAAATCTGTATGTCTAACTAGCAAAGGCTTGAGTGATTTTTTTTTCCCTTTCTCTAAAAACTCGGGTCTTTCCTTAACTTTGGAGTTATGATGAATCGAGTGGTGTTCGACATGTACGTAGAATGTTTCACCCTGGCCGGGGATTGGGAGGTCCTCGTGCTCGTAGATCAAACATGCACTTTACTAGCAGTTCTACTGGTGGACTTTCTTCTTCTCAGAGTTCATATTCTCCAAGCAATAGGGAAGCCATGGATCCTATAGCTGGTAAGTTAGTTTCATATTAATACTGGAAATGGCTGGGGAGGGAGCTCCCTTTAAAATTTTTTGATGAGATTTTGTTCTTAGTCTCATCACACTCCTATTCTCCTTCCTAGAATTCCCAAAAGTTTTTAACTATTAAGTGTTTTTAAAATAGACAATATATTCATATTATTCTGGCATTTCTCTAAGTACGTAGAAGCATAAGATTATAAGAAATGGTTCTATGTTCTGTTTGTGGCCTGCATTGGAACCCAAGAAAATCATAAAAGATATCAGCTGAAAGACCTCCAGAATTCCATGGTTCAGCCTCCACAAATACACAGATAAGAAAACTGATTGACAAGACTAAAGAATTAAGCTCTTCACATACAAGAAAGTGAAGTAGGAATTTCTCCCTTCTTGCCTTGATTTAAGAGCTATACTGTTGTGGAACATAGTGAAAAGTACCTGGGAAGCCAGCCTTAGAACACAAGTGCTAGGAGTCAAAAGGTCAGAAATCACTATAGGTAACAAAAGGAAACTAGACTTTGGGTGGTGAGCACACAATAGAGTATATAGATACTGAATTATAATGTTGTACACCTGAAATTTATATAATGTTATAAACCAGTGTTATCCCAATAAATTAAATTGTTTTTAAAGAAACCACTGTAGCCTGAGACTCTGAAAGACATACCAAGCACAGACAGGCAGTAAGACTCTGGAAAGCCTGTCCAGGTTCCAAATGTGCGCACATGGGGGAATGTATACTTGGAAGCCACGATGTACCTTGCAGAACATCCTGAAACACTGAAAAGTACAAATATGTGGTAGAGACTAGGAACAGTTTTACTCATGAAATGTTCTTAAAAAATGTGAGATATACAATGTAAAATCATTTTATATGTGCTTTGGGCATTTGGATGTGCAATAAGCCCAGTAAACTGAATTTGGGGGACTTAACAAAATAATTTCTTCATTCAATGGGAATATACTATTTACCTGCTGTCACTAAAGGTTAAAGTAATTTCTGGGAAGAAAATTCAAAATTGAGAAATTCTCTCCATTCAGTTTTGTCTATCAGTGAAAATTTGTTTATTTTAGTAGTGTACAGTATGAAAGAATGTTGCTTTATCCCTGAAATAAGACAATTGTGAACAAGAAAACATAACTTTACCCTCTTAATGAGTTTTAATGATGAAGAGCATTCGCTAGCCTTGGAATTTCTGTCTACAAGGCAGCTGTCAGTTCCGTGTAAGCTAGGTAGATGGACCCTCCACACGGGAGAAGGCAGTGTCTACACCTTCCTTAGGTGAGGACACAGGGACACTGGTCCACATTGCTCTTCATGAGAACTGCCTTATTGAAATAGAGTCTGGATGGTAACAGACCACCAAATAAGCTGTACAGCCAAGAGCCAGTCAGCCTTGCTGCAGTTGGTACTCAGGCACTCTCAAATGACAGTGCCAGAGAGAGAAGGCAGAGGCAAGTTTGCAAGGCTCACAGTTAGAAATGATCCAGGTCTCTTGGATTTAATTCTAATAATTCATTCAATCATTGATTAAATGTTTAAGCATCTACTATCTCAGGCACTGTTCTAAGAGCTGAGAATATAATAAACAGGATACTTGATCCCTGCTTTCGTGGCGCTCTTGTTGAGAGGGTTTATATTCTGATTGGATGAGTAGATAAACCACTTTAATCTACTAAACTACTTGGAGAACTAAATTAGCTCATTAAACAAATAAACAATCTGTTACGTTTCCCTTAAAACAAAAGTAATTGTATGTGGCTTCATATTCATATGTGCATTCCCCACATACAACTCCTGCCTCCAGGAGGAATTCTAAAGAGCATTATTTTTAATGTTCCTGGGCTAAAAGAGTGATCTGTACCATTTTGTTTTCTGCATTATTTAAGTAGACATTAATCGTCTTCATTTCCATTGGCAGAGCTTTTATCTCAGTTATCAGGAGTGAGACGTTCTGCAGGAGGACAGCTTAATTCTTCTGGCCCTTCCGCTTCTCAGTTACAACAACTGCAGATGCAGCTGCAGCTGGAACGGCAGCACGCCCAGGCAGCACGGCAGCAACTGGAGACCGCACGCAATGCAAGCCGGCGTACTAACACAAGCAGTGTCACCACTACAATCACACAATCCACGGCAACAACCAACACAGCTAACACAGAAAGCAGTCAGCAGACTATCCAGAATTCCCAATTTCTTTTAACAAGGTAGCTTATTTATTAACATAATTTTGAGGAACAGTGTTTTATTGGCACTGCACAGTCTGAAATGATCGTTCCTTTTTTGTGCTTATAAATGTTCTTAAACACTCTGCCTTTGATCAAACCATCAAACCCACAGATCTCTAATCAAAACTGCGTATTCAGTATTTCCCCAAGAATATGAAAAATCATTCTTATTTTAGATAAAGTAGGAATGCAGTGGTCTTGTTCGAATAGTATGTCCTCATCTCATAGGAATTTCTATTCCCAGATTGCCTATAAAACTTTAATACCGTGTCATTTACATATGTGAGACATATTAGGTACATTTATTATCACAATTAACATTGCTTTTTTTTATGGCTAGTTTCAGTCTGCTGTGAAATATTAAAAGGTACAAGAGAAGATTTCATAAGTGGCAGTTTTCTCCTGAGAATTTCTAAAGAAGTATTTAAATTCTTATGGTTGGCACATACAAAAGTGACTACTAAAAATATGGTTTACCATGGTGTAAAAAAATATTCAGTACACACAGTAAATGGCCAACAACAGGAGTGTAACTTGCCAGATCGAGATACTTACCTCAAAAAGGAGACTTACCAATGGGTATATCCACTGAGAGTTCACTGACCTATGGGTGGATTGACTATCTTGCTAGTGCCCTTAGAAAAGACACCTTCCTACACTTGGCCCTGTTGTTTTGTCTTGTCTTGTTTTTTTAGTCCCCTAATCAGTGGGCTTGATCTGGGATTTTTCTCTGTGTAGTAATTCTACACTGGATACCCCGGCTCACGGGGCATGGTGTGGGTCGCTTCTGAGTGCTTTCCTTGGATTCTGGTTGTAGCTTCCAGAAGGCCCCCTTCTGTCATCTGAAACCGTACATTGCATAATACTTTGTAATTTGCAGACCATTTTCCACATCTTTCATTGTGTCATTTGTTCCTGATTCATGATTTTACCTAAGGCAGTATTTCTCAAAAACTATTCCCTGGAACTTTTTATATTCTAAGGGAATATATGTAGTTACTTATGTTTAATTTTTTTTTCCTGATGAATAATTTGGGCAAAACTAAGTAACAAAAACAGTTTACATACTATGGGCTTCCCAGAACTTCAAATATATTAACGTGCATTGTGAATCTTCAAAACAAGGAGAGGGCTGCAGTGTCTCCAAGGGGAAATCCTGGTCTCCGGTCATACAGCTATTAGGTGATGTGTGTGGGGCTCAAGCCTTGTCTTTGGTCACTTTGGCCAGGGGCAATTTCTGCTCTGTTGCCTTAGAACTGATGGTGAGGACACAGTTTCTTTGGATTCCAAAATGGTTGACCTTTTAGAAAGTGATTAAGTGCTTATGTCAGATTCCAGTTTGGGTAATGGAGCCAGTTAGTTTTGCTAACCTCCATTTGAAGATTCTTATAAGCTTTGCAGGTTTTTAGATCCCAAATGAAGTTTGGCCCACGAGAAAAACTAGCTCTCGTACCAGATTTTATCTGCCCCTTGGGAGTAAAACATTTTGTCAGTTATTTCCTAAAAATAAAAATAGTAATATTGGAATTGCATGTTCTCCAAAGGGTTGGAACCTCAGCCTATACGTTTCTAGTTTGCTTAGTGAATAGATAGTCTTCCATACAGCCTTTATTTTTCTATAGTAGCTTTGACTTTAGACCTTTTTTTTTCTTTACCAAAGGCCTTTTCCAAAGCTAAGAATGTGGAATATATTTCACTTCACATTTTTATACTTTTTGATTGAGAGTATGTAGCCTATTGTTTAGTCTCCTATTTCATTAATACTTTTTAATGATATTCTTAATTTTGTTTTAACTGTAAATGTCATCAGTCCGTTCCTTTTCATTTAGATTTAATAACTTCATGTAATTACCTCTGTATCCTTTTGCTTTCTTTAAATTCTGAAATTCAGATCTTTAAATTCGTTTTCTGAGTTGTAGATCTAATCATTCAGTGGTTTTGAACTTGATAGCCGTGAGATTTTGAACAAGTCACTTAACCTCTGCTTCAGTTTTCTCATTCTGTAAAATGTTGATAATAATAGGACTTAATTCATAGGAGTTAAAAGAAATAATACATATCAAAAGCACTTAAAACAGAGCCTGACCCATAGTAAGTGCCCAGTAGGTATCCTCCACTGTTGATTTGGGAATCCCCTGCGCCTTTCGGCATAGATAAGGCAGCAGAGAGCAGATGCCAGCTGTAGAGGAGCGTGAAGTTGATCTGTCTGTGGGCTTCAGGTACATCTAGGTTTACTGGAGAAGCTCCTGTTACGCATGCCTGCTGGTCCTTTCACTGTCAACATCTCCCTGTTTTGTTACTTTTCCCAACCCCAGTGCTCCAGCTAGTTTCTGTTTTTGTCTTTGTCACCATAAATGTAAAGAAATAAAATCAGTACAGAAATTAAGCAGAATCAAATTTTGCTTAAGTCATTTAACAGGTTAGTACAAGAATTCAACTCTTAACATCTATCCAGTGTCTGTGCAGATGGACCAGGCTTCCCAGCATAGCCTAGAAGGTCTGAGTGCACATTCAGATGAGCATTCCAGGCCGTTAGACCTCAGCCCAGCTTACCCGATTTTTGGTAGGAGAAATGTAGTGGAGGGAGGGAGTTTTCTTGTCCGCTAGGGCTTCTCTTCGTATCTTCATTTCAAGAAGAATTACATGGAAATAATAGAGAAAAGTCAAGGGAACTTTTAGGAGTTTCTTCAGTCGAGTATCCTTGTCACTGCAGATTTTGTTTTTATGACTGAGGTTACTACTTTTCCTGTTTTAACTACCCACAGGTGAAATTCTGGTTAGGGAAATTACTACTTCTCCAAACATCTAATCGGCTAGAAAATTTGTTTTCCTCAGACAATTTTTCACCGCAGTTTTCTCTGAAGGAAGTGTGAGAAGTCTAAATGGATTTTTCTCATTGAATCTAATTAAAGTATAGATTTGCACCTCAGGGTAACGGTATTGCTACAAATGTGGGGAATTAATCTCAACGTAATTAAGGTGATAGAGTGAGGTGTTCCAATAACATGTCTCAGATTCTGAGTTTGCCACCTGTGAAGCTTACACAGTGTAGGACATTGCAGAAATTGACCATGCCTTTGTTCCTCGACTTTTTACCAATGAGATCTTTTCTTTTTAACTTACACAGGTTAAATGATCCTAAAATGTCTGAAACAGAGCGTCAGTCCATGGAAAGTGAGCGCGCAGACCGCAGCCTGTTTGTCCAAGAGCTCCTTCTGTCCACTTTAGTGCGTGAAGAGAGCTCCTCCTCAGACGAGGATGAACGGGGGGAGATGGCAGATTTTGGTGCTATGGGCTGTGTAGATATTATGCCTTTAGATGTTGCTTTAGAGAACCTAAATTTAAAAGAGAGTAATAAAGGAAATGAGCCTCCACCACCTCCTCTTTGATGACATCCCAATTCGCAGACAATGTCCTCTGTGCTGTATTTGCCAATGAAAGTGGACAACAACTATCTTGGGTTTGTTTGGTGATTGTAATTTCAGGTCTGTCACTCTTGTTACATTGTGTACATTCAAAAGGAAGAGAGAAAATATATATGATAATCATTTCCACTTAACTAATTTTTACTTCTAGCAGGTAAATGTAGGTAGCAGTGCAGGGGTGATCTCTGCTTCCTGTACCTTGACATGCAAAAGGCTCTCCTAATACTCCACATTCAAACTGAAGAGGAAAATTGAAATCTCTAATGAAGCTGCTGTGTGTATTTATGAATATTAATGAATAAAAACTGCTTGGATGGTTTACCTTAACTACTGCATGAGGTTTTTTGCAGCGTGCATGAGTTTTAGTGACCTTGTTATTTAAAAAATTAAATACAAGGAGTAAAACTTAAACAAAAATAAAAGCCCAAAGCTTTCCCAAACATTATTCAAAGGTTACATGGCAAAAGAGTTACATGATGAAGTAGCTTTTGAATAATGTCTGCCTGAATCACCTTTCTTTGTGTGCCTCCTACGCATAAAGCCAACTCTGCAGTGGAATCTGGGGGTCGTAGCCGGGTGTCATGCTCCGCCCTGTGTGATTGTCCTGTCGCCCTGTTAATTATCTTACCTGTGTGGAGCTCAGCCTGTCTCTTTAACTCATCTATCGAAGACACACCAGTAAAGCTACTGTCGGAATCTGCTGCAGGGCGCTCATGTGCCCTAAAAAAACAAATTCTGTTCATATTTGTTGAAAGTTTTTACTTTTTGTGGTTGTTTAAAAGTTTTTCAATTGTTAAATATGTTTTATTCAGGTGTAGATGAATTTCATTTATTCACTGTTCAATGAAGTTAACCTGAATTATGTTGTCTTTGTTTTTGAAAATCTCACATTCTCAATCATATTTTGCGTTATTTATGTATTGCTTCATAGTTTGCTAAGACAGATCAGTATCAGGGGAGCTTTGAGGATTTGCCTTCCCACATTTTGTCAATATATTACAACCAAATTCTTAATGCTAACTTTAGCACCTTTTATTTATTGGGTTTTTTTCTGGCATAAAAAGTAAAGCCTTTTAATTGAATCATGCCACCTATATGCCTATATTATTAATCCTATGTGTAAAAAAAATGTACAGCTTTTTCGGGATTGTTTTGGGATTTGGAGGGGCCGGGATATTTTTTTATTTTGTTTCAGTTTTGTGCATAGACTTTCACAATAGCTCCAAGGCAGGGACAGCGGGTTTGGGGGTTCAGGGGCAGTTTTTGGAATGTAAATTTAGGACTTTTAAAAAAGGTGCGCACAGCTTCTGATAAATTTATAACTAGACTTACCCTAATCATGTCTTCTTCCAGTTCTCACTTCTCTGAGCCCTTTTGTCAGTCTCTTCTCCCATAGTCCTTTTCCTTTCTCTCTATTTCTCCGTTTCTTCAACACCACAAGCATACAGATTTGAACACCCTCCGGTGTTCTTCCGAGAACTGTGAAGTCCATGTTCATCCAAATGTAACCAAAAAAGAAGTCACCCCACATGTCTAAAAAACTGTTGCTTCTTCATCTCTGAAACTTCAGACTCCAACAGTCTCCAAATACAATAGTTTTGTTTTCTTTAGTTTCTGTGATGGAAAATGTTTTAAAGGAGAATTTTATCCCAGGCTTCTGGTTATACTAGAAGTCAAGTCCAGTAGTGATTTTCATTTCTTTCAATTGGTTGTTGAAACGTTTCAAAAACCAGTTTTCAAGCTGTGGTCTTTTCAAACACATCTTCTGCACATAAGTCACACATTTCAATAAAGCATTTTCAAGACTGTTGACCACTTGAATTTCTTTGGTGTTGGTGAATTAGCCTAACCATTATTTAGAGATTTTATATCTCATCCAGTATTTTTTCTTTCTTATTATACTAAACTTAGATTTTGTGTGAATGCATTACTTTGGATATGAGAAATAGAAATCGCCAATTGTATGCTTTCCCTTTTCCGTGCAAATTCTGGGAAAATGTAAGGTCCTTCCCCTTCTAACATGGTTTAAGGGAACAACTGAAGTTGTGCATTCAGGGCAGTTTAATTTAGGTGATGAATTTAAACTTCAGAAGACTTAAAGGTTCATAAGATTCCATCTCATGTAGAATACTGTATATTAATTATTTTTTACCAGATATTTTACAAATACCTCACCTCATCCTGTATGTAATCAATAATGTATTAGGGTAGAAAGACACAGACTATCAATATAAAAAATATATTTAAGTCCTTCAAATTCTTGTGTCTTTTTTCTTTAGTTTCTGAATTAACATCATATTTTTGGAATTATTGAGTAAAAATAATTGCAAAGACTTTGATGTAAAGGAGACAAAATATACCATTGTTTATTTGGGCTATACCTTCAAATTTCTAAAGACCAGATCCTGAGTTTTGAAGTTTTTGTTTTATTTAATTTTATATGTCTAGGGTATAAGTTTGTAAGTATTCTACAGTTCTTGTCTTCCTCTTTGGAAGTAATTTTAAATCTTTCTGCTCAAGGTGTTCTGGAAGAAGTTTAATGCCATAACTTGGAGAACCCGAAAAAAATTTATAGTGAAGAGGAAGACCTATAGAGAATGTTTTCGTGTATGTAATTTATGGAATAGAATATGCAGTGTGTTTAAGAATCCCAGAATAATTCCTGCTAAATTATAATTGTGTATAGGATATCCATGGGCATCACACTCCTGGATATTAAGTTACAGAGACTAGTAGAATTTGAAATTTAACTGAAATAGTAGATCTACCTCATGATTACCTCAGATTGTTTTCATTCACTTAGTTTCCTAAAATGTTTTAACTTTTTGAACAAATCGAAATTCCTATGTTTTTATGGCTGTAGTCATAAGATATAATTTCTACTGATGGCTACAGTGAAATAATTTGGATTCGTATTTAGAGTACGTTGTTTATTTTTTTAACCTACAGATTTGGAGCCTAGGTCTGTAGTGGATTCTTAATAATTAGATGCAGGTAATTAAGGAGAAAGCCCCTTTCCCCATGGCCCCCAAGGAAATGTAGCTTAGGATAGCAGATTACATTATTAGACTAGCAAAAGTAACATAAAAATCCATTCCATTATCTCCCTCGCTCCCCCGCTATTTTTTCCCCTCAATATTTGAATTTTGAGACTACTGATCACTAAGACTATTGTTTCTGACTAGTATACTCAACTCTTGGTATTTTTTCTGGTCTGTAGGCCACAATTAAACAGGTAAGGGTCTCAGAAGGTCCCTCACAGCAAATATTCCACTTACCTGTGTATTTTACTCTTGGGATCCACACAAACTTCAGTAGTTCATAGCCCTGTTTAAGGGCAAAAATAAAGGAGGTGATCAAGAGGGAAGGAGGGAGGTGATTGGAGAAAAAGGGTCTTCTGAATGGGATCCCTACCACTGAAAAATACTCGGTAAAAAGTAACCTCACTGTAAACTGGAGCCTGATGTGGTTAGCATTGCCCTGTGAAACGGATGTATAAAACCAATCCAGTGTGATGGACGAGTGGATGCTCCCATTACAAGCTCTTTAACAAATATCAGTTTTGTGGGGGAAAAGCCCTATCACAATGTTTATATAAGGGATCTATTGTATTTCTAAATTATTGGCATCTGCAGTTTTAGAGGCACATGCAAAATTGATTCCATGTGCAGCATTAAGTAAAACACTAGGTATGAAATTTTCCCAGAGTTATATGTTAAAGTTGATGATATGCTGGCACAAAGGACATGCTCTTCTGTGCTCTCGCCAAAACTCCACTAGGCACTTCAAAACAGTTGTCTCCCTCAGACATGGAAACAGAAACCTTGTCTCCAGGTTGGAGTGGGGAGGCTGGGGTTGGAATGCAAGATGGAGCAGCAGTTTGCAGACTTTCTGGTCATTCATGACCATGGGAAATTCTGTGGCTTTAAGCATGGCCTTAGTAGAATGATTTCATCACAGTATTCCAAAGCCAAATTTGAGTGCTTTTGTTTTTCAGAATAGTTTGAAAAATTAATTTTTCATACCCATCAACTTCATGCTTCAGCAGTGCTTTGTCTTTGTTACTGACTAGTATACTCTTAACTCTTGGTTCTTCTGATGTTTCGGCCCATCCCTGTCAAATAATTGTACTATAAATATATGAGCTTGGAAAGTTCCTTATTTAAGGAACCCTGCTGCAAGCCTCGCATGCAGATGTTGCCTCTTGGTTGGCAGATTCAAATTTGAAAGATTATTACTCTCTCAGAAGCTGGTCCAGAACCTAAATCCACATGGCATTTTAGTCGGTTGCTATCAGGTGAGTAGTGCCTTGGTTAGGTTCCTCAGATTACCAAGTAAGGCACTCCTCTCAATTCCTCAGGCTTTATAGTCAGTTGAACTTTACAGCAACTAGTAAAAAGTGTCTGATTAAAAAGAAACCCTGAAGTGTGATTTTGTGTCCCTGATAACTTCCTTTGATGCACAAATTGTACACAGACGATGGTGAATGCACCGTGATTTGAAAATCTCTAGGTGCACAAACCCCTCTGGCCCGCTTTCCTCAGGCCTAGACAGACAGTTTTTCTCTTCTAGTCTAAGAGAACTTTACTAACCGCCAGGAACCTAGTGTTTTACATTGTTTCCTTTGTAGATGGTGCATGTGGCCTGCGGTTTCCTGGCTGCTCTGTCTATGCAAACCACCATCACATCACCCCTGATATCTCTCTCGCATACCATACTTTGAGTTCTCAGTAGCTTTGGTCTAAGCCTAAGCGTCATTTACAGCTTGCAGTTTTTACAGACATTACACACCTCCTACTTGCCCCACTGACAATTCCCTAAGAGAATTCTTTAGAAACAACTTCCTAAAATAGCCTTTCTCACCCAATTGGGAGTGTTTTCAAAGGTTACCACACCTATTTCATTGATAAGGTGACTGATCTGATCTGGTGAATGAGCTGCTCCTTTAAATCTTGCTACCAGATTTGAGTGAAAGTTTTTAGAATTCTGCCTTACACATAAAACATCAGTCCAATTTAATAGCAAAACTGGCACAAAAACAGTTGGTACACCCTATTCTGTAAACTGGATGAAGTCCCAGCTCTCCTTTTAGATGTCCTGACCACACTCTGTATAAAAGGTTTACTTGAGGTAGAAGCATCAATATTCCTAAGGTAAGATTTTGTAATGCCACTAAATCAGCATGTGGACCAGACCAACTGGGACGTGAGCACAAGTCACTGTCTCTAGGGGGTGAAAATTTCATGGATTCTTATACCCTAGTTGCATAAACTATTCTGGCCGATCTTGAATGCTTTTAATTTTATCTATGAGAGCTTCTCATGACAACAAGAAAATAGTTTTCACCATTTTTTTAATATGTAGTATGCTAACTACAGTTTGTTGAATTACAAAAGAGCTGGTCATAGCTGCCACTGGAGCGTGCCCAGTTGGTTAGCAGCCACCTTGTTAGCTGACCACTCTTACAATTAACGCTTACTTTGGAAAATACCACACTGACTACAGTAATACTTTAAAATAAATTACTAACTTTGTAACAGGCTCTCAGATTAATTTACACTGATCCCTTATATGGATTATCTTTTATAACATCATCACTTGGCCCCCCAGCTTACTGTGTTTTCTGATTTGAATATATTCTTGGATACATATGTAAAACTGCTACATTATTTTCCATTTCATTCGTGTGGATAACAGCTTGATTTCAATGGCTGTGTTGTATCATCTTAAGATATAACAATCAACAGACTCAGACATCTGTGGTACTAGTACCTGAGCTGGTCTACAGGGGATTGTTATAGTTTTAAATGCCCATGAATATCTTGTTTCCTTCTGTGTTCTGTCTGTGCATGTTTCATTAATGCTTCCAGTGACACCTGAAGTCTTAGCTCTATTTGCCTGCAGAACTTTCAGGTAACCCACCCAGGTTATCCTAAGACCCATTGCTGATAGCATTTGAGTTGCTATCCTGAGAGAGGAAGGTGTGGCATCTGTCCTCAGTCCAGAAAAAGACTTTAGAATAATTTTTCTACGTATAGCTTCACAGGCCAAGTGAGACTAGAAAGAAGGAATTGAAAAAGATCCTCCGGAACTTTGTCTGCATGGCCATGAGACCCACCCATCCAGGACCAGAGAAGGGAGAAGGCTTAATTCTCATCAAATTATTTTTCCTCTTCACAGTCCTTGTTGTCTTCTTGGTTGTGGGTTTTTCCTTTTCGAACACCCAACTGCCTTCAGTGAATGGTAGGGTTCAAAACGAAACCCACACAACTGTGGCATCTAGCCTGAACCAGAATCTTTCACTTTGGCGTAGGCCCCCAGGGACTGAGATGATGAAGTGGGGTCTCTGAGGAAGAAGGTGGAGTGGAACAGTTTTAGCATATGTCAATGAGTCTTAGTTATTTGTAGAGTTTTTTTCCAAGTATTCACCACTCTATGGTTACAAGTCCACCTGATTAAACCAAAACCCACCACGTAGACTCTCAGGTACTTGTCCAGTGGCCCCGGTGCCAGACATTCTTTTTACACTGTCCTATTTCAAATTGCCTTCAGCATAGCCGAGGATTGGCTAAGGTTTCTTAAAGGATGCAACAAATACTGCTTTGCACATACTGTCATAAGGTAGACATTGTTATGGGGCATTTCAAGCACAATTTAGAGCAGTAATTAACAAAGTATTTGCCAAGCGCTCAGCTTTTAGATGTTTATAAATTCTGTAACCAGCCATGATAGATGGTCATCAAGAGAAAGAATGGAATAAGATCGGTAGAAAGAAGTGGCTGGAAATATCACAATGAATAAGAACAGATATAATTTTCAGTATTAGGAATTCAGGTTCAGCTCATCATCTTGATGTTCCCTCTCCCACCTCAAAAGTGCCCCAGTCATATTTGGACTAGCAGGCAAGTCCTGGGCGACAAATGGTCAATCAATTCTGGACAGGTGGTTTTTGACCAAAGGTTAGAACTTAAAATTCATGGCAAGGACTAAGAGATGCACATTTTTCTTATCCAGGGTGGTGGGTGAGGCTCCAAATCAAGTTGAGTTAAAGGTAAAGTTAACCTGGAAAATAGACCTCTGGAATTAAAGTTTAGAGTTGGAAAAATCTAATTGCCCTCTGAAGGCAGTTCCCACAGAAACACACCTGAAAGGGAGTGTTTCCAGCCCAGAACACGAAGAAGATAAAGTGCAATGGTTACAAGCACAGATAAGAGTTTCGATCTTGGATCTGTCACTTTCTAGCTCTGTGATCTTGGTCAAGTTAATTAACCTTAATTAAATAGTGTGCCTATTTTCTCACTATTAAATGAAGCTAATAGTAGTAATGTGCTGATATGGTGGCTGGTGCAAAGTAACTGTTCAATAAATGGTAGGTGGCAGGTCAGAAGGCAGAGAACACAACACAAGATTCACTTGGGAGCAAACTCCAGAAGACAGAGCACATGCATCTATACAAAGGCATGATTCAATTGGCCTGCTCACCTTCAAACACTTGTGAGATTCAGGCCAAAATCTCCCTGGGGACCCGTAACATAGTATAAATCACAAAAACCCCAAAATCTCTATCCGAAGAGTTTGAGATCAGGGGGAGGGAGGTATCACCCTAGGTTAGGTGACCCAGAGGTATCAAAGAATAAACACCGATAGAGACCTCGTTGAGGTTCCTACCACCTTTTCAAGTGCTCAGTTTGTTGTGCCTACTAAGTGCCAGGCACTCAGGGTTCGTGGTCAACGAAGGTCAATAACTAGCACAGCTTTCTTTCCATTCAGTTGCTTCGGCCAAAACCTGTTGGAACCATTTTCTACTCTTCTTTTTCCTCGCACTTCATGTTCATTTAATCAGCAAATCCTGTTGTGCTATTTCCATAAGTTATCCAGGACCTGACCCCTTCTCACCATCTCCATTACTGCCCTTGGCCAAGCCACCATCATCCTCACCCTGCATCCCTGTCTCTTCCCAATCTCTGCTCAACACAGCTGTTGGACCATCTCGTCAGAGCCCAGGAAGACCCCACCACTAAGTGCCTCAGGTTCCTGCAATGGCTCCCATCCCTCTCAGAGTGAAGACCAGGGTTCTCACCATGGCCCCAGGGCCCTGCAGGATGTGGTCATTGTTACTCTTCTGTGTTATTTCCTGCTGCTCTCTTTATGCCCTCCACCCCAGCCTCCCTTGCCACCTTGCTGTTCCTCGGACAGGCCAGAGCTTTGGGACTTTTGCCTTTGCAGTTCCCTTTCTTGGAACGTCCATGTTCCCTTACCTCCTTCTCTTTCTCAAGGAGAACTTCCCTGACCATCCAATTATAATAGCGACCCTATGCCCACCAAGGAGTCCCAGAATTCCCTAGCCCCCTCCCCACTTTGTTGTTTCCCTATAAATCATATCACTATCCGACTCATCCCGCCCCCCACACACACACATACACACATGCACATGGTTGCCAGCTTTCTATTATTCAACACTATATCCCTATGTCTACAACAATATTTGGCACATAGTAGCTGCTCCATAAATATTTATGAAAGAGTGAATATTGTGGGCCAGTCTGTTAAGAGTGATTTTTATAATTTTAAAAGTACATACCATTATAAAATGCTTAGCCACTGTGGAAAAGATTTTGACAGTTCTTTAAAAACTTAAATATAGTTATCATATGACCCAGCAATTCCATTCCTAGGTATGTACCCCAGAGAATTAAAAGCATATGTTCATACACAAATTCACACATGAATATTGATAGCAGCATTACTCATAAGAGCCCCAAAGTGGAAACAACCCAAATGTCCTTCAAGTGATGAATGAGTAAAGAAAACATGGTATATCCATAGAATGGAATGTTATTTGGCCCTAAAGAGGAATGAAGTACTAATACATGCTACAACTTGGATGGGCCCTAAAAACATGTTAAGTGAAAAAAGCGAGACACAAAGGGGCACATGTTACATGATTTCTTTTAAAGGAAATGACCAGAATCAACAAATGTATAGAGACAGAAGGTGGATTAGTGGTCACCAGAGGCTGCAAGGGAAGGGGGAGTGGAGAATAACTGCTAATGGTACAAGGTTTCTTTCTGGATTGATGAAATATTCTAGAATTAGGTAGTGGTGATGGTTGCACAATTCTGTGAATATACTAAAAACTACTGAATCACACACTTTAAAAAGGTGAGTTTTATGTGAACTTTATCTCAAATAAAAAAACATACCCTACGGCCATGCTACCCTGAACACACCCGATCCTGTCTGATCTTGGAAGCTAAGCAGAGTTGGGCCCGGTTAGTACTTGGATGGGAGACCACTAGGAAGACCAGGTGCTGTAGGCGTAAAAAAAAAAAAAAATTAAAAAGTTGGCTTTGGCCAAATTAGCTTTGAGCAATATCACCTATCCATGGACTAGTATTCTGTGTCTTAGGGGTGGTTCCACAGTGTAGCAGTTAGCACGTCTGCTTTACACGCAGAAGGTCCTGGGTTCGCACCCCAGGTGGAGCCATGGATCATACCCCGGGTGTGCCAGGCCCTGGGTGCACGCCTTGAGCGTGTGGGAGGAGTCGCCCCACCTTCAGAGATCCAGTTCTTAAGGGGAGATGGCAACATCCATAGGTCAGTGGTAGAAGATGGAGGAAGGGGAAATCAAAGAGGGGAGGGGGGACCAAAAACATATCTGTGTTAGATATTCTCAATATTCTCACCTTGCATATGATAAAACTAAGTGTAGAGGAGCAGCTCCGCCCTGGTGCCCAGCAGTCCCGCACGACTCCGCATGGGCAAGGCTTGACCGCAGTAGAGGCCAGCAGCTTTGCGAGTTGCTTGGCTAAAGTTGAGGCTGGCAGAGTGACCCACTGCCCATGTTACCTGTTATGTAGACCTCTAGTTCAGTGTCCGTGTCATCTTGTGGAACTAGGGATGCAAGGAGCTGACACCATGCTGATTCTGCCTTTGCTGTCTATATGTATAACACCCTATCTGAATCCACGTGGGCTCAATGTTGCCTGACAGCCCTATCTATGAAAGTGTGGCCAGCCAGCCAAGCAGTTGAAGTGGTGATCCTCACAGCCCTGTTGGTGACCAGGGCTGCTTTAGAGACGCTTAACACTAAGATACAGAGATGGAATTAATTTTCCCAGGTTCTACCACTGCCCGAGCCAAAATCCTGACCCAGGTGTCTGATCACACAAAGTAAAATCCATCTGGCATGATATCTGATATGACAGTAAATTAAAATTAGGACATTTCTAGAAATGCAATTCGTTCTACTAATGTTCTTTTCTGACCTCTTCAGAATTTCGTCCTTCTCTTTACTACCACTAATCCAGAGGAGTCAAGAGTTCAGAAAAGTTTCCCTGGGGCATTTAGATTGTCATTTTTGGGAAATTTTTTGGGTAGGACTCGTAAAGCCACTTAATAACTTTTAGAAACACTGGCCTAAGAAAACACATAAATTTCTTTCTCAGATTAGAATTAAACTGGTGGCCTTTATACTATATTGAACATTGCCTCCAAAATTGCCACTCCATTTTCCAAAGGTTGGAGGTCGTCGCCCATTAAGAATGTTTGAGACATGGCACCTCACCTAGGCCTTTTTCTGTTACCACCCTGATCTTCCAGCTGCCTCTTCTGTCTTTGAGATGAACGAACTTGGCTAATTCCTGGGAACCAGAGTCAGCAGATCCCAAAAAGTTTCTCTGTGTGTTTGTGGTCTTAAGGATCACTTCAGCAGTGACGGGGAAGGTGCAGGCAATGCCAGGGCTCCCCTTCTTGGTCTGTGAGGCTGGTGATCAGCCATCATGAATGGGCTCCATGTTGACAACAAGGCACGAGGCCTTGCTCTAGTGATACGGGGCCAAGGCTGGGATCCGGGACTGAATCCCAGCTGAGGCCAGGCCAGCTATGGGAAATTTGAGCCATTCCTTAACTCAGAGCCTGACCCTCCTGCTGTGTGACAGCTTCCTCACAGGCTGGCTGTGCTGGTGGTCAGAAGTCACGTCCAGAAGGTCCTTGGCGGCCTCACACCTAGAATGCTCCAACGACTGGTCCAGGGAGGAGAATTTTGGGGAAAATCCACACTTCATGACCCCAGTCATGGGGAAGTAGGTCCTTCCAGCTTTAAGAGCAGTAGAGCTTTGTTTGGTGAGGAACTTCTGAGTCTCAAAACCAGAGAGCTGAGCCAGGCCGCCCATCACTTCAGCAACTTCTACACCTCCTGCTCAGCTGTGAGCTGAGTAAGCCAGCAAGAACCAAGCTAGTATAGCAGAGCATTTTGCAACGAGCCTGGAAAAGGGGGTGGCCTCATGCTGAAAACCAATTTTCAACTTTTGCAGTTGACTTTGCAGCTCACTCGTTTCAACTAAGGTGTGAGGGTGACTGTTGCCGCCTTGTTTTAGAGAGAAAAGAACTGAGCATTACTGCACCGTTGCTAATGTTTATCTGGGTCCTTAGTTTGATCCAGGAATTTAGTTGTATTATTTCATGTCATCGTTTCATTTAATTTGTTACCATTTCCCCATTTTAGAAAGGACGAAACTGAGGCCCAGGAAGGTTAAGTAACCTGCCCCGTGTGGCGCTGCCCCAGGCCAGCGGGGGTGTGTTTCCCAGCAGGGCGAGGTTGGAGAGTCTTCACAGCAGGGACAGCATCTGCGGAGCTCGAAGGTATTCGAGGAATAATAAAAGAATGAAGTTCAGATGTGGCCACACGGGGGCAGTGAATCAACACAAAAAGAAAGACAACCCCGTGTCCAGTCCTAAGCCTTGGAGGCCTCCAAGAGATCTGTTTTAACATTTATTTTACAGGTTTCCCCAACAGTAGAGGGGATGGGGTGAATTATGGTGTCTGGGCCAGACTGCCTGGGATCCAAGCAACTGCTATTTCCCAGCTGAGTGATCTGAGGGAAGTGATCTACCCCTGGGGACCTTGTTTCCTCCCACGCAAAGGCTCACTCAGCAATGGGCTAGATGGGGCTTGGAAGCAGTAGTTGAGTGACAGCACTCAACTGCTTAAAGCCAAGAAGTGGCAGCTGTCACAGGGTGCAGCAGGGTTTAAGTGGCAGCCAACCTGGTCAGAGCAGAAGAATTATGGAGATGGGTAATAGAACTTATAACCACAGGCAAAACAGTTGATTAGCCAACAAGGACACTACTCAAATTGAACCATCAAAAGAAATCAAGGATAATGACAATGAAGCTGAGGGCAGTTGCTCCAATAAAAAGTCACAGTCTTTGCCTGGTTTCTATACTAAGCCAATTTTCAAAACCCAGAATCCAGTGATTGAAGAAGAGGCTAGAATTCCAGAATGGACCCTGCACCACATGGCAATTGAACGTAGTAATGATTTCTTCTGGTCTTCTACCAAACGGGCCTATTTACTTGAGTAACTGGGCAATGGGAAAAGGAAAATTCCTAAACATTTTTAGGACAGTTGGCGACAGACTCCTAGCTGTCTTTGGTTACCTGAGACCCAAATTGTAGTCATGGCCCTTTGTTAGAAAGGGAGCATGTAGGGAATAGATAATAAATGGCAATTAAATGGAGCGCTGCCCAAAATCCAGTTCAGAGTAGGTCTATTGAAGTCGGTACTACATATTGTATTATGTACTTATTGTACATATTGTATTATGTCTAAGTATTGCTACCCCAGCTTTTCCATTTGCATGAAATATCCCTTTACTTTCAGTCTCTATGTGTCTTTTGATCTTAAGTGGGCCTCATGTAGGCAGCATATATATAGGTCTTGTTTTCTTGTTCAGCCAGCCACACTATGTCTTTTGATTGGAGCATTTAATCCATTTACATTTAAAGTGATTATTAATAGGTATGCAGTTATCGTCAATGTATTAATTGTTTTCTGATTGTTCTTGTAGTTTCTGTTCCTTTCTCATTCTCTTGCTCTCTTTCGTGTTGCTGACTTTCTGTCGTGGTCTGTTTAGATTCTTTTCTCTTTATTTCTTGTATATCTCTTATAGATTTTTGGTTTATGGTTACCAAGTGCTTCATCTATACTGAGCTGTTTATAACAGTCTATGTTCAGTCGATGGTTGCTTAAGTTTGAACATATTCTAAAATCACTACTATTTTTACTCACCCCTGCCATATTTATGTTTTTGTCATTATTTTTTATTTCTTTTGTGTGTGTGTGTGTGTGTTTGTGTGTTGTAATTACACATGATCTTCCAAGTTTTGCCTTTTAAACTTTGTACCTGATCCACTGTTTTTATTTTATATTTGCCTTTGTCCATGAGACTTTTAATTCTTCGCAATATTTTATTACTCGTATTTTAGATCTTGCTTTTCTTTTTCTTAAAGAAGTCCCCATAACATTTTTTGTAATACAGTTTTGGTGGTGTCGAACTTCTTTAGTTTGTTTGTTTGTTTGTTTGTTTGTTTGTTTTTGTCTGGGAATCTCTTTATCTCTTTTTCAATCTAAATGATAGCCTTGCTGGGTAGAGTAATTTTGGTTGTAGATCCTAGCTTTTTATCACTTGGAATATCTTGTGCCAAGCCCTTCTGGCCTACAAAATTTCTGTTGAAAAAATCAGCTGAGAGTCATATGTGAGCTCCCTTGTAGGTAACGAACTGCTTTTAAGATTCTCTCTTTGTCTTTAACCTTTGGCGTTTTAATTACTGTGTGTCTTGGTGTGGGCCTCTTTGGGTTCATCTTGTTTGGGACCCTCTGTACTTCCTGGACTTGGATGTCTAGTTCCTTTGCCAAGTTAAGAAAGTTTTCTGTCATTATTTATTCAAGTAGGTTTTCAGTTTCTTGCTCTCTGTCTTCTTTTCATATCCCTATGATGTGAATATTGTTTACACACTTGATACTGCATGGATCAGTACTTTATTCCCTTTAGGGCCAAATAATATTCTATTCTGTGGATATATCATATTTTTTGCAGCCTTTATCTTTTTTTCTTTTTCAGTCTACCTTAAATTTTGTCAATTTTGTTAATCTTTTAAAGAATCGGTTTTTTATTTCAGTGATCTCTCTATTATTCTTCTATTCTCTGTTTCATTTATCTTCAGTCTAGTCTAAGTTATTATTTCCTTTCTTATGCTAGGTTTGGGTTTACTTTGTTCTTTTCTTCTAGTTTCTCGAGGTTTAAAGTTAGGTTATTAATTTGAGATCTTTCTTATTTTTAATGTATTCATTTACTGCAATAAATTTCCTTCTTAGTACTACTTTCTCTGTAAGTTTTGGGGTGTCATGTTTACATTTTCATTCATCTTTAAGTATTTTTAAAAGTTCCTTTGTGATTTTTTTTCCTTAACCCATTTATTGTTTGACTGTTATTTAATTTCCATATATTTGTGAACTTCCTAGTTTTCCTTCTGTTATTGATTCCTAGTTTTATTCCATTGTAATTAGAAAGCATATTTTGTGTGATTTTAATTTTTAAAAATTTATTAAGACTTCTTTTGTGGCCTAACATATGGTTTACCAGGATAATAATCCATGTGCACTTGAGTAAAATGTGAATGCGTGTGTGTGTGTGTGTGTGTGTGTGTGTGTGTGTGTGTGTGTATACATATATATATATATATGTATATATAATAAAATTTACCGTCTTAACCATTTTTAAGGGTACAGTTCAGTGGCATTAGTATATTTACAACATTGTACAAGCATTACTATTATCCATTCCCAGAACTTTTTTTATCAATCCAAACAAAACTCTGTACCCATTAAATAATAACTCCTATTCTCCCCTCCTCCTAGCACCTGGTACCCTTTATTATACTTTCTATCTCTGTGAATTTGTCCATTTTAGGTACCTCATCTATATGGAATCATATAAGGTTTGTCCTTTTGTGTCTAGCTTGTTTCACTTAGCATAATATGTTCAAGGTTCACCCATCTTTCTAAAGTTCGTTCCTTTTTAAGGCTAAATAACATTCTATTGTATGGATATATCACATTTTGTTTATCTATTGATGGACATTTGTATTGTTTCCACCTTTTGGCTATTGTCAATAATGCCGCTATGAACATATGGCAAGTATCTGTTGAGTCCCTACTTTTATTTCTTTTGGAGATATATATATATATTTTTTTTAATTTTTAATTATTATTATTTTTTTTTGTGAGGCAACCCTTGGTTGACCTCACAGATTGCAACGACCTTGTCAGCTTACAATCCCTTATTTTTTTTATTTTTTGTGCCTACAGCACCTGGTCTTCCTAGGTGATCTCCTATCCAAGTACTAATCAGGCCTGACCCTGATTAACTTTCGAGATCAGATGGGATCGGGCTTGTTCAGGGTAGCATGGCCATAGACTTGGGTATATATTTAGAAGTGGAATTACTGAATCATATGGTAATTCTACGTTTAACATATGAGGAAGTACCATAGTGTTTTCCACAGCAGCTGCACCATTTTCCATTTGTAGCAGAAATGCACCATGGTTCCAATTTCTCCACATTTCCACCAATACTTGCTATTTTTCTTTTAGAAAAATAATAGTCATCCTAGTGGATATAAAGTGTTATCTCATTGTTGGTTTGATTTTCATTTCCTTAATGACTAACAATATTGAGCATGTTTTCATGTGCTTATTGGCTATTTGTATATCTTCTTCGAAGAGATGGTTAGTTAAGTCCTCTGCTCATTTTTAAATTGGGTTGATTTTTTTTTGTTATTGAGTTGTAGGATTTATTTATATCTTTTCAATATTAATCCCCTATCATACATATGATTTGCAAGTATTTTCTCCCATTATGTGGAGTGTCTCTTCACTCTCTTGATAGTGTCCTTTGATGAACAAACATTTTTAATGTTGTCCCTATAATCAATTTTGACTTAATTTTTAAAGATAAGGCATGAAGTTTATGTCATTTTTTTTCATATGGATACAGAATTGTTCCAATATCATTTGTTGAAAGGATTACCCTTTCTTCATTGCATCAATATAAAAAGTCAAATCTCCATATTTATTTGGATCAATTTCTGGACTCTATCCTATTTCATTAATCTATGTCGATTGACTTAATCTCCAGCCTCTTCTCCTTTCTTAGAGGTCAAGGGATGGCGGACAAACCCCTAATCAAGACTTGGTCTTCCTGCTGGCCAGCATCCGCCTGGTACAGGGGCCCACCAGGGGTTGCTCTAGTGAGTTGCTTCACTAGAACGAAAGATACTCCTATCTCTCCTATCACTCAGGAAGTCCTCAGGGATTTAGGAGCTCTGCGTCAGGAACCAGGAACAAAGACCAAATATATATTTCTTATTGTATCACAGGTTACAAACCACTCTGACTTACTTCTTGAGAACTCCCTCTTGCTCTCTCACTTACTTCTTCTAGGGAAAGCCAGTTGCTGTATTGTGAGCTACTATGGAGAGGTCCAGATGGCAAAGAACTGCAGCAAGCGTCCGGCCAACAGCCAGCGAGGAGCTAAGACCCTCAGTCCAACAGCCCGGAAACAGCTACTCGACAATGCCTGGAAGAAGACCGTCAGCCCCTGTCAAACATTGAGTGAATCCTCAAGTTTATCTCTCTCTCAGGAGAAAAAGGGCAGGTTTGGGAGAGGATGATGCCAGAGGTTGGTGGGCCCTTGAGAGGGAAATACAAGCTTCACTGGCAGGAAGCGGTGGCCTTGGCCCCAGCAAAGCAGAGAGGTTGTGGAAGGTTGGCACTTGGCCCTAGACCCTGCCCCATGGTGAGAGGTCAGCACAGCTGGTTGGGCTGAAGGCCTGGCATAATGCTGTTGGAAGACCAGGCAGTTACAGTCAGGGTTCGGGGACAGGATAGTCTTAGGAGCTCACAGTGGCCCCAGGAGGGGTTCAGTGGCACAGGGAAGTATAATGTGAGGGTGGCCGGAGTGTGGGTGTCCTATCCACAGGCCCTGATGGTCCGCAGGGTGGAGTTCACAGACAGAGTTAGAGGTGGCCAAATGCACACAGGATCTGCCAGGGGCCTGAAGGTTGGGCAGTGTTCTGGGCCAATAGCTTGGAGTAGTAACTGGATCTAACACAAATTCTGATGTCTGGACTCCAGGGAGAGGGGGCCACAAGTGAGTAAGGAGAGATAGGAACAGGGGACAAGAAGAGACCATCGGACCCTATGACTCTCCTTCCTTTCATGGGCAGCTGAGCTGAATTCAACATTTTTTTTCTTTAACAAATACTTATTTAGGACTTACTATTTATTAGTAAGCACTTTATACACATCAACTGGTCTAATCTTCACAACAACTCTCTGAGCGTAGGAATGATTCATTCCTTTTCACATACAAGAACTCTAGAGCACTGAGAAGTTAAGCATTTTGCCCAAGGTTACCCAGGATAGGGAGTCAAAGCCTGTCAGTCTGGCTCCAGAGTCCTTGCTCGTAATCATCAGGAAAGAAAATAACTGCCTTTTCCCCTCCAAGTTGGAACTATCTATTGTTTTTCCTGATTTTAAAAGTTACTAAAGAGATCAAAATATTTGAACAATGTAAAAAGGTATAAACAGAAAAGTAAAATTATCCTATATTTAGATATAGAGATGTAGACGTAGAGTCCACATCTAGTTTTTAACACTATATATTACTACCAGTTCTTTGGAGATTAAGATAGCAAATCAAAATGACAACAGCCAGGCCAGTGTGTCACAAGACTGGGAAACTGGGGAAGGAGGCTTTGGAGTGGGAAGAAGAGTTGGGAGTGGAGCACGGCAGCTCGTGGTGTCTTTAGAATGGAAGGTAGTAAAGGGCATGTGGTGAGGGTCTGAGGAGACCCTCAGACTCAGGCGTGGGAAGCTTGGGCACTTATGAATATTCCAGGCTGCTGGGCCTTCGGGAGTGGCACAGCTGGGCCTGGAGCTGGCATGATGCAGAGGACATCCAGCCTGGGAGGGTCCTCCCCCTCTCCTTTTTGTTCTCAGCCCACTGCCCAGCTCTGGGGCAGGCAGGGAAGATTAAGCCCCTTTAGGTCCCCCATCCAGCTTCCCTAATGAGCCCCATAGGAGCTCCAGCTGTCAATCACCCAGCTCCCAGCACAACCTTCATATTAGGAAAAAGCTGATGAACAAAGATGCCAGGCATGGCAGCAGTCAGTCTGGCCAAGAGGGTGGTGACTATGGAATGGCGATGTTGCAGGGGCCAGCACCGCACCGCTCCCCCCCCTCCCCAACCCAGAGGATGAGGATCTGGGGCTCCAAGGAGAGATAATGCCTCTGAACAATTACACTGTTTTCCTTCACTGACAATTCCAAGAAGTCCTAGACTGTTTTCCTCTCCAGGGCCTCCACTGAGCGTGAGGTTTCTTTGGCCTAAGGACAAATCAGGTAGTGCTCTCACAGGATGAGCAGAGATCTTGGAGGAGGCATGAAAGCATAGGCAGAGAGGCTGGAGGAGAAGCAGAACGGAGGAGGGTCTCAAGGACTTCTTGGGGCCTGTGCTGCCTTTGGCCCCTCTTGCATAACCCGCTGCCGCAAGGCCATGTGTTGAGCCCTGACATCTAGGTCCGGAGTGCCGTGTTTGAGTGCTCTTAGATTCAGGAAGAGTCATCAGAGAGAGTACATGAGACGTGAGTACTCAGAAGTGGGGAATATTAATGGCCCTCTTAGAAGCTACCAACCACAGTCCACCTCTGGCCCCAAAGATTCATGTCCCTGTCACATGCAGAATACATTCACTCCTTCCCAAGGCCCCCCAGAGTCCTCTCCCCATGACAGCATTAGCTCAAAATCCAGAATTTCATCATCTAATTCCCATCGAGGTGTGAATGAAGCTCCTCGGTTGTAGTGTCAGCTCTCGGATATGGTTCCTGTGGATTTGTGCCACTAAAAAGATGAAATATTTGCCCCTGCCCCATCCCACATGAAAGGTGGGACACAGGATAACTGCTATTGACATTCCTGATCAAAAACAGAAAGTGAGAGGCAAAGGAAATCACTGGTCCACAGAAATTCTGAAACCCAGCTGGCTAGATGTTGCAAGTTCCTTGATAGGTTTCAAGGCCTGGGAACGGTTCCCCGTGACTTTTGGCTGCACCCTCTGGGCTCCTACTTCTGCCTCTGAGCCCCTACTTCTGCCTCTGAGCCCATGCTTCCTTTATCATGAAAGGTAGTGCATGTTTGTTCCTGAATAGTTTTCCCAGCCTGCTTCCTCTCAGTAAAGTTTTGGAGGTCCAACAGCTGTTTTTAAATTCTGTACATCTCTGTCACTTTTAGGCCAAGCTGGCAGTGTTTCTGCTTATACAGTTTTCTCAAAAATTTTGTGGGTCTGCTTCAAATCTCACTGGAGTTCACTCCATTTAACAAAAGTCATTGCCACAGATCTCTTTAATATTAGTGCTTCTCTATACTTTGGGTTCCTGCAAGGGGACAGTGCTCTTAAACTTCTGAAGGCCCTGTTGTTTGATTAGAAAGGATCTGGAGGGACTCTCAATATTTCGAAAGGGCCTGTTATATGACTGAATAATACTCTGATCCTTTGATCTGTCTGAGGTCTTTACAGTCATACCCTTGTCTTTATTGCCAGACCCATGTTTTTCAGAGAGTGCTCAGAAGTCATTTCTTAACTTTAGCATAGTCTGCCATCAAGAGAGACTAACTTTCAAAACCATCGAATCCTAGCTCTTTTATATTTAATAGTCCTTCCTTTGATTTATCTCTCTCCTCTCTCGTTTTACCATAAGGAGAAAGAATAAACCAGGAGGCACCTTCAAACTCTGCTTAGCCATCTCAGCTAGACCACTGGGTTCATTCGGCACACGTTCTACCTCCATGTGATTGCAGATGACAATTCACTGAGCTTTCTGCCATTATTTACTCCCCTTTCCTCTAGTTTCTAATAATATTCCTCGTTTCCTTTTGAGCCTTCACTGGCAGCCTCCTCAAAGTCTAGATTTCTATTAACAACTTGTTCGAGGCGATTTAGGCTTTTTCTAATACGCTTAAAAATTTTTCCTGTCTTTGTTCAGCACTTGGTTCCAAAGCCATTCCTACACCATCAGGTATTAGTTGGAGCAGCCCCCCATTTCCAGTTACCAAGATCTGTATTAGTTATCTATTAATACACTAAAAATTGCCCCAAAACTTAGTGGCTTAGAAAGCAACATTTATTACCTTATAGTTTCTGTGAGTGGCTTAGCTGAGTTCCCTGGCTCAGGGCCTATCACAGGTTGCGGTCAAGGTGTCTGCCAGGGTTATGGTCTCATTTGAACACTTGACTAAGGAAAGATCCACTTACAAGCTTACTCACATAGCTGTTGACAGGATTCTGATCCTCACGGGTTGTTGGACTGGCAGCCACCCCTAGTTCCTTGTCATGTGAGCGTCTCCATCGAACAACTCACAGTACAGCAGCTTGCTTTATTAGACCAAGCAAGGAAATGAGTTAGAAAGAGAAAATTTGAGCAAAACAGAAATTACTTTCTTTTGTAACCTAATCTGGGAAGTGACATCCCATCATATTTGCCATATTCTTTGTTAGAATCAAGTGGCTGTGTCTAACCCATGGGAGGTTATTACGTAAGGATCTGAATACCAAGAGGTGGGTATCATTGGGAACCATTTCAGAAGCTGCCTACTGCACAAGCATTCTCGAAATTCTCTTCTGCAGATTTGTAAACATACTCGCCAACTCCTCAGAGATGTTGGTGGACCTCAGAGGTCTTCTCTTCTCATACCACACCTTCTTCCTGACTGAACTTAATATCATTTCTACTGGTGACTCCGGGGTTCACTCCATTAGAAGTACTGAGAGGTAACAATCTGGCTAGATGTCAAGGCAAGACTTATGAAAAGATGCAAAAAATAATATTGCGAATGACCATGTACTTATCACCCAGTTTAAGAAATAAAATAATATTGAGTTGAAGTCTCAAGGTCCCCCTCCCCGTTTATATTATTACTCTTCTCTTCACAGGCAACTGCTGTTCTGACTTTGGTGTTGATTGTTATTATGCATTTCTTCATATTCTTACTACAGCAATCCCCCTTATCCACGTTTTCACTTTCCACTGTTTTAGTTACCGATGGTCAATCATGGTCTGAAAATATTAAATGGAAAATTCCAGAAATAAACATTTTATAAGTTTTAAATTGCACGCCATCGGAGTAACGTGATGAAATATTGCACCATCCTGCTCCACCCTGCCTAGGACATGAATCATCCCCCTGTTCAGCGTATCCATGCTATCTGTGCTACTGCCTGTTAGTCACTTAGTAGCTGTCTTTGTTATCAGACCTACTGTCGTGGAATCTATCACAGTGCTTGAGTTCAAGTAACCCTTTAGTAGCCTAATGCTATGCCACAATGCCTATGTCATTCGCATCACTTCATCTAATCACTTAAGCATTGTATCATCTCACATCATCACATAAGGGTAAGTACAGTACAAGAAGATATTTTAAGATAAAGAGACCATATCCACATAACTTTTATTATAGTATATTGTTATAATGGTTCTATTTCATGAGTTGTTGTTAATCTCTTACTGTTCTTAACTTATAAATTAAACTTTATCATAGGTATGTATGTATATGAAAAAAATTATTATAGGGTTTGATACTATCTACTATTTCAGGCATCCACTGGGGGTCTTGGAATGTATCCCCCAAGGAAAGGGGGAAATTACTGCTTATATGTATGCCTTGCTAAGTCATATTTACTATTGTTTTACCTTTAAATTTTTTATGCAAACGATGATATTATATGTACTTTTCTTCAATTTACTCTTTTGCTTATAATATGTTTGTGAGATTTATCCAATTAACACATGTCACTGTGGTTTATTTCTTTTCATTGCTGCATAATATTCTGGTTGCGTTCACGGTCACGGCTCCTTTAAGAGGAACGTCTGCATCTGCCGTAGCCTCTGTCCCACACCGCCGGTCAGGATGAGGCAGCCTCTCGTCTTCACCCACTCCTACCTCCTACCGTTGCAGGGCGATTTCTTATTTCTCTCCCTAGTTATAGGGCTTCTGTACATCTAGACTCCAGGAGATTCTTCTTGCTGTTTGCTCCATGTTTCTGTCACAACTTTGATTTGGTCACAAGAGGGAATGAATAAAGCCTCTATCATCTATGCTATTTTGCCTAGGCTCCAATAATAGCTCATTTCTCTTTTAGAGCTGAAGAATATTCCCTTGTAAGGGTGTACCACGGTTTATCCATTTGCCTATTCAAGGATATCTTGGTTGCTTCCAAACTTTGGCAATTATGAATAAAGCTACTATAAACATCCTCGTGCACATTTTTGTGTGGATACAAGTTTTCAATTTATTTGGGTAAATATCAAGGAATTAGATTGCTGGAGAGATATCTTTTTTTTTTTAATAGTTTTATTGAAATGTAATTCATATGTCATATAATTCATTCATTTAAAGTACGCAATTCAATGTTTTTAGTATATTCACATGACTGTGCAACCATCAACACAATCAATTTTAGAACCCCATACCCATTAGCTGTCACTCCCCATTCTCCTCCTCTTCTCACCTCACCCCTAAGCAATTACCAATCTGCTTTCTGTCTCTCTAGATTTGCCTGTTCTGAAGGTTTCTTATCAATAGAATCATACAACATGTGGTCTTTGTGTCTGATTTCTTTTAATCAGTCTGTTTTCAAGGTTTATCCATGTTGTGGCATATACCAGTACTTTATCTCTTTTTCTTTATTTTTTTTCTGAATAATATTGCATTGTATGGATACTACAATTCATTTGTTTATACTACATTTCATTTGTTTATTCAGTTGATGGGCATTTAAGTTGTTTCACTTTTTAGCTATTATGAATAATGCTACTATGAACATTCACATGCAAATTTTTGTGTAGACGTATGCTTTATTTTCTCTTGGATATATAGCTAGGAGTGGAATTGCTGGGTCATATGATAACTGTATGTTGAAATTTTTGATGAACAGGTACACTGCTTTCCAAAATAGTTGCACTATTTTATATTCTCCCAGCAATGTGTGAGGGTTTCAAATACTCCACATCCTTGCTGACACTGTTATCTATTTGATTATAGCCATCCTCGTGGTTGTGAAGTAGTATCTCAGTATGGTTTTCATTTTCATTTTCCTAATAACTAATGATGCTGAGCATCTTTTCATGTGCTTGTTTAAAATGATCTCTCTAAAGTGCTAAGAAAAAATGTCAGTGTAGAATTGTATACCCTGTAAAGTTACCTTTCAAGAAGGAGAAAATTGACAATTTCAGATAAACAAAAATGGGGAGAGTCATATATCATAGACCTACCCAAAAGGAACTTCTAAAGGATGCTGTCAGGGGTCAGAATCCCTCAGAACAGAGCCTGTGATGGGTTCCTGTGCATACGATTTACTGAGGCAGTGATTTCAGGAGAAGCCTGCAAAAAATTGAAAGAAGCAGGATAGCACAGGAGAGCAAAGAGAGCTTCTCAGCTGAGTCTAGCATTAGACTAATCCAACGTGGAGCTCAAACGCCACTTCAGAGGTATCCCACTTTGATGCAGAAGGGCTGGAATTATGTTTCATGCCTCCTATCATTTGCTGTGCCCCTCAAGGGGGGCATAATTTTCCAGACCACTCCAGGTGAAGTTGCTCCTCTTGGCTAAGGGAAATTCTCCAGAGCAGGGTGCAGCTGTGGGCCAAAGCCTACACTCACAGTAGCTGGGGGGTGAGCACACCAGGGAAGGAGATCTGAGTACTGAGTACTGAGTACTGGGTACTGAGCGTGTTTACTACTGTACTTTGGGAAGAAAAAAAATTACCTGAGATGCAAAAAGAAACAAAGAGCAGATTTGTAAATATATAGGAAATTTGAACAAGCATGTCTATTATAATTAATAATAACAATGTCTAACATGTAGTGTTAAAAATCACAAAACTAAAATATTGGACAAATACACAAGATCCTAGGATTATTTCAGGAGTGTTAAAATGTTGACTTTAGGCTTTCTTAAGTATGTCTGATGAACTTTGAAGAGTAGCTACTAAAAGAATTTTAAAAATGTATCTAACTTCTCTACTAGCAGAAGGAAGATAATAGAATAATAAAACAAACAAAATTTAAAAGTCATTGTTTTAAAAAGACAAAAAAGGAAGAAAATCAAATGGTGTCTTATTGCACTTTTAATTTGTATGCCTTGATTTGTAGTAAAAAACTTTCCATATATTTGTGAACCATTCGTGGATTCCAGTTTTTATATATATATTGCCCGATTTCTTTTTGGATTCAGGTTCTCCTCCCTCTTATTGGTCTATAGGAGTTCTTGATATGTTCTCCTACAAATCTCAATTGGGTATATGTGCTGCAAATATCTTCTTCCTTTCTGAAACTCAACCAAGCAATGATGATATTGGGTCAAACATTAGGGGAATTACTTTGGGAGGCTATGGAATTTTTTTTAACAAAAGTAATATATACATATAGCTTAAAAAGCCAAATGAAAGTTAAAAGTCTATAATAAAATCATTAGTCTGCTGGTCGCCCATCTCCTTCCACTTCACCACCACCACCGGCCCCAGCACCTTCTCTCACCTCTTCTCCCCTCCCTAATTCCCTAGAGGCAAAGACTTTAAATTGTTCTCATTCTTTGTTAACATTTACCTCTATATTTTTAAATAACATGCACATTCTGCTGCCTCTTACTAATCAGCCTTATTCATTATTCATTCATTATTCACTGACTTCCCATTGTGGCAGAAAAGGATGATAGCTCGCTCAACCCAACCTTCCCCTCATTCCTCTAGTCTTTAAATATAGCACAATTTTTGATGAAATCGATAATCGATTTTTCCATTAAAATGCCTATGAAACACTGTTCACAGCTAAGCCAGGTAGAGTATTATGATTACATTTCCTTTGTAACATAATTTTTTGTATTTGCCTCATTCTTACTTGTTTACTTCTCTCCAAATCTCCAGTCAGGTCTTCCCAAACATTCCAACAGCTCTATACAATGCCTCTTAGTGAAATTTCCCATAGAGTTTAATACGTCCCATCCATTGTTTCTCCCAAGATATCCATCCTGGAGTTCTCTGTCCTGTGTCCTCTTACTCTAGTCTGAACTGGTTGGTTTCTAAGTGTGATGCACCGTGGCTTTTTGAGAAAGGACGTGTTTTTTGTGTGCTTATTTGCCGACCGGTTCATTTTTTTTTTTTTCTTTACTTTGAAAGTCTAAAAACATCTTTACGTTTATGTACATTTAATTGATAGTTTGGCTAGGCAGAATTCTTTTGGGTTAAAAAGCACTATGTGGTTCCATAGTGTAGTGGTTAGCATGTCTGCTTTACACACAGAAGGTCCTGGGTTCGCACCCCAGGTGGAGCCACGGACCATACCCTGGGTGCGCTAGGTCCCTGCAAGTGCTCCAGTGGGGCCCTGGGTGTGCCTGCGAGCAAAGGCAACATCGTAGGTCAGGGGTGGCTGCGGAATTATTAAGGAGGGGGAAAAAAAGCATTGTCACTCAGAATTGTTTAAGTGTATCTCCAATGCCTTTTATTTTTTCAACATTGTCAATTTTTTAAAAATTAAATACTACTTATTTGAGCTTAATAAATGCAGTATCTTATCTCTCTGAGAATATTAATTACAATTTCTTTGACATTTTCTTCCGCTCAGCCACCTCGAGCTTAGATATCCCCTCTCTCACAATTAAAATGAAATTTTAAGTGGTCATATACTGTTGCTATTCAGCCTCAGGTCACCACAGTAGAAACCTTTGAAATGATCCTCAAACTTTAGTGTTCATTACAATCCCCTGAGAAGTTTCTACAAACTGTGCGCACTCTCTCTCAAACTGTGCATACTCTCTCCCAGATGCGCTGATACAGGGTCTGGGCCAGCGCTCAGGAACGCAAGCCCTCCAAGGCACGCCCGCCTGAGCAGCTCTCCTTGGAAAGAGTCCTGCCTCTGAGAATTATGTCAGGTTATAGTTTTGCCTCCACCTCAGACTTGCAATTCACTTCACCCTTCTGGGCCTTAGTTTCCTGGTCTTCAAAGCAGATATAAAATCTACCTGCCTTTCTTACCCTGTGTTATGTGGACTAATTGAGATGATGTCTGAGGAAACCATTGTAGACCACTCATCTCTCTCAATATATAAGGGAGGACTATGACGGTCAGTGCTGCACTCCCAAATGAGGTCTGTGTTCAGGACCTACAATGCGCCATGTGACACTGCTTGACCACCATGCCTTGGCCCATCAGAATTACCTGCTGACAGCTGGGTCCACCTCTGGAGATCCTCATCTAATAGGTCTGGAGTGGGGCCCGAGCATCTGTTTATTTTAAGACACTTCCTGAATGATTCTCATGTGCAGCCTAGGCTGAACCACAGGCTAGGTGATCTGGAAGGCCTCTGTCAATTCTAAAAATAATCCAAGGCCTGCTGGGGATTGCCATGCCGGAGGCACAGATGGTGGAACCGGATGGGCTGGGGCTACCACAGCAGTTCTTGGCTCCCTCGTCTCTGCTCAGGTCCAGCAGGACCCTCTCCCTGGTGGGCCAGGGCCTCAATTCTCCATAGCAAGAGCAGCTCAAGCTGTAAGGGGTCACAGCTGTGCACCTGGCAAGCACCCTGAGACGCTGATCCATGCAGCCTACGAGCCTTTGGGCAGGCAGCTGCGAGGTGGAGTAGGGGGTCAGTCATCTGGGGGGCTGGCTTAATGCGGAAGACTTTACAAACCTTGGGGAGTGAGGGCTTTCAGCGAGGAGGTGCTGCATTTTAAAAACCATATTTTAAAAAGTCTTTGAATTCATTAAAGTAACACACAATCAATATTTAAAAAAAAAACTTCAAAAATACAGAACAAGGTAAGAAAAAAAGAAACAACCAAAAATCACGCAAAATACTACCATCTAGTGATAATCTCTGTTAACATTTTGGAATACTTCCAAATATTTGTACATTTCATGACCCTGACAACGAGTCTTGAGTGTTTACTCCAGGGCGGGCGAAAGATGAGCCTCGCATAGATTACCTAGTGAGATCGCAACAGGACGTGAGGAGGTAAGTACTCCTACGACTCCATCCTTACAGGTGAAGAAATAGGCAAGGAAGATGCCCAAGTTCACTCCTTAAAGGTGCTAGATTTCTAACCTAAGTGTCTGGCTCCATGCTCTACCATTCACACCTACCACCCACTAAAGCAGCTGAGGAGCCCAATAAAGGGGAAAATACCATTTTTCACATAACACATTAACAACAATGTATTGTTATTGTTTCAAATGTTATTGTTCAATGTATTGTTTCAAACCGATAGTTTTAAAATATTATACACATACAGATAAGGAGTTGTAAAAATATTCAGATGACTTGATTCAGTAACCCCATTTGCAGGAACCTATCATAAGGAAATGGAGAGGTAGTGGACAGCTCATTTACGAGTTCGTTCATGACAGCATTATTTAGAGCTGTGGAAAATCATTTAAATGTATAACAGGCAGCCTTCAGAAAATTATACCAGCATTAAAAATCATAAAGTGTTTTGTGGCACATGAAAATATTTCCAGATTATGTAAATTGAAAAAATAGGATATGACCCCAATTTGGTAAAGTTTGCAAAATAAATTAAAAAACATTAAAGAAAAGTTCAATCTTCTTGTTACCCAATAATATATAAAGCGGGGATAGGGTCTCTCCCAATGTGGAGGGCATGTTTAGAAAGGGCTGAATTCAAATAACTTTTATGGAGTACTCACAATTCTCTAGTGGATGTGAGGACCTGACAGACTGTGCAGAGACAGGCAGCTAAACAAGTTCAAGGAGAGACCTGTGTGAGGGCCCAAAGGGATCTGCCCAAGTAAGATCCTGAGTCACAGCAAAAAAAAACACCTGGTTCCAGACATGTGTTCCAAAACCACAACGTCAAGGACAGAGCCTCTGAATCTGCAAGCAAGTTGCCTCTCCTATGGGTCACCATGAGATGCAGCTCCCTGAAGAGGAGCAGAAGGCTGTGTTCATTTGACAATAGTTAGTGACACTCCTGAGAAAAGCTGGAGAGGCCAGGGTTTGCAAATATAAATAGGAGCAGCCTAGAAGAATGGACTGATGTTATCAATCATATCTCTGAGTGGTGGGATTAACTAATAATTTTATATTTTTGATATGTCCATATTTTCTAAATTTCTTTTCCTGAATAGATATCACTTAAAAAATTCTTATTAAGGAAAATTCAAATATATTAAAAGTAAAGAGACTACTAAAATGAACCTTCGTGTGTCCATCACTCTGTTTCAACCATTCTCACTCAACACTCTGCCCATCTTATTTCATCTATTCATATCCCAACTTTGTTTTTTCTGGAGTATTTCAGAAATTCCAGTTGCCCCATCTTAGGCAGTGGAAACCCCTTCGTGTTGCCTCCTGTGTCCTTTTGAAATGCCTCCATTAGTTTCCGATAGCTTCTGTGCTTTCTGACACAATGAAAGGCCCCCACTTGTGGTAGATTTTATTAAATGGTCATAAATTCCCCTCACCCCTGCATGAGTGCTCTTTGCAATATGACTTTGCAGCTTCTCCCATCAAGAGGTAGCAATCATTTCTCCTTCCTTTAGATCTTGGCTTGACCATGTGACTTGCTTTGGTCAATGGGACATTACTGGCAGTACATAGTGATACTGAGTTCATTTAGCCAAGTCCATTCTCAGTTTTGACAGGAGATGGAGAGGTCACTGATAAAGAGTGATCTCTGTACTGCAGAGAAGATGGTAAGCTCATGATGTCAGTTCTAATCTGTATTTGTGATCTATTGCTGTATAACGAATGACTCTGAAATTGACAAATATTTATCATGTCACAGTTGCTGTGGTCAGCTTAGGAAGGTGGTTCTGGCTCAGGATTTCTCATGAAGTTGCAGTCAAGATATCAGCTAGGGATTCAGTCATCTAAAGGCGTGACAGGGGCTGGAAGATACACTTCCAAGATGGCTTCCTCACTTGGCTATTGGAAGGAGGCCTTAGTTTCTCATTGTGGGACTCGTTATAAGGCCGTTTGAGTATTCTTACAACATGGCTGCTAGTTTCCCCCAGAGTGTGTGATCTGAGAGGGCAAGGAGGAAGCCACAATGCCTTGTATGTCCTAATCTTGAACATCATACACTGTCACTTCTGCCACGTGCTATTCATTAAGTGAGTCAATAAAAATAGCTCACACTGGAGGGGAGGAGGATTAGACTCCACTTTTTGAAGGGAAAAGTATCAAAAAAATTGTGGACATATTGTAAAACACTATACTGTCCACTCAAATTTCCTTTCCCATTTTCTTCTTACATACTGCTATCTTACTCACAGTGCAAACAAGCCTTACCAGTTTAATAGAATATAAAAGAGAAAATTCATTCTGAAGAAGAAATTTAGTAACTTAACTACGTCCGCCCCTGTAATTTTTTGCAGTTATTTTAAATATTTCAAAATGCGTATTGCATGTTAGAAGTGATGTATGTCATTATGCATTCATTTTTTTTTTTTTTTGGTTTTCTCATGTAAATATTTAATATAGCCTTCTGGTTTACATTGCATTAGCACTTGCATTTGTGTTTTACAAACATATTTGACAGTCCAGTTTGGTGATTTTTAAAGATACAGTGTGAAAATGAAAAGAAGAATTGTAGGCCTAGGTTTATAGATGTTTCTGATCAAGTTAATGGTGAAGATTTTCAGTCTTCTGTGTTATTTCAATGATTTAAGGACGATGGACATGAAAAAGTTAATTTATAATGAAAGGTATTTGTGAATGGGTTTTACATGGGCTGGTAATTTGAGGTGTTCTGTTCCTTTATGTATTGTCTGCAGTGAGCAACTTACACCTTCAGCAATGGCTCTACCTTAGTCCATTTGGACTGATATAACAGAATACCATAGGCTAAGCAGCCTATAAACAGTAGAAATTTATTTCTTACAGTTTTGGAGGCTGGGAAGTCCAAGATCAGGACACCAGCAGATTCAGTGTCTGGTGAGAACCTACTTCCCTGGTTTATAGACAGCTTTCTTCACATAGTAGAAGGGGCAAAAGAAAGGTTGCTTTTATAGGGGCACTAATCATATTCCTAAGGATTCCTCTCATGACCTAATCACTCCCAAAGTCCTTACCTCCAAATACCATCATACTAGGCATTGGGATTTAACATATGGTTCTTGAGGCGACACAAACATTTAGTCTATAGCAGGTTCTCAAACTGAAAGATACTTAACTACAAGTAACAGCCATTTGACAAAGGAAGGAGCTAATTATTATAAATGGCCACTGAAGTCTCCAAACAGAGCAAAGTTTTTATTTTAAAAAGTCAAAAACAGTGAAAAGTCTCATGAAGCAAATAATTTAGTAGCAGGACTTATTGCTCAGGAATGAAAAAGTTATGTAGTTGGTGAGAATCTAATAATGCCAGGTGCAAAATTAGAGTTGACTGAACTCTAAACAAGATATAGTGTGAGAAAGTGGAAAGAATTTTTTCCCAAAAAAACACAATACATTGTGCTGATGACTAATCACATGATACCAAAAAGGTTTTGTGTAATATGCTAAAATCAACAATATCTCTATCCAGGCTAATGAGTCAACATATTTTACCAATAAATATCATACCTTAATATTTATGATATTTATAAATTTAAGACCACTATTTCTGCTATAAAGAGCTGCTTTATTAAGAAAATATAACAATGATAAACACATATGCAGCTAACAACAAAGCTCCAAAATAGATGAAGCAAAAAATGACAGAATTAAAGAGAGATATAGCCAATTCAAAAATAATAGCTGGAGACTTCAAAACTTTATTTTAAATAACAGACAAAACAATGAGACAGAAGATCAACCAAGATAGAGAAGGTTTGAACAGCATTATTAATCAACTGTACCTAACAGGAATCTACAGAACACTAGGTGGACCTAACAACAACAAAATAGAACTTCTCTACCACACACGAAACATTCTCAAGATACACAAATGCTAGATAATAAAACAAACCTCAATGCATTTAAAAGGAAAGAAGTAATTCAAAGTACATTTTCCAACCACAATAAAATGGAATTAGAAATCAACAGAAAAAAATTGAAGACACAGAAATATGTGAAAATTAAACAACACACTCCTAAATAACAATTGGGTCAATGAAGAAATGAAAAGGAAAGTCAGAAAATACTTTGAAGTGGATAAAAATGAAGACACAAAATACCAAGACTTATGAGATGCAGTAAAAACACTTCTTAGAGAAATGCCTATATTTAAAAAAAGAATCTCAAATGAATAACTTAACTTTCTGTCTTGTAAAGTAGAAAGAGAAGTGCAAACCAAATCCAAAGTATGTGGAAGGAAGAAATTAACAAAGGTTAGAATGGAGATAAATGAAATAAGAATATTTTAAAAATACAGAAAATCAACAAAACCACAAAGATCAACAAAACTGACAAACATTTAGTAAGACTGACCAAGAAAAAAAGAGACATTTCAAATTGCTAAAATTAGGAATGGAAAAGGAGACCTTACTAATAATTTTACAAAAATAAAAAAATTTATAAGATAATACTATGAGCAATTACATGCCAACAAACTAGATAACTTAGATGAAATGTAAAAATTCCTAGATAGACACAAACTGCTAAAATGGATAAAAAGAAATATAAAATCTGAATAAATTTGTAACAGGAGATTGAGTCGGTAATTTTAAAACTTCCAACAAAGAAAAGCCCAGAACGAGATGATTTCATTGCTGAATTCCACCAAGTATTTGAATAAGAACTAATACTGAATCTTCTCAAACTCTTTCAAAAAAATAAGAGAAGGGACACCTCCTAACTCATTCTATGAAGCCAGTATTATCCTGATACCAAAGACATCACAAGAAAAGAAAACTACACACCAATATTCCTTATGAAATAGACACAAATATCCATAATAAAATACTATCAAACCAAATCTAGCAATATATAAAAAGGTTTATACAAAATGACCAAGTGGGATTTATCCCAGGAATGCAAGTTTAGTTCAATATGTGAAAATTAGCTAATGTACCATATCAATGAAAGAAAGGACAAAAACCACATGATCATCTCAACAGATGCAGGAAAAGCATCCAACAAAATCCAACACCCTTTCATGATAAAAACACTTAAACTAGGAAGAGAAGGAAATCTTCTCAATCTGATAAAGGACATGTACAAAAACCCCACAGTTAATATCATACTTAATGGTGAAAGACTGGATGCTTTCCCCCTAAACTCAGGAACAAAACAAGGATGTTCACGCTCGCCAACTGTATTCAACATCGTACTGGAGGATCTAATCAGAGTAGTTATCAAGAAAATATAATTAAAGTCATCAAGATGAAAAGGAAGAAATAAAACTATCTTAATTTAAAGATATTGTATATAGAAAATCCTAAGGAATCCACTAAAAAAACTATTAGAACTAATAAACAAGTTCAGTGAGGTTGCAGGATACAAGATTGAAATATAAAAATCTAAGTATTTCTATATATTTGTGATAAATAATCTGAAGATAAAATTAAGAAAACTATCCTATATTCAATAGCATTGTAAAGAATAAAATCCTGTGAATACATTTAACAAAAGCATAAAATTTATACTCTGAAAACTACAAAATATTGTTGAACTAAAAAATAATTAAAGGGAAAATATTGCATGTTCGTTGATCAGAAGACTTAATATTATGAAGATGACAATGCTCCCCAAATTGATCTACAGATTAAATGCAATCCCTGTTGAAATTCCAGCTGACTCCTTTGTAGAAATTGACAAACTGATTCTAAAATTCACTCAGAATGGAAAGGGATCTAGAATAGCAAAAACATTCTTGCAAAAGAAGAACAAAGTTGGAAGATTTACACTTCCTGATTTCAAAGCTTACTACAAAGCAACAGTAATCAAGATAGAGTAGTATTGGCATTAGGGTAGACATACTGATCAACGGAATAGAATTGAGAGTTCAGAAATAAAACCATTTGTCTATAGGCAACTGATTTTTAACAAAAGTGCCAAGATCATTCAGTGGAGAAACAATCACTTCAATAAATGATGCTGTGACGACTGGATAGCTACATGTAAAAGAGTGACGTTGGTACCTTACCACACAACATATAAAAAACTAACAAAATGGATCAAAGACCTAAATATAAGAGCTAAAACTATTAAAGCCTTAGAAGATAACATTTTTTACCTTGGATTTGGCAATGAATTCTTAGATGTGACACTAAAAGCACAAGCAACAAAAGAAAAAATAGATAAATTAGTCTTCACTCAAATTTAAAATGTGTGTTTCAAGAAACACAGCCAAGAAAGTGAAAAAACAGCCCACAGAATGAGAGAAAATATTTGCAAACCGTATATCTAATAAGGGATTTGTTATCTAGAACATATAAAGAACTCTTAAAATTCAACTCATTAATGAAATACAAAAAAAATTTTTTAATGGACAAAGAATGGCAATGTGAATGTACTTAACACTGTTGAACTGTACACTTAAAATAATTAAGATGAGTTTTATGTTATGTGTATTATAGGACAATTTAAAAAATGTCTTTAATGGGCAAATGTTCTGAATAGATACTTCTCCAAAAAAGATATACGAATGGCCAATAAGCACATAAAAAGATGCTTGACATCATTAGTCATTGGGGAAATGCAAATCAAAAACTACTAATGAGATACCACTTCACACCCTCAAGTATGGCTATAATGAAAAATACATATAATAAGTGTCAGTGACTTAAGGAAGGAGGGTGGTAGATAAAACAAGAAGGGCAGGTGGTTAACTATTGAAGCTCGGTGATGGGTACATGGGAATTCTTTGTTCCCTTCTCTCTACTTTTATGTGTGTTTGCACATTTTCTAATAGAAAGTTCCTATACATGTTTTCAAACATTTGCATGTGACAAGATAATACTTCTTAAATGTAGATAAACAAAAGGTTATAAATCACCTGCAATCTGTGGCTATACAGAGTAACTACCATTGACTTTGCCAACATACGCTTCAAATTTTGTCTTATTTGGTTTGGTTTTTTTGTGTGTGTCAGTCTTTCCATGTTGATAAATGGGTTTCTATTCTCATTTTAATGCTTCCCAGTAAGTATTTAAATAAGTAAATAAATAAACAATGTTTTTGCTCATCTTGAAAAAAACAAGTGTCAGTGAGGATGTAGAGAAATTGGAATCCTCATGCACTGCTGGTGATAATGTAAAATGGTGTAGCCACTTTGGAAAACAGTATGGTATTTCTTCAAATGATAATTCATACAGCTAACACACAATCCAGCAATTCCACTCCTAGGTATATGCCCAAGAGAATTTAAAACATATGTTCATATAAAAACTTGCACATGAATGTTTAAAGATAGCATCATTACTTATAATGGTCAAAAGGTAAGAACAGCCCAAATGTCTATTGTCATAAATTTATAAATAAAATGTGGTATACCCATACGATGGAATATTATTAATCCATAAGAAGGAATGAAGTACTGATACATGCTACAGTGTGGATGAGCCCTGAAAACATTAAGCGAAAGAAGTCAGTCACAAAAGGCCACATGGTATACAATTCCATTTAGGAGACTGGTGGTTGCCTTGGGCTGGGGGAATAGGGGAGAAGAGATCATAGCTAAAGGGTATGGGTTTTCTCTTTGAGATAATGTAAATGTTCTAAATTTGACTGTGGCGATAGTTGCACATATATGTAACTGTAATAAAGACCACCAAAGTATACACTGGCAATGGGTAAATTGCGTGGTATGTGAGTTACATCTCAATAAAGCTGTTTAAAGATTTTGTGAAAAAGAAAGAAATCTATTGATTTCCAGAAAGGTAAGCTAAGCTTGACTACTTTTTTTTTCCAACAAAGTTTGGCTAATGTGTTATTTTCAGTTTTCAATGGGGAGACAAAACCATGCATACCACATACCTCCTTGACATTTTGTATGGCAGAAATTCATAATCGGACTTTAGATTTGCTTGGATATTATAAAATAATCAAGTAGTAAAAAATTTTAAATGAAAGGCTGAAGATTCTTTTACTTACACTAGTGATTTGCATTGGAGTTGATACCCTTTGTGGATTAGAGGAACCACGTGCGCATGCACTCACACACACACACACAAGAGGGTGATAATAAGTTAAGCAAAATGCACAGTCTACAGGAAAAAATAACATTTTTTACTCAAAAGGGCATCGTCAATTATTATTGGGTGGTTATATCTACATTTTAATAATCATGCTAATGTACTGTGAGCTGTAGCTATAAGTTTAATGCAGGGTTCTCTGAGACCTAAACCTTATTTTAAGAGTTCTGGAATAAACAGATTGGAAAAGACTGCTCTGCAGGTAACTATGCTTTCATTGTTTCTTTATGAAAATATCAGCAAATGTATTTGTATATTCATATTTCCACATTTTTCTTACCCAAAGAATAGTAGCACACTATTCATTATTCTGTATCTTTTTTTTTTCCCATTTAGCAACATATAGAATCACTCCATAGAGATAGATAGGTATCTTAGGCAGTTAGAGCTGCCATAAGAAAATACCATAGATGTGACAGCTTATACAACAAAAACTGATTTTCTCACAGTTCTGGAGGATGAAAGTCCAAGATCAGGATATCAGCATGGCTGGTTCCTGGTGAGGACTCTCTTCTAGCAGATAGATTGCCACCTGCTCTGTGTCCTCACATGGTAGGGAGACATAGTTAGCTTTCTGGTGCCTCTTCTTATAAAGGCACTAATACCATCATGAGGGCCCCACCATCATGACCTCACCTAAACCTAACTATCTGCCAAAGGCCCCATCTCCAAATATTATCCCATCGGCGGGTAGGGCTTCAAATCATGAATTTTGAGGGGATACGGTTCAGTCCATAGCAGTGGAGAATCTTATTGTTTTTTAGATTGATATAATACTCTATTGCATGGCTGTAACATTCAACCAGTCCCTTTTTGATGAAAATTTGCAGTATTTAGAGTCTTTTTTTTTTAATTACAAATTGTTCTGCAATAAATTCCTTGATTGCATGTTGTTTCATAATTTTACCTGTGAGTCTTTGCGATAGATTCCTAGAAGTAGAATTGCTAAATCAAAGGATAAATAAATATTTAATTTTGCTAGATATTGCCAAATTGCCTTTCTAATGATTGTATCGCTTTACATTGAATGAACAATGTATGAAGGAGCCTGACTCTCACCATCAGAGTATGTTGTCAAACTTTTGGAATTTTGCCAATCTAATAGGGGAGAAATGTTATCTCAGGATAATTTTAATATACACTTCCCTTATTAAGAAAAAGATCGAGCATCTTTGCCATTTGCATTTCTTTTTCTACTATTTTCATATATTTTTGTTGTTTAAAAAATCAGAAACTTTATATATTAGGAGTATTGGCCTTTTTGTGATATAAGTTGTAAATACCTTTTCCCAGTTTGTCAATTTGTCTTTTGAAAATTTATGGTGATTCCTCTCAATCTCTCTTCTGTAAAAGCTCACAGGCATGCCTAGGAGATATCTGTGGATTCAGTTCCAGATGACTGCAATAAAGTAACTATCGTAATAGAGTAACAAATTTTTTGGTTTTCCAATGCATATAAAAGTTGTTTACACTATACTGTAGTCTATTAAGTGTATAATAGCATTATGTCTTAAAAAATGTACAAACCTTACTTTAAAAAATAGTTTATTGCTAAAAAATGCTAACCATCATCTTAGCCTTCAGCGAGTCATAATTATTTTGCTGATGGAGGGTCTTGCCTCAATGTTGAAGAAGGGGAGTCCACACATCTGTTCCATCCAAAAACCGTTGAAGCAAGAGGCAGATCTGTAAGACCACTGGGCACCCTGCTAAATCCCTTCCTTTTTTATTATTATATCTCTTATTTAATATGCTTTCTCTTGTATAGTATGTGTTGGCTAATACTTCCAAAATGATGTTAAATCACAGTGGAGAGAGTAGCATTATTCCTGACTTCAATATTTCTACATTAAGTAAGAAAGATGCTAACTGTTGGGTAGATATCAATAGATGATAGATAGATGATTGATAGATAGATAGATAGATAGATAGATAGATAGATAGATAGATAGACAGACAGACAGACCAGATATATGTGTGTGTGTATATATGTGTGTGTGTGTGTGTGGGTGTGGGTGTGTGTATACCAGATTTGAATTATGTCACATGCCTTTTTTACATTATCTTGTGGATTCCCCTGAAAACAGACAAAGGATTGTGTGCAAATAGTTTTTTGGGGGAAGGTGATCCCCAGGAACAAGAGTGAGGAATAAGAGAGAGTGAAACAGGGAAAAAGAGAAAGCCAATGATACAAGGATGCATGAGCAAATCGAGCACTACTATAGGTAACTAGTGCCTCATTCTGTGGCACCATCTGGAAGCCTTGCAAAATGTGCTTCAGAACCATTTGCAGGTAATGAAAGAGAGAAGCTTTTATCCCCCATTGATCAAGATACCTCATACCTCAGAGTTGCACACATGTAAATGCTGAGGGTTCTGCAGGCATGCCATGCCACCGCATCACAGAAGCCCTGGAGCAGACAGTAATTTTTTGTCTCACAGTTTCTCTGGGTCAGAAATGCAGAAGCAACTTAGCTGGGTGGTTCTGGCTCAGGCTCTCTCGCGGGATGACACTCGGGATGTCCACAGGTCTTACAGTCATTTGAAGGCTTAATCGGCGCTGGAGAATTCGCATTACGTTCACGTTCCTAGGAAGCCTCAGTACCTCATCACCTGGGTCTCTCCACTGGTTACTTGCATGTCCTCACAATATGGCAACTAACTTCCCTGAGAACTAGTAATCTACAAGGGGAGAGAAATTAGGCTCTACCTCCTGAAGCAAAAAATATGAAATAATTTATAGATGTATTTTAAATGCAGCATGCCATCCTAACATAGTCCAAAAAGATCTGGACCATTTGAACATTCTAAAGAGCATCACATTGGTCTGTTATGTCAATAGCATCATGTTAATTGGAGCACATGAGCCAGAAGTGGCAAGTATGTTGTACATGCTCTCCAGAGAATGGGAGATAAATCCTAGGAATGTCCTGGGGGTCACTATATTAGTAAAGTGTTTAGTGATCCACTGAAAAGGAAGTACAACACTTGGTAGCCTCTTTGGGTTCTGTAGATAGCATGTTTCATACTGGGCAGAACTGTTCTGACCTATTTATTGGATCACATGGAGGAGTGACAACTTCGAGTGGGGTCCAGAGCAAGAAAAGGCTCTGTAACTGGTTCATGTGACCTTACAAACAACCTTGCTACTGGGGCCATGTAATCCAGGAGACTTTGTGATACTGGGATTTCTATGGTGAAAAAAGACCTGTAAAGAGAGCGTATGTCAAGCCTGAGACAATTATAGCTATTCAAAAATAGCTCCTGGCATGCTCTTAGGCCATGATAGAGATGGAACGTCTGACTATAAGACATCAAGTAATCATGTGGCCTCCACTGTCGCACTGATACCTCTTCATGAGATTACTAGCTGATGGAAAAGCAAAAGTCCAGGGTTGATTCTTGGATAAATTGCCTTGACATATGTGTGTTAGCCAGAAGTGAATGGCTGATACAGTACTGCCTCACTTACAGGTGACCCTGAAAGAGTATTGAGGAGAAATCCTTCCAATAGTCAGAGCTTTGGGCAATACATCTGCTCATCTGCTTTGTGTAGAAAGAAAAGTGGCCCAAGATAAAAATATATACAGACTTGAAGGTAGTGGCAAATGTATTAATGGATCAAGGACTTGAGAGGAAAATTGGGGACAAGGAAGTATTGGAAAGAAGCATGAAGATCTGAAAACTTTTTCTACAAAGGGTGAGAGTAAATATTTTACACTTATGGGCCACATGGCTTCTGTTGCAACTATTCGACTCTGCTGTTCTAGTGCAAAAGCAGCCACAGACAATATGTAAATAAATTATCATGGTTTTGTTTTCAGAAAACTTTATTTACAAAACAGGCAGTGGGTGGATTTGGCTTGTGGGCTTTAGTTTGCCGACTCCTGGTATTGATAGACCTAAGGAAGTGGGCAAAAAGTGTGCATATCCTTGTGCTATATTTCAGTGACCACATGACAGCATCCATCCACAAAAGAACCACCAGACAACCAAACAGACAGAAAGACTCAGCCAGTTGATGGCGGCCAGCCTCTGTCATCACCCATCCCATTGCTGGCACGATTGGCTCAGATGGAATTGTCATTATAGCAGAGTTGGAGGCTCTGAATGGGCCCCTATGGCACTCCAGCTTCTACTGCTATGCAATGCCCAGCCTGCCAACAGCAGAGGCCAATGCTGGGTCCCCAGTACAATGCCATTCCTCAAAGAGACCAGCTAGCCACTTAGCGCCAAGCTGATCATTGGGCCCTTCTGGAAGAATTGTTGATTTCATCTTGAATTGCATTCTAGATATAGTCTTGCTTTTCTATCTGTTGTGCCTTGGCCATATCCTATGTGATGACTTACAGAGTAATCTACCAGTAGGGAATTCTGCGTCACATCACCTCTGACCACAAAACCCAACTTACAGCAAGGGAGGTATGGCAATGGCCACGTGATAATGAGTCACTGATCCTATCGCATACCACATAACACAGAAACTTCTAGACTAATAAAGTGATAGAATAGCCTTTTGAAAGTATAGCTAAGGTACCAGCTTAGAGATGATACTCAGTAAGAATGAGACATTATCCTCTAGGATGTAATATATACCCTAAATCAATGACAATTTTAGGTTATCGTGTCCACAATAGACAGACGGCAGAAAGTTGAAAACCAAAGAATAAAGTAGGAATGGTCTCGCTGCCCATCACTCCCATTGGTCAGTTTGGGGAATTTGAGCTTCCTATCACATCAATTTTAAGTTCTAGAGATCCTGGTTTGCAGAGGGGAATGCTTCCACTGGGGAACATAGTAAAAGTTCCCTACACCTGTTGTCCAGTCACTTTGGGCTCCTTGTGCCAAGAGACTAGCAAGAAAAGAAAAGAATAACCATACTGTCATGAGTAATTAATTGGTCACGATCATCAGAAGGAGCTAAGACTGCTTTTACTCAGTGAGGTAGGGAAGATTGCATTTTGCACACAAGTGATTCACTGAGAAATCTCTTGGTACTCCCTTACTCATCTCGTTTGAAGATGAGAAATCTGGAATTCTAGCTTAGAATGTGTATTTGGTGCAGGAGATTGTGGCTTGAGACCAGCTGAAGCAGTGAGGGCTATGGTTTGTCCCCCTATCCTTTCTCTCAAAACTTTTCTCATAAAGAGATTATTCAGAACCCTGGGGCTGTTCCCAGATGGAATAGACTGCCTCTACAAAGGAAGCAGATCTAGGTGGCACAAGGGAGAGACTGTAGTGGATGCTGTGGTGTGCCACACTGAATTCCCCCTTTAGGTCTGAGGTACTCATTTCCTCAGCCGTCAGGAGTATTGGCTGCCGGCGGCTCATAGCTAAACCTTTCTCTAGAAATTGCTCTGGGCAAAAGAGGGCTGCATTGCCCCAGACTGTGTCCCCACTCTGCTGGCGCCCATATTCAATGACTAGTCAGGCCTCTTGCCTCAATTTGAGGCAAGTCTAAAAGAATATTTCAGCTACAAAGTTCCTGTGGGATCTGCTGAATACTCTGTTGCAACTGCTTTGCAGTTTAACTTTTCCATCTATCCTGTTACTGCCTTCCTCACTCACTTACGGATATTCCTCAGACCATTCCCTAATAACCCTGCACACAAATCTGCATCTCAGAGTCTGTTTCCTGGGAGTGTGACCTAGAACTGCTCTTGCCGCTCTTGCTCTCCCAGTCTCCCTTGCAGCTATGCGACATAGGCTTCAACAAACAGACATATTCACTCTGAACTTTGAATCAGGAGTTAATAATGCGAAGGAGCAGAACCATGGCATGTGCCCTTTGGCGCACTGGTGGTTACAGCCTGACTGAGTTCCCCTGGGGCATAAGGCACCAGCACCAGCTAGTGTTTAGAGCCAGTGGTGTGTGTGATGAAATTGTGATGTACGATGCCAGCCATGACAAACATCTTGCCTATACCATTCTGCAACATACTTTTACATCTTTTTATCTTTCATTCTTCTTTCAATATTTTATTAATTGTACATTTTCTATAACAAGCACAAATTTTTAAAAATATTTATTGTTTTTGAACTGAATACATATCTATATGTACATATACATTTAGCTTATCTCCAGAAAACAGCACTGCTCACTGCTTGGTGGGTATTGCTTCAGACTTCTTTTTTATGTGGCCAATATTCTTTTCATAATTTGGAAAAATAATAATAGATTAATACTATTTTACAAAGCAAAAGATGACAAAAAATGGGATTAGAAACTAATACCAGAATTTAGTTCATCACTGGGCTCTTGGCAGCAAAATTTAACTCCTTTTATCAAAACTGGGCTCCAGCTACTGGAATACTATTTAAGCTGCAATTAGAAGAACATGCTAGAGTGTCATCTCCCCTTTCAAAATCAGACAGAAAGGAAAATAAAGCATATGTAATTTTGCCAGGAACAATAACACAAAATTATCAGAAGCCAGAAAGTCCATAGTAAACTGAGAAAGGAAAGTGAAAATACTAAATAGTAAGACATATAATTATCATCTCCTCTATACCGATATCAATCATGTTCAGATTTCCCCCAGTTGATCTCAAAGTGTCCTTTACAGATGATTTGTCTGTATAATCAGGACCAGAGAGGCATCTTGTGGTTCTGTTTCCCTGTTTCATAGATGAGGAAACCAAAGCTTCATGATACGAAGTTGACTTGTGCAGAGTTACATAATAATAATCAGAACCCAAATGCAAACCCAAATCCTATGACCTTGATTTACCATAGTCTTGAGAACCACAGGAAAGATGGGTATATTGTACAACTTTATTTTCAAAATCCAGAGAATGCTTAACAGCCATTTATTAGGATGATTCAGTGGGATTTTTATAGATGGGAAAATTCTTTAACTCATGGAATAAGTAAGCTGTGTACTCTTGCTCAAATATCAACCCATCCATATTTGCAAAAAGACTAAATGGCGTAACTGGAAAATTTCTTTATGACCACAGTAGATTTGTCATGAACAGAACTTAAAATGTATACCTCTATATGAAGCTGGTGTTACATGCCAAGAAACTTTTGGACCACCTGAAAGGAGTATTTATTCCTTCAGAAATGGTTATCCCAAAAAATGCAATTTAGGAAGAACTTTTTATGGGTAATTAATGCTATGTGAAAGGAATCCAAAACAAACAAAAAAAATGTAAATAACCTTGGACTTTATAGTAAACATAGGAACAAAACAAATCTCCACTTCCTCACCACCCTCACTGCTTCCACTCATGGTGTATTATCAGAACCACCATCAGTGATTGCTGCAAGAAATTATCCTAGATAGAACAAGAACGAAAAAAAACCTGTTATGTTTCACACTTCATTTGTCAGTTTGCAGATAATGCTCAATTATGTGGTCATATGGACCAAAAAAATGCAGATTTATTCATATAGTCTACTAACTAGAAAATAATATTAGCTTTTATTTATTTATTTTTATTTTTTCCCCTCTTTAATTCCTCCTTACCCCGACTTCCACCCCTGACCTACAGATATTGCTGTCTGTTTCCCCTTAAGAACTGGATCTCTGAAGGCAGGGCGTCTCCTCCCATGCACTTGCAGTATGCAGCACCTAGCCTGGTTCATTCTGGGTATGGTTCGTGGCTCCACCTGGGGCGCAAACCCAGAACCTTCTGCGTGTAAGCAGACGTGCTACCACTACACTATGAAGCCACCCCTAATTAGTTTTTAAATTAGCAACACAAAACTGGGCTTAGGAGCAGTTTCAAATTGGCATTCCACTATGTTCATGTTCTATGAAATTTTTGTGTGACTTTTGTGTATTGCTAAAACATCAAGGGAATAACAATAGATTCAGTGTGATCCCCATCAAAATACCAATGGCAATTTTTTAGAGAGCTAGAAAAAATAATCCTAAAATTTATATGGAGCCATAAAAGACCCTGAATAGCCACGGCAATCTTGAGAAAGAACAAAGCTGGAGGTATCACGCTACCTGATATCAAACTATGCTACAAGGCTACAGTAATCAAAACAGCATGGTACTGGCAAAAAAAAAAAAAAAACCCCACAAAAAAACAAATAACAAAAAACCCAGATACATTGATCAATGGAACAGAATAGAAAGCCCAGAAGTAAATCCACATCTATACGCTTACTTAATATATGACAAAGAAGGCAAGAATATACAATGGAGTAAAGATAGTCTCTTCAATAAATGATGCTAGGAAAATTGGACAGATATATGCAAAAGAAAAAAAAAGAAACTGGACCACATTCTTATGCTGTATACAATAATAGACTCAAAACGGATTAAAGACTTAAATGTAAGACCCAAAACCATAACATTTCTAGAAGAAAACATAGGCAGAAAACTCTCTGATACTGCTAACAGGAATTTATTTTCAGATATGTCGCCTCGGGCAAGGGAAATAAAAGAAAAAATAAATGGGACTACATCAAACTAAAAAGTTTTTGTACAGCAAAAGAAATCATAAACAAAATGAAAAGACAGCCTACTGAATGGGAGAAGATATTTGCTAATGATACATATAATAAGAGGTTAATATCCAAAATATATACAGAACTCATACAACTCAACAACCAAAAACAATCCATTTAAAAAATAGGCAGAAGACCTGAACAGATATTTTACTAAAGAGGAAATACGGATGGCCAATAGACATATGAAAAGATGTTCAAGGTCACTAAAATCATCAGAGAAATGCAAATTAAAACCACAATGAGATATCACCTCACAACTGTCAGAATGGCTATCATCAATAAATCAAAGAACAACAAGTGTTGTCAAGGACATAGAAAAAGGGAATTCTCACACATTGTTGGTGAGATTACAAATTGGTACAGCCACTATAGAAAATAGTCTCAAAAAAATTAAAAATGGATATACTTTTTGACCCAGCAATTGCATTTCTGGGTATTTATCCAAGAAAACCAAAATAGTAATTCATGAAGATCTATGCACCCCTATGTTCATGGCAACACAATTTACAATAGCCAAGATAAGGAAGCTACCTAAATGCCCATCAACAGACAATTGGATAAAGAAATTATGATTCATATATACAATGGAATATTACTCAGCCATTAAAAAAATGAAATCCTACCACTTGCAATGACATGGATTGACCTAAAGGTTATTATGCTGAGTGAAATAAGTCAGACAGACAATGATAAACACCATATGATTTCACTTATATACAGAATCTAAGGAACAAAAAGAACAAACTAATCAAAAACACACTCACAAATATAAAGGACAATCTGGTAATGGCCAGAGGAGAGTGGACTTGGGGGCTGGGAGAAAGGGGTGAAGGGTTAAAGAAGTACAAATTAGTAGTTGATAGATGGTCATGAAGATGAGGAGCAGGGCATAAGGAATGCAGTTAGCACTAATGTAATGGCTAGGTGGAGGGCCAGAGGAGAGAAAGAGCAATCAGGGGGATTGTTTTATAAACTATATAAATGTCTAACCAGTATACTGTTTACTTGAAACTAATAACAAAATAAAATTTTAAAAAAGAGAATATTAAAGGATATTTTGCAAAGAGGTAGGGTACTTTCTCTACCACATGAATCTTGAAATGTTTTAAGGATTTACATATCTATATATAGGAACATACAGATATATAGATAGTACATAATAAAAATATATTATATAGAGATATATATGTATTCCTGTACATAGGAGTACATATATATGTACTTATATACTTATATACAATTTATATAATATACATAATATAACAATGTATTATACATCTAGTCCTAAATTTCTAATTCCATTATAATTTACAAACTCAGAATAAGAATATTGCATGGCTTACTCCCCAAATCTCATTGCAAAAGGTCAGCAGGTTAAGCGCTCTATATCACTAAGCATTTATTTTAACCTTTTAAACAACACATTGTAGCAAGAGTTTGGGATGAAAAGTCCAGGTTTTATCAAATCTATTCCTATCCTTTTGTCTTTTGAGCATTTTTGTCATCATTTTATCTTAATTTATTAATAAAGATCTTTTAAGGAAAATCCTATCTGATCTCAGCAGAAGAAGGAGATGAAAGAATTTGTCCTCTTCCAGGCCGTGAAAGTCAGGGAGAACTGAAGGCCCAAGAGGTCAGGTGCAAGGGTGGCAGAGGTGATGGGAGCGGCAGGCGCACTGGTCATGAGGTGTGCCTGGAATCTGCAGTTGAACCAGATGGGGTAGAGAAAGGTAAAAATGAGGTGCTGTCTCTGGGCACTAGTGCAGTAGTCGTGTACCCTGGTCTACCTTCCTGACAGACGGCAAATGCCCCCAGGCACAAATTTTATCACATACTTAGCATTCTGTTAATAGCTGTTCAATTAATAAGCAAATATATAAATGAATTTCTGTCTTAGAGAAAGTTTCGAGACGTTATAGAACAGTGTATATAATAATAGCTATTATTAAGTCATTAATTTATTAACTCAATAAGTATTCATTGTACACCTTCTATGTGCCTTGGCCAAGTATTGTACTAGGAAGTACTGGAAACACAGCAATGAACAAAACAAAGCAAAACAACACTGCCATTCTCATGGAACTTACTTACATTATAGTGAGGGGGAAATTGATTGAGCACCTACTATGCTGCCCCTCAACTCCTGTCCCCTTGTCTGTATTACGAGCTTTGGCATTTACTAATATGCTATATTGAACTGGGAATCGTAATTTCATGTATGTATGCACTGTCTCTGAGGCCATATCTTACCCCGAGTACATTGCAGGATAGATTGGCCAGGAGTGATGAGAGAAACTTGTCCCTACTAGTTAAGGTACTAATGCTGTTGTTTTGGCTTGATCTGAACTAGAATGGGCCAATGGGAATGGATTGAATAAAAGAATCTAGGGCTCTAAGAAAATTTATAAGGAAAGGTCAAGAGAACTTGCATATTGAAGAAGGGGGAATTATCTAGAACGATTCTGAGGTTTTAAGCCAAAGATGATGAGAACTACGTATCACTGACCAACAGAAAATTAGGAGGCTTAGTTATCAGTAAGGAGAGTACTTCCTTTTTAAAGTAAATTGTTATTGACGTCAAACATATGTACACAAAAGTGCAAAAAGTGTGAGTGTACAGCTGGATAAATTTTCACACACTAAACACATCTGTGTAATGCCCACCCAGATGAAGATATAGAACGTTAAGAACAAACCTCATGCTCTTCTCAGTCTTTACTTCTGAAAAGTCCCGATTCTCATTCCTATCATCATAGACTAGTTTTGCTTGTTTTTGAACTTCATATACATGGAATCATACAGTATATACTCTTTTGTGTCTGACTTCTCTTGCTCAGTTTTATTTCTATGAGATTTATCTGTGTTATTGCATGTAGCAGTAGGCTTTTTTTCTGTTTTGAATTGCTGTATAATACATCATATGAACATACCATAGTTTATGTATTCATTTTTTTGTTGATGGATATTTGGGTTGTTTCACATTTTTGACTAATACAATAATGCTACTAGAAACATTGGTCTCCACATTACTGGATACCCACTTTCATTGAGTACAAAGCTAGGAATATGATTGCTGGGTTGTGGAATATGCATTTGTTCAGTCCAAGTAAATATTCTCAATGAGTTTTCCAAAATGGTCGTACCGATTTATATTCCCACTGATAATGTATCACTGCTCCACATTCTTGACCATTCCTAGCATTTCCAATACATATTTTAATACCTTCAGCCACTCTGGTGGGTGTATATTAGTAAATCGTTATAGTTTTCATTTATATTTCCCGACTGTCTTTTGTTGACTGTCTTTTCATTTGTATAGATATTCTCTTCTATGAGGTACCTGTTTAAGTCTTTTGCCTATTTTCCTTTTGTGTTAACTGTTTATTTCTTATGGGCTTGCCTGAATTCTTTATATATTCTGGATATGAGTATCTTGTCGGATATATATAATGCAAATATTTTCTTCTGGTTAGTGGTTTGCCATTTCACTGTAATAATGATGTCATTCGAAAAACAGAATTCTTAAGTTTAATATAGTCCAGTTTGTCATTGTTTTTCTTTATCATTAGTGCTTTGGGGTCCTATTTAAGAAATCTTTGCTTACCTCAAAGATATGAAAATATTCTTCTATGTTACGTTCTAAAAGCTTTACTGCTTTACTTTAAGTTTAGATTAATAATCCATCTGAAATATATTTTAGTGTATGACTTGAATTAGGGGTCAAGGTCCTCCCTTCCATATGTATGGTTGACAGTGCCATCCTTTCCCCTTTCATTGTGACGGCATATTTATGATAAATCATAACTGTAAGTGTGGGTCTGTCTCTAGATTTTTCCCCTCAGTTTATTTGTCTAAACTAGCATCAGTAACACGTTATAGATGTATTACAAGTCTTGAAATCTGTCAGTGAAAGTCCTTCCACTTTGTTCTTCAAGATCATCTCTGCTATTTTTGGTCTTTTCAATGCTATACTGTTTTAAAATGTAGGTTTTATTATTATTAAGGTATAATGAGGCCAACAGATCAGGAGATGACTCCCTTTGAAAAGATAGTCTGTGACTCATAGTTCCAAGGGGAGGGGGCATGCCATGTCAGGCAGGGCCACACAGGAAAGAACGAGGGTTGATTAGGAGGCTAACGGAGCAAGGAGAAAGCACTGACAAAAACTTTTATTGTGATATTCATAGGAAGGAATGGGTGAGGCCGGGTAAGCAAGCTAAGTGGTTTAGGATTGGCTAGTTTGAATAATTTTAGCAGGCTCTGGGGGGTCAGCAGGAGCTGTCTTGAATTATCTGGTCTCTGGCTCTGGATAGATTAGGGTAGGGAAATGTTGGCCTAGAGTATAAGAGCCCAGTGAGGGGCCAGTAAAGGAAGTAGTTGGGGGGTAAAGGCTTTGGATTGGTTGATTTGCATATGAAAGCCTCATTCGCAGGGGAACCATTTGCTATTTCCAAGAATTAGCTAGCTATGGGAGGGGCAGTCTCTCCTGACTTGGCAAGGACCACAACATGTCAAAGCATCATGAAATACAGAAAATAAAAAACATGATTAATACATGTCAATTTTAGAATAAGTTTGTCAAATTTCACCAAAAGAAAAATTCTGGAATTTTATTATTAATTTTGCATTGAATCTGTAGATCAATTTACAAAGAATTAATATTTGTATAATAATAAGTCTTCCAGTTGATAAAACCAGAATATTCCCATCTTTTATTTTTAGTGGAAGTCATTTTCAATTTCTGTGAATGATATTTTTTATTTTTCTATGTAAAGAATTTACACATTTTTTGTTTAACTTATTTCTAGGTATTTTGATATATTTTGATGGTATCTAAATAGTACCTTTTTTTTCATTTTCTCATTGTTTATTGTTAGTATATAAAATTACAATTGATTTTTGTACTATTGACTTTGTATCTAGTGACTTTCCTAATTTCACTTATTCATTCTAATAGTTTTCTATAAATTATTTTTAAGTTTCTTACATACACAATGATGTTGTCTGAGAGTAACAATAGTTTTATTTCTTTCTTTCCAATTCATATACTTGTTAATTCTTTTGCTTGTCTTATTGTATAGTCTAGGGTCTACAGGTTACAATGAGGATAGAAGTGATATTAGCAGGGATTCTTTTCTTATTACCAGTCATAGAGTGAGAGCTTTCAATATTTCACCATCAAGCATGATGCTGCTGTAAAATTTTTTGATTGACGGTGTTTATCATAGTAAGAAAGTTCTCTTATATTTGTAGTTTTCAAAGAGTTTTTTTAAATATCATAAGTGATTGTCAAATTTTATAAAATTTTTTTTATATCTATTGAGATGATCATATGATTTTGCTCCTTTATACTGTAGTGTGATAAATTATATTGATTTAATTTTTGAATGATAAACCAACCTTGCATTCCTGGAATAAATCCTATTAGTCATATTACCCTTTTAATACAAAGCTGGATTCAGTATATTATTTTGAATTTTTACATCTATGATGAGAAAGACTTGCTTCTAACTTTCCTTTCTTATAATGTCTTTATTAGTTGTAGTATCAAGATTATGCTGACCTCATAAAATTGGTAAATAAAGTTGGTAAGAATTTCTGTTTTTCTGTTTGGAAGAGTTTATATAAAATTGTATAGTAGTATCCTAGGGCTGGTCTAACAAAGCAACACAATCTGGGTAGCTTAAAACAATAGAAATGTATTCTTTCACAATTCAGGAGGCTAAAAGTCCAAAATCAAGGTGTCAGCAGAGTTGGTTTCTTCTGAAGGCTCTGAGGGAAAATCTGTTCCATGCCTCTCCTGATGGTTAATTTTATATGTCAACTTCTCTGGGCACAGGGGGCCGAGATTAACATTATTTCTGGGTGTGTCTGTGAGGGTGTTTCTGGGTGAGATCGACCTCTGAATCAGTGGACACTGTAAAGTAGATTGCCCTCCCCAAAGTGAGTGGGCATCGTCCAATCCATTGAGGGCTTGAAAAGAACAAAAAGATGGAGAAAGGGAGAATTCATTCCCTCCTGCCTGCTTGAGCTGAGACATCAGTCTTTTCATGTCCCTGGGCTAGGATTTACACCATCAGCTCCCTGGTTCCCAGGCCTGCAGAGTTGGATTGGAATTATACCATGGGCTTTTCTGGGTCTCCAACTTGGCAGTGGCAAATCATGGGACATTTCAGTCTCCATAATTGTGTAACCCAATTCCTCATAACACATCTCAATCAGTCTCTCTCTCTCTCTCTCTTCATATACATATACACACACACACATATATGCATGTATGTATACATATATATACGTGTGTGTGTGTAGTTTCTCTGGAGAACCCTGACTAAAATACCTCTCACCTCTCTCCTAGCTTCAAGTGTTAGTCAACAATCCTTGGTGTTCCTTGACTTGTAGATACATCATTACAATCTCTGCCTCCTTTTTCACATGGCATTCTTTGGGTATGTGTCATCACGTGGCTGTCTTCTTATAAGGACTCAAGACATATTCGATTAGGGGCCTATCCTACTCCAGTATGACTTCATCTGTAAGTAATTACATTTGCAGTGACCCTATTTCCAAATGAGGTCACATTCTGAGATGCTGGGGGTTAGGACTTCAACATATTCGTTTGGGGGAGACGCTGTTCAACCCATAAGAGATTATGTTATTTTTTTCTTAAAAGTTTGAAAGAATTAATCAGTTAAATCATCTGAGCTTGGAGTTTATATTGTGGGAAGATTTTAAATTACAGGTTCTACTCCTTTAATAGTATTCAGATTTTTCAGATTTTTCAGTTCTTCTTATGTTAGTTTTGGTAAGTTGAGGTTTTTAAAGGAATTTTTCCATTCATCTAAATTTTCGAATTTATTAGTATAGTTACTTGTTCATAATATTTTCTTACTTTTTAAATGTTAATATGTTTAATGTCTGATATCCTCATTTCATTACTATCTATACCTTCTCTCTTTCAAAGTATATTGCCTAATTCCCAAACATTTGGAGATTTTCTAATTTATTTTTCCTTTTTAAATTGTTTTTTAGCTTATCTCCACTGTGATCAAAGAACATAGTTTGTATGGCAATTCTTTGAAATTTGCATATATATGTAAAAAGCATGCAGAGTCTTTAGTTGTTAGTGAAATGCTTTGTATATATGTCAAGCTTGTGAATTGCATTGTTTAAGTCTTCTATATCCTTATTGATTTTTTTTGTTGCTTATTCTATTAGTTACATTAAGATGTATGTTGAGATTGGCAGCTAAGCTTGTAGTTTTGTCTATTTCTCCTTTTAGTTCTGTTTTTCTCTGCATGTATTTTGAAGCCATATTATTAGGTAAGTACAAACTTTCAATTGTATGTCTTCCTCTTTTATAATCATGGAATGCATCTTTTATCTCTGGTAATATTCTTGTTGTAAAGTCTACTTTGTCTAATGGTAGTTTAGATGACTCAGCTTTTTAAAGTTACTGTTTTATGTTTATCTTATTCCATTCTTTTACTGTATCCTTTACTTCAATCCATTGCATCCTCACATTACAGGTGTACTTTTATAAGCAGCATATAGTTCCTTTTGAAAACTACAATCTAAGAATCTTATCTTTAAATTTGGAGTATTTAGATAATATTTAATATAATTAATAATTACTGACACATTAGATTTTAATCTATCATCTTAATGTTTTTATTTGTCCCATTTGTCCATTTTTTTCTCCTTTCTTGCTCATTAGTTTGTTAGTAATACATTCTTTAATTACATTTTGTGAATATTAGCCTAGAGATGACAACATGCAACTTGACTTAGTAGAGTATACATTAAATTAGTAATTTTACCACTTCTCAGATAACTGTATTACAGTTTAATTCTGTTATCCCTCCTTTGCTTTTGTGCTACCATTGTCATATCTTTTAATTCTACATATATTTTAAGCCACACAAAAAATTAGATTATTTTTTCAAACAATCAATAATCATTTATATTTACCCATATACTTCCCTATTCTGATGTCCTTCATTACTTCCTGTTTTACCATGCTCTTTCTTGGGATCGTTCTCTTTCTGCAAAGAATTCCCTTTAATATTTCTTCCAGAAGAGGTCTACGGGCAATCAATTCTCACAGTTTTTCCTTGTTTATAGTTGCCTTTATTTTGCCTTCTTCTTCAGTTCAGTGCCTCCATTTTCACAGATATCATATTCTAGTTTGACAGTTATTTTTCTCAACACTTAAAGATGCCATTCCATTGTTTCCCTTGAAAAGTTAGCTGCTGTTGTTACCATGAGTCTTTTTTGCTGGGTTCTTTTCAAGATTTTCTTTTAGCCTTTGGATTTCAGAAGTTTGACTGTGATGTGTCTAGTTGTATTTTTGTTTTGTTTTGTTTGTTTGTTTGTTTTAATCTTGCTGGTATCTGTTTAGCTTCCTGAATCATCTGGGACTTTAGTCAATGTTGGAAAAGTCCCAGCTGGAGTCTCTTCAAATATTACTTTTGCCCTATTTTATCTCTCTTTTTTCTGGACTCTAATTAAACACAAGTTAGACATTTCACTATATTCATATGTCTCGTATACACTTTTGTTTTTTCATCTTTTCTTTTTTTGTGCTTCAATCTAGACTATTTTCTACTGTCTGATTATGATAGGCAGAATTTTAATATGGCTCCCATGACCTTTGTCTTCTAGGGTTACTTCCATGATTATGTTATCTATGTGTAGACATACGTTCTCAACTCTTTTGATATATACCTAGAAGTGGGACTGCTGGGTCATGTGGTAACTATGTTTAACCATATGATAAACTGCCAGACAATTTTCCAAAGTGGGTGCACTATTTCACAGTGCTACCAGCACTCATGAGGCTTCTCATTTCTTTGCATCTTCACCAGCACCTGTTATTAGCTCTCTTTTAGCCATCCTAATGGATGCGAAGTAGTTTCTCATTTTGGTTCTGATTGGTCTAAGATATATAATATGTTGAACAACATTCATTTACCTGCTTTGGTAAAATGTCTGTTCGGATCCTTTGCCAATTTTAATATTGGGTTATTTGTCTTCTTATTATTGAGTTGTAATATTCCTTAGATATGCTAGATACAAGTACCTTATTAGAAAATGATTTGTAAAAGTTTCCTCCCATTCTATGGATTGTCTTTTCACTTTCTTGATGGTGTCCTTTGAAGCACACACAAAAAAATTAATTTTGGTGATGCCCAATTTATTAACTTTTTCCTTTGCTGCTCATACGTATGGTAACATATCAACTGCAACTTTATATGAAAATGCAGACCTCACTTTTGATTTTAATTTCTGGCAACATGGCAACTTTTTAAGCAGCTCAAGAGGACTTGTGATTCAAACAACATTAGTTGTCATCAAGATTACTGCGGTGTGCATTTCACATATAAGAGCTTTTTTCCTTTTTAATTTTAGGTTAATTCATTTAGTAAGATTACCAAGACTACAGCAAAAGCTATTTTTCAAAGCCATTTAATGTTTGATGTTAACAGTTGAGAGCAGTTGTTCTCATTTAAAAAAATTTTCAATCACAGTCCTGAGCTCAAAAAGATTACAATAAAATTTTATCATTGCAAGCCATTAAACTGCTGTGCAGTAGGGCAAGTCAGGATAGTCAGCTTATATTTCTGACAAAAATTCACAAAACTAATGGTAGTTACATCCACCAGAGCAAATAAAGTTCACCGCTACTGGTTCAGTAACATACAATAGATTCAAGTATTTTCTGCAAAGTACTCGCTGGTAATAACGTCATGAACACCACAGGATATAAACACCTTGCTTTTCCATAAGCTTTGTAAATTTGTCCAGGTAAGCTTTTTTCTGCCACACCTATTTTGACTACTATCAGTTGTAATACACCTTAGCAGATTCTACTTCAGACTGCAATGGATTAGTGTTTTCTCAACTTCTTTGAAAATATTCTTGCTTATAGCTATTCCACACAGACTATTCATGATGGCTAGTTCTTCCGTCACTTCAAATTTGTCATTGACTTTGTGAATAAACAATAACTGAATAGTATTGTCAACATATGTCAATTCATCGAGAACCAAGGAAAACCACTTGAGATCATTTGCCTTGCTTTCTAATTGACAACTGATGTTGTTTCCAGTGTCTCAACTCTTTAAGCAATACTAAAAGGCTAATAGTTCTGTGCAAGTTATTTTCTTGGGACACAATTTTTTTGGCTACTGCAATCAAATTTAATTAACTCACCATCGGTAAAAAGCTTTCTTTGCTTGACTAACAAATGAGCCTCTAGGAAACTTACTTTGTGAAGACGTTTTTCTGTGATAAAATATTCTGTTTTCAATTTTCCAATTTTTTTGACCCTTTCATATCAGTTGAAAAAAATTGTGCTGCATGTTTAATCTTTTAATGGCGACACATATTCTTTTACCAGAGCTGGTGTCGTTGCATAATAAAATACTTTATCATCTAATTTGATAATAAAATAGTCCACACATACTATGCCTTAAAGCACAGCATTCATAGTCTAATTTTATTTTCTTGTTTTGACATACTGGGTATGCATCTGTTAATAAAAGAAATAAAATAAAATATCATGGTACAGTATTATATATGGCACTCAAAACACGGCATCACTACAATTTGTAGTGCAGTAAGCAGAGGTATAAAGCAATGAAAGCGCCACATACAGTCTTTGTTGAAACTTCTAAATTCTGGCATTATAGTGTGAAAGCAGCCATAGGCAAATGTAAACTAATGAGTGTGGCTATCTTCCAATAAAACTTTATCAACACTGAAATTTGAATTTCGTATAATTGTCACATGATAAACTATATCTTTCTTTGATTTTTTTGAACCATTTAAAAATGTGAACAACATTCTTAGCTCATGGGCCCTACAGAAACAGGCAGCAGGCTATCGTCTGCCTCTCTAGACAGTTGCTTTTTGTTTGTTCATTATGCCTGGTGTTGCAAATCACCAGACGTTAGGAAAGGATAAAACATCAGTAAATATAAACTCATGTCAGTGAACTTCCTTATCTTTGATATTTTGACTCCTTAAGTCCTGGCTGGTTTGGTTCATCCTAATGCCTTCAAATCGGCTAGGTGATGTTTTATGTGGTTATTTTATCCAGCATTTACAGTTGTTTTTGATGGAAGGGTCAATCTGATATCAACACTTCATTAGAATGGAAAGCAAAGTCTATGAATGTTAACTTTAATCTGTTACTTTCAGTCACTATCATGAGCTTCTTTCCACACTGACACTTTTTCATAATGTTATAGCATTTCACTGGATGAATGCACCATGGCTTTATTTAACAATTCCCTATTTGGGGACATTGAGATGTTTCCAGCTTTTCACCATAATGAAGACACTTCTACAAGTTTCCTTGTATATCTGGTTAGTTCCCAGTATAAAATTCTAGAAGTGCATAGATGAGTCAGGGGTTCACACTTTTAAAGGTTTTTCATAGGTATTGCCAAACTTTCCTTCAGAAATGTCACACAGTGGCATGACCAGATGCTGTATTTTTCTTAGCACAGGAGCCAATGCTGGGTGTTGTTATTTGTTTCTACTTTTGCCAATCCGACAGATGAAAAATGATATCTCTGTGCTGTTTCAATTTGCATTTCTTCAAGGTATGGTAAGCTGATAATGGCTCACTCCAAAGATATGTCCCTGTACTAATCCCCAGAATCTGTGAATGTTACCTTAAAAGGAAAAGGGGTCTTTGCAGATGTGATTAAGTTAAAGCTCTTGAGTGGGGAGATTATCCAAGATTATCTAGGTGGGTCCTAAACGACAATGCAAGTGTCTTTCCTTATAAGAGGCAGAGAAAAATTTGACAAAGACAAAGGAGAAGGCAATGTGACCACAGAGGCAGAAATTGGGGTGGTGAGATCTCAAGAAATGATTGTAACCACCAGTATCTGGAAGAGACAAGGAATATATTCTCCCTAGAGTCTCAGGAGAGAATATGGCCCTGCCAACACGTTGATTTTGATTTAGTGAAACTTGTTTCAGACTTCTGGCCTCCAGAACAGTAAGAGAATGCATTTCTGGTGTTTTAAGGCACCAAGTTTGCAGTGATTTGTTATAGGAACCATAGAAAACTAATACAATAGATTTTCATATGTTTATGGACCATATGAAAAACCTTTTGATTTTTAAAAACTTATAAAAATGAAATATCACACAACAATAGGAACAGTATAATTCATTTATGTGCAAGTAAATCTGAATATCTGTATATGTGTTTACATGTGTACATAACTGCCTAGGAATATGTCTGGAAGGATGTATATCAAATCAGTAACAGGAGGGAGGTTAACTGGAGGGAGGAAAGGGAAGCAGGGAAAAAGGAACTTTTACTTTTTGTTCAAGATACTACTCAACATCTGTTTGAAAAAGTTTTATGAGAATGCATTCATGTGTTAATTGTATAAAAAATAGATAAGGCATATATGTTTGTTATATACAATAAAATATGTAGAAAGTAAAACAAAAAGACTGTTCCTCTCCTCTTGCCTATCTCTTTTTCCAAAATTATTGATAATTTGGTGTGCATCTTCGCAGACTTTATGCAGAAATAAATATGTGTATGTAATTTTTTAAAATGAAAGAGTGTTACATATATTGTTTTTAGAGGTGTTTCTCCAAAATCATTCCAAGATCCATATGTGCAGGGGCCTTATTCTGTTGAGCTGGTAAGAAAGACCCCAAACTCATTTTACAGACCTCCCTGCTGCTTTGAACTTTCTTGGATCTGTGACTTTGTCCATATGTGGGGCGATAGCTGTGGAAAACTACCCTGTCAGTTATATTTAAAATAGTTTTAGGTATTGCCATAGTGCCTTACAGTTTGCTTTAAAACGTATGCTCTCAGTAGTAGTTCCCCACTAAGGATGACACAAGATTCACTTTTTCAAACTTTCCCAAACCGGTTGGAGAAGGATGTTATCTTAGCGTTATTACAACAGACATTTTTTTAAGTATGCGGCTGGTTGGGCATTTTTCATATATTCATTGGCTACGGAGACAGATTTGTGAATAGGCATTCTGGGCAGAGAATTTTCCTTCCAACGAACCAAATCCGAATTCTTTCTGAACCCTGGGCCGTGAGTCATTTGGTTAAAGACCTAGTGCGGAACCATGGGGCGAAAGCGGTCTTTGGGATTTCAGGTGACTCTGGACACCTGAACAAAGTCAAAACCCTAAACTTAGGGCAGGGGGCACGTTGGAACCCCACAGGAAAGAGGATCGGGGGCCTCCCAACATATTCCAGGGTGCCGTAAATTTCCCTTATTCTCTGCTCTATGTATCCAGCGAGTGCGACCAGGCTGGGCGGGATCCCGCGCTCTGAGCAACTCCAGGCAGCGAGCGTCGCCGGCCTGTCTGTGTCCGAAGTTTTCCCACAGGGGGCAGTACCGCCCTCCAGCGCGCCGCTATGGTGGGAGGGGGTGTGGGATCTGTGCAGAGTTCTGGGGGTTCTTTGGAAGAAAGTTAGGGGCTGCCTAAGGGTGTGGGCGGGACTCCAGCGGTTCGCGGCGGGTGGGGGAGGGCCGCCGGGGGTGTGAGGGGGGCAGGGGAGGGGGGCCGGAGTGAGGCTGGGGGTGAGGGCGGGGCGCGCGTTGGGGAGATGCAGCCCCCGGAAGGTGTGAGCGAGCGGTGTGCGAGTGTAAATGCGAGTGAGTGTGTGCGCGCCGGAGCTGGCGGGGCTCCGCGGGGCGCGCGGGTGTCAGCTTGCAGCCGGGCTCCTCCCTCCAGCCCCCCTGCCCAGCCCGGCGGGCCCTCCTTCCTGCCCCACTCGCCCCTCCCCGGCGGGCCAGGCGCTGGGACGCCCCGGCGGAGCAGGCGGCGGCGGCGAGTTGGGGAGCCCTGGGCTCGGCGCTGCCGGTGGGGCCCCAGCCGAGCCGACCCCGCTCGGCCCGGCTGCGCCGACCCCGCTTCCCGCCGGGCCACGCCCTGTCAAACTTTGTTGCTGCGGCCGCCGCGGCCGCGAGCAGAGCAGCCGGGCGAGCGGGAGGGAGGGGCGCCGGGCCGGGCCGGGCCGGGCGCGGGCGGCGCGGGGCTCGGAGAGCGGCGGCCCCGGCCCGCGGCCCCACCATGCCCCAGCTCGGCGGCGGCGGTGGCGGCGGCGGGGGAAGCGGCAGCGGCGGCTCGGGCGCCGGAGCGGCCGGAGGAGGAGACGACCTCGGGGCGAACGACGAGCTGATCCCTTTCCAGGACGAAGGGGGCGAGGAGCAGGAGCCGAGCAGCGACAGCGTCTCGGCGCAGCGGGACCTGGACGAGGTCAAGTCGTCTCTGGTCAACGAGTCGGAGAACCAGAGCAGCAGCTCGGACTCGGAGGTAAGGAGGCTCCGGCAGCCGACCCCGAGGACCCCGGCTCGGCGCCCGCTCACCCGCCCTCGCCTTTGTGTCTCCTCTGCAGGCGGAGAGGCGCCCGCAGCCTGCTCGGGACGCCTTCCAGAAGCCGCGGGACTATTTCGCCGAAGGTACGTGCCGGCGGGGACAGCCTCCGTTCCCGGTTCCCCGAGGCCGTGCCCCAGCTCTTTGCCCCTCTCGCCGGCAGCCGTCCTGGGGCGCGCGTGGGGGGCGCTCGGGTCCTGGGGCCCCTCCGGGGACCCCTGCAGCTGCGCTGTCGCGGGGGCCGGGTCTCACCCCCGCTTTGGTCTTGCCTGCAGTGAGAAGGCCCCAGGACGGCACGTTCTTTAAGGGCCCTCCGTACCCAGGGTACCCCTTTCTGATGATCCCGGACCTGAGCAGCCCTTACCTCCCCAACGGACCCCTGTCTCCCGGAGGAGCGCGCACGGTGAGCGCCTGTCGGACCGCGCCGGGGCGGGTGGGAGGCCGGGCCGGCGTGTTGTGCCCCCGGGCTCGGTGACGGGGTGGGGGATGGGGCCGTCCCGGGAGGATCCCCGGCAGAACTTGTTTTCAGAGTTGAACGACTCTGTGGCGGCCAAATGTTAGGCTGCGCTGGCCAGTGCCTGGGTGAAAGTAACGTTCCTTTAAATTCTCCCCTTTTGCTGGGGAGAGGCTTTTAGGTCCACGTCTGGAGTCTCCCTTGGCTTCCAAAATTCTTTGCTCGCGCTACAGGAAAACTTGGATTTGTGCCGGCTTTGAGGGGCAGGGAGGGGTCTTGCTTTTCTTCCTGGAAGTGGGTCAACTTTCCCTGGCATTTGGGCAATGGGCCGGGAAATCCGTATTAACGGCGTTGCCCCCCGACCTTGGTTTCACTGGGCTGTTACCTCCCAACCTCGGTTTCAGTTCCCAAGAAACCCAGTATTCGTGGCGGGTTATCACACACCCCTCTTCCCACCCTCGGCCCTCGCGCAGGGGCCTCAACTTTTCTGTGGAGCTCGGGATTTAAAACTTGCCGAGATGATTTCAGGGCAACCCGCGGCATTCTTCAAGTTGAGAAACTTGGCTTTTTTCCCCTTTGTTGCCTACTTTTCTCATTTAAAGCGAGCGCTGAGACACTTAAAACCTGTTAATGGGCGCGCATTGTGTGCTGCGCGCTGGCATTTAGAGCCGTGATTAAGCAAATTGACGGGGCCCCAGACGACGTGCAAATGAGGGCGGATTCCATCTTCCCCTCCCTGGCTCTGAACTCCTGCCCCCCGCATGGCAAGGGGCGCAGCCCGCGGCTGGCTAGGCTTTTGTATCCCCCGAGCCGCCACCCGACCTCAGGGCCCCCTGCCCATATGCTAGGTCCGATGGCAGATCTTGGGCGAGCGCCTGTCTACTACGTGCCAGGCTCTAGCGTGCTGCCCCTTGGGCGCCGCGCGCACGGTAGTGGTTCTTTTTGCTTCCCGCTCAGCCTCCCAGTGCGGGTCAGTGCGTGCTTGATTCGGGGCGGGAAGTGTTGGCGCCTTAGGAACGGGGTCCGACAAATGCACATCATGCTTAAGCTATCTTTAAATAATGATCACAATTAAATGTCTTCCCTGAGAAACGCTCGGTGCTGAATGGATGATCCCCGCTGTCATGGTCCGTGGAGAGCTGAGGCATCTGTTCAGTCGTTCAGTGGTGCGCTCTCTTGGCTTGTTGGGATGAAGGAGTGGAGGTGGCGGGGCTCTGACCAATGGAAAGGGGAATGGGACCACACAGCCCTCACTGTTAAAGCTGGGAAGACCTATGGCTTTTGTTAGCCCTGCTTTGGAGCACCCCAGGAACTTCTGAATATAATAAGCTGGATGTGGGCCTCAGGCTGTTGCCTTTTTCTCATTCGTATTTAAAGAAAAAAGGTGCGAGTAGAAGTTGGTCAATAAAAGCTGCAGCAACTTCGTTTAGGTTTTCACTGATTCCCTTACATGTCCACAGATGTAGCTCTCAGTTCTGAGAACTTTGGTAGGGTTCCTGTAACTTGTGTGAGAGCGTTATGCTACCGAAGTCTCATTTTCCCATTTCCCATTGGCTGTCTGGAAAGAGGGCAGGCATTAACATTGGTGAGTGAGCACTGATCCAGGGCCTGGTGCAGATAGTCACCAGACATGTTACAAAATGACCAATTATTTACCTCCAGTGGCCTATTCCTTCCAGCTAGCCATTTCTCATTAGGGCATTTGGGTTCTTCCTCTTTGGTGACTCTGACAACTGCCTGTCTTCATTGGCTGCCCCCCAGGGAAGAACTCCAGTGGGACAGCTTTTGTTTGTGTTAGTTCCCTCCTCTCTTCCTTCTACCACCTTCTACCACCCTTCCTTCTTTCTACCATCTTACATGTTCTTTTGCTTAAAAACTTCGCAAGGTGGGTCCCTCCTGGTCCTGAGGATTCCTGTACTAAATGCAGCCCTGCGTGGGTTTCCCAGAGCCCTCCTTGGGGAAGCCGACCTTTCCCCTCTGCATGCCTCTGACTGCCTTTCGGTCCCTGCAGCTGTTCCCTGCCCTGTCCCATACCACAATCCCTGTTTCAAGCCTCCGAAGAACTTACCCTCTTTCTGTTCACACTTTATAAGGGACTATGTCCTGGCCTGTTCTCATACCTGAATCTTGTCTCCCTGGTGGTGAATTGCCCTTGCAGAAAAGTAAGTTCAATTCCCCCATTGTTTCTGTGCCCCTTAAGAGCCTGCCTGCTTACAGAGTTCATTGATATAGGAGTGACCTTTCCTACAGTTCAGGCAGCTCAGCTGCTTTTTGGCCCTGTCCTTGGGCATCATGGGCTGTTAGGAAAGCAAGTGAGAAAACCCTAAAGTCATCATCTGGGCTATAGAGTTGAGGTGGTGCTTTCTTCTGGATGATTCTATTATGTAGTCGACGTGATTTTCACTTTAGGCAAACTATAGACTCTCTGTTGGTGTCCCAGCCTCGTAAAATGAATGTAGATAGATAATGGGGCAGAGGGCTAGGGAAGGAGGTGGCCAAAATGGGGGAAGGGTGCCTCGAATATATAATCTGGTCTTTCTTTTGGCATCCTAGGTCTGTTTTTATGTTATCTCTAAATTTCACAGCCTTAGGCTTTGCTGCTCTAAGGCCTATAAGTGGTATAAAATTGGGTGAGCTCAGTTCTCTGTTGCTCTACCACTTTCTGGAAATACTAAGCCAGAAGCAAAAGTGCTGATTGGCTGGAGTGTTTTAAGGGTGTTAATTGACCCTGGGAATAACAAGCAGCAGGGCTGCAACACCCTCACCACTGGCATAATTCCTGCTAGGACGATTGGGGGCCGGCCAGTCCTGCTGTGGGGCCATCTCCTCCCCCGGGCATTACCTTTGCCCTCCACTTTGGTTTGGCTGGAAGGCTGGGAAGTGGCCTCTTCCTGAGGCTCTTTAGAGAAGAGGTCCCCTTAACCTGGGGTGTGTGCCAAGCCTTTGAGCTGTGAGTCATTCCCATCTGGAGCCCTGGGTACCCTGCGGCCTAGGAAGAGAGGAATAACTGTCACAAACCATCTTTCACTCCTTCAAATAGTCACCCTGAAATGATACATTCATTCTTGAAAAGGCTTCACAAGTTTGCTGAACCACCTTAGTGCTGTTGACTAGAATTTTGTTAGGAAAATATAAGTCAACACTGAAGAAAGTGGATGTCAAAAATAGTTTGAGTAATAAGAGCCAAAAAGAAAATTTTGACTGTGGTTCAGCAAGCTAGCTACAAAGTGATGGAGAGTAGTTTGACTATGACCACAATTTTAGCACTAATGCCATTTTGAAAAGAGTACCACTTCTAGGTAGATTGCTGAGGGGATCTATAGTTTTTGTGTCCAGTTTACAAATTTAAGAGCTGCTCTTGCACAACTCAAGTACCATGTTACTCACACCTTTCTCAGACCATCTCAGCTCTTGTTTCTGTATGAAATTGTTTTGTTCTCCAAACGTGTGCTTGTTTTTAAGTCCTTCGTTTCCCACTGCTTCCCACGGGCAGTCTTGCCGATATCCTGGGTGCTCCTGTTTTCTTTCTGACATAAAGAACCCAAGCAGAAATCCTTGTGTCCTTGTGGAGAAGTTGTCTGTTTTTAGGGGTTGTATGTAAAAGCTAAGTAAAACCTTTTCTTTTGGAAGATCAGTATAAAGATGCTGCTTTTGGTAAAATTCTTTTATGCTATTTCATCTAAATATAACTTCTGTTCCATTTTTTTCTAAATATAACTCAGGGTTTAATGAGGGCTTTTCACATGGAACAAGCTTGGAGGGCCCTGCCTGTGTTGTTGAAGTTTTGGCATTTGGATTGCTGGGGAGACAATTGGTGACAAACCCTGTGGAGGGACTCGAACCCTGACAGTCTTTTTTCTTCGAATGGATGGATCTGGCAGGGAATACCTGCTTCCTTTGTTATAATTTTAGAAAGTTATAGGTGGTCTCATTCTTCACTGATCTCACTTCTATGGATTTTCCAGGAGAAAGTAGGCTAGCATGCGTGCACACACACGCACACACATCCACACACACATAATCTAACCTTTAGAGTGTTCCAGCCTTTACAGTGATGTGCAAAGTTAACAACAAAAAAGTTGGCATAAAAAAGAATTTAAATGATTAACTCATTGGAAAATCTATAATGCAAAGATCCTACTTATATTCCAATTTAGAGCTAACTTTTATTTGCTAAACTGGGGATATTTAGGTTGGCATCCTTAAGATTAAACTGTAATTCCTCAACCTTATCTTATGTTTATTGAAGACCCATCATGGGCAATGGCTACTGGACTGTGGGAGATGGGGTGAATTGGACCCAACTTTGCCCTAAAGGATTTAAAAATTGAGTTAGAAGTAGTGTTAGCACAAACAGCTATAATAGAAAGTCTATGTTAATAGTACATAAAGTCCACAGAAGAATTTTGAGAATAACGAGAATAGAAAAATTGTTTTGGGCTGGCATGTTCAAGGAAGGCAAGTAGAGGAAGTTTTTTTTAAACTAGTTCCTGAAACTCGGTCCTTCTTTAATTCAAAGTAATTCTTGTTAATAATAAAAAAATGTAAATAATACAGAGAGATTTAGAGGGAAAAGTAGACGTTTTCCTTCATCCTCGTCTTGAAGTTGAGACCAGCACAGTCAGAGCAGGGGCATAGAGGGAAGAAGAAAGTTCAGGGCTATTTGAGTAATAAAAGTTACTCCATTTACTTGGAAGGATAAGGGACCAGACAGACCTCAAATGCCAGTGAAGGAGTCCAGTCTTATTCAGGAAGCAGCAGAGAACCATCGAAAGTTATGCTGGAAAGTGATGTGACTCATACATGTTCTTAGAAGGAGAATAGTGATTGGAGGGAGAGGACCTGGAAGGAGCTAGAACTGGTAGGAGACTCACAGGAGTCCATGGGTGATATGAAAAGGGCTTAAGATATTGAAATGGAAAGGATAGGAGAGACTGGAATGGTTGGTTGAATTTGTGCCAGAAGGGGCAGTACCAGAGGCAGAAAGTGAGGTGACTGATGTCACAGTCAACTCCTGGTGTCTGAGCCCGGGTGACCTGGGGGAATGACTTGTAGGTGTGGCCCTGGCCTGCTGTCTTTGCCTCCCAAGTGCTGGACAGATGGCTCATTGACTACTTTGGCAATAACAAAGTCCATGTAGTCTGTGAGAGGCTCTCACTTGGAGAAACTGCTAAGTTTCCTTGGAGACACATTGGATTTGAGGGAATATTGAAGGAATAGTAGAAACTACAGCAACCGGGCGATGTAAGGGAGTAAGAGAAGAAAGGGACAGGATTCCCAGAGCAGAGAAAGAAGTCACCGAAGGAGTATGGAAAAGTGCACTTGCCAAAGCGGGAGGAGAGGTTAGGTACTGTGACATCAAGGAAAGTGTAGCAGAATCTTCAGTGTCAGATGCCACAGAGGGGAGGGGAAGGAAAGATGGAGGAGTCAAGAGGAGCTTTGGGAATTCACTAGTTAGGAAGTCAGTGGTTCCCACAGAGAGAAGTATTCCAGGCAGGTTGTGGTGATAAAGATCGGGAGGCAGAGACACTATCTTAGGGCTTTCCAATCAAGTGCCAAGGCACTGTGCCTTGGACTGGTCTTGGGTGTGGCCCATCCCTGGCTCCTCAGCCAGAACCCCAGATCAGACTCCCGCAGTGGCAAGCAGCCTCCTTTGTCTTCCCCTGTGTACCTTACACATTTCACTTTCTGTTCTACCGTAACCTGGAAGATGTTGGAAAACCAGACTCAAGACTACCATTTAAGAAGATTGGCTGTGGCATGAAGGGGGAAGGTAAGAGCTGCAGGCTTTGGAAAGTATATTTAGGATGCTGGAGTGGGACTTGTAGGAGCAGCAGGGCAGGGTGGAAGGTAAATCGGGGAGAAGGTAGGAAGAAGAGGAGACGAGACTGGGAAAAAAAGCAGTCATCTGCCTTCATTGATGGAGGATGCTTGACAGTAGGTGGTGTTCTTCTAATTTTGTAGAGTAGCTCAAGAGTTGAAGATGAGGATGTAGAAAAATGCAGAGGTGGAGTTGGTAGAAAATGAGGGGAAAGTGCATTGGACAGCTAGATGGCTTTGAGACTCTCAGTAAAACCAAGAATTTGGAATTTTGCTGGCATTAGGGAGACTACAGGCCTTTCTCTGTACCCCCATTATAAGGCTGAAAGTGTTGGGACTCTTAGCTACATGTTAAATAATGAAACATTTATGCATGGACTCAAAGATATGACGTACTTGGGAGAATTATCTTCTTTTTATTGTCTGGAGCTGGCTAATTTTGAAGGGGGATAGAGATGGGAATCAAAATACAACTCCTTTGTAGTTAGGAAAAGATACTGGGATGTGACAAGTACTTGGGGATGGGAAAGGACCGACCGCTTAAAAGCATGTATGTAGAAAATGGCCTCAAAATGGCTAATCTAATAATGGATTTTTGGAGGAGGTTTTTATATGTCCTATGTTTTATTATCTTCTCTCAAAGTGGATTGGATTCAGAAAACAATGAAATAAATGCAGTTTTCCAAAACCGTGGTATTTGGGAATGTAGGGAACATGAGGGAATGAGGGGACTTGCCTTTTCTTCTGTACTGTGTGCGCTGCCCAGTGAACACCTTTGGAGTACTTACTGTACAGCTTCTTTCTGAGACTCATAGGTGTTAGAGATGTTCTGAGTTACCTCGACTGATAGATACCTTTAAGGTTCTAAGATAAATTTCAGAATCCTAAATCTTTCCTTTTCATTGTCTGTATAGCCTACAGATTTTCATGGGCAAGTGAACATTTAGTTTAGAAATACACTTCAGAGTTTGAAAATTATAAAAATGGTTTTCTAAACATGGCCTTTTCAAGAGTTTTTGTGGAAGTGATGAGGGGTGATAAACTTAGTTACCTGGAGTACTCAGGACAGGAAATGATCTCACAGTCATACTCTCAAATGGTTATAGTATTTTAGAAATCTGTTTCATTTAAGAGGAGCAACAAGGCCCCAGGTGTTCCCCCTAATTGTGGAAAATAAACGTAAAATAAATATAAACAAAAAATTCACAAAAGAAGAAAATACAAATGACCACCAGACATGTGAAACTATGTTCAACCTCCCAGGTAGTCAAAAAATGCTAATAAAATCAAGAGCCATTTTTGGCCCACCAAATTCACAAAGATTTTGTCTTCATAAGACTTTTGGTGCTGGCAAATGTGTGATAAAGTAGGTGCTCTCACTTGCTGTTCCTGAAGGGAGTTAATAGCCCCACTCTGTTTGGAAAGCGCTTGGCAATGGCTGCTAAAACCTTAACATTTTTCATAGCTTCTGATCTCCTAGGAAGTAGGTACTCGTTATTCCTATTTCACTGCCTTGCAGACAGACTTGTAGAGGTCAAGCATCTTGTTCAAGATCACACTACTGGTAATTGACAGCACAAAGATTTGCACTTGGTTGTGAGTCCAAAGTCTAGGTCTTCCCTTTCCACCCTTGTGACTTTACACAAATGCCTGATAGAAGCAGCTCCTCCTCCTCTCCGGAGAAAGGCAGCTGACCTTTGTTTTCCGGTTCAGAAATCCTGATGTGAGTTATCAGTCGGGGCTGGAGGGTGGGTAGACTTGTTCCGACTCTACAGAGTGGACCTGGGAATGTATTTTCCCAAATAATCAGTTATATGAGTGAACGAGTGGCTGTGGTTTAAGTCGTTCCTCCAGTACTGCACTCCAGAGAAGTGAAATGACCTTTAGTGGGTGGCCCCAGGAACTTCACCTCCACGTTGCCCTCTTTCGGAGGAAAAAGTGATTATCTACTAACATTTGAACTATTTTGAACTTGCGGACTGTTTTTCCTTGTTGAAATTGATGAGGGTTGGAAAAATACACCAATGTGTCTTTAGTGTGGAAGAAGGTGGGAGCAGTACACTGGCTCACTACCCCTGCAATTTGGATTACAACATAGTTTGGTTAACAAACCAAGCTCCAGTGGACCAAGTGTGCAAACATTATTTCCTTATTGTTAATTTTACAAAATATTTTATTATTTGGTTGCTTTTTAAAATTTTCTAAGTTAAAAAGCAGTCCCAATCATCTATAACTATTTCAGTAAATTGACTACTAAATGTTTACACAGAGAATTGCAGAGAATGTATTAGTCTCCCCCTCTGTGTGTGTGTGTGTGTGTGTGTGTATTGTGTGTATGATGGTTTGAAATTAGGAAAAGAATCAGGTAATTCAGTGCTTTTTCTTTCACTTCCCAAATTTCCATATGGTCTCTTTCGGAAAACAGCATGGTGGGAAGATTAATAGGAGGACTTCTGAGTATGGTTGAGGGGGCGGTACTTGGGTTCCTAGCTAAGTCTTCCTGGAAATCTGGATATTGCAAGGCACTAAATATTAGTGAGATAAATGTCTTATACCTCATAAAGTAAAGGGAGCCATTATTTGTAGCAATGTCTATAGAAAATGTGTGGAAAAACAGAAAGGAGTAAATATGAGCGATAACTGTGATTAAGAGATAGATGGATCTGATGATAAGGGAGAAAATCAAAAGGAGTATAAATGAGTGGTGTGAAAAGCTAATCAATTTACAAATCCAGATTTGTTGGCAGATATGATTTCTGATGTTTGGAACAATACTCTTTTTTCCATAAATTCCAAGAAGAACATATCGAGGTCACTAAAATCAGTTGTATTTATAGCACATACCTTCTGGGGGTGGGTTGGGTGTTCCTCCCTGAGATTCTAATGCAAGGACCCGGTATGGGTATCCCGTATCCCTTAGAGCACAAGGGGCACCATCCAGCCCATCTCACCAGTGAGGAACACAAGCTCAGGGAAATTGTGAACCTGCCCCAGATCGAACGGTCATGAATGATGGGAAGAGGACCAGAGCCCAGCTGCACTCCCTGGAGCTTTAACGTCTCCACTACCTAGGGGGCTCCACAGCAAGTCCGACAGAAAGCAGCGCTACAGAAAAGATACATCTCAAAATACTTCTTTATTAAACCATAACACTTGACCCATGATAAGTGATTCATAGACATTTGTTGAATGTTGACAGCATGAATATTTAAACATCACTATTTTTAAAAAACAGCCCTGTAGTCACCTGTAGTGTTCCAGGGCATTCTATCACATCATTTACAACTGTTACCACATTCAACACTTGCACATCTGAGATTATAATTTCTGTTTTATCCATGAGGAAGTTAAGACTGAGAGAGTAAGTGAGGGGCCTAGAGTCACCTCTCCAGAAGGCGGTAAAGCCATTATTCTAGCCATAATGCTGCAATTTCCCTTCTACCTAAAGTTGACAGCCAAATTAATGTGAAGATGCCATTGGGAGCAAGATACAAAGAAACGGTGTGTACAAATGCAGTAAAAAATGAGTAATGAGTAACATCTCTATTCATTTTTTTTGGTGGCATTTCCAGCCCTTTCACTTAGGGGGCACTTTTAATCATTGCTTCTGCCTGAGGTAGAGTCAGACCCTTAATGGCTGGTCTCTTTACAGTTTCAGAGAAACGGTGATCATTGTAGTTTTAATTTTCTTTGCTTTTCTGTACTCTGTAGCTCCATTTAATCTCCTTTTCCCCTCCAACTTCCCTGCATTTTTCTTCTGACATTAGGTGGTAAACTTGGTTCTTCATTTTTGTTTTCTCCCTCTTCTTTAATTTACCACCTCCCCCCTCACTGCCACTTCCACCCCTGACTTGTGGATGTTGTCGTTTCCCCTTAAGAACTAGATCTCTGAAGACGGGGCATCTCCTCCCACACGCTTGTGGTGTACACCCAGGGCCTGGCGCACCCGGAGCACCCGGGGCATGGTCCGTGGCTCCACCTGGGGCGCGAACCCAGGACCTTCTGTCTGTAAAGCGGACATGCTAACCACTACACTATGGAGCCACCTCCAGTTGGTTCTTTAGATGCCATGATGTCTCGCATTGTTATGAGCAGCTGTTGACTTGGCTCGTTGCCTGCTTCCTACTCCTGACCAGCTCCACTTTCTTGTACATGTATGAATATTATTTTACATGTAAATTGGATACGGTCATTGTTCATTAATTATATTATCGTTTTATATTGTTTTCTAGGGTGGGATGCGTAAAGGAGAGGTATAGGAGGAATATTAGAGATACGTGAGATAAAAACACTTTATACTTTACAACATAAGCTTTTCTGTTATAGAAGGCGTGTTAGGGAGAGAGACACTTGTGCTGAAGCTTTGGAGTGGGAAACAGGTCACCTTTGCAAGGTGTTCCCAGGCTTTCTTAAAGAGAGTGAATTCAGGAAGGGACTGGGATGATGAGTCTGGAGTTGGGGGGAGCCCTTAAGAGATTCCTTTGACCTTGTGCTGAAAGCGAGGAGAGAGGAACATGTGTGGAGAGAAGCCTAAGGCTTGAGGGATGAAGGAGCATCCTCCACCGACAATCCACCTGTTTTTCCTTGGGGTGCCAGTATGACTAAGGGGTCTGGGACTTGGGTTTGGACACTGTCGGCCAGGCCTTGAGTCTCAGCGTAGCCATGGTCTGGCTCTGTGCCCCTATGCCCCAGGGCCCTCTTCAGCAAAATGGGGATAATGTTAGTATTTAAAGGTCGCTGAATTAACATTTTGGCTGAATGGACTGCATTTTAAAACCAGGATTTGTCCAAGGCTAAAACTAAATAGCAACATCATAGAACAAATCTCTGGGATATAAAAAGAAATGAAAAGTGTCATCAAAATAATGTACGCTATTATTATAACTTTATTAAGATGTTCAGTGGCCAAAAAAGTTTAACCAATATTTCAGTAAGTGGACATTTTCTTGCAGTGTTTTAAACTATTTGTATAGGAAATGATTGAATAGTATATAGTCAGGGGAAACCAGAAATGCTGAACAAAAGTAATTAGTACATCAACTTTCGTACTTAGTGTAGGTTTTGCATTTACATGGTTATCAATTCCCTTTGCAAAGACTTACATATAACTCTAACAGATTTGCCAGTTTGTGAGAATTCTTAATCAAAGGGCTATCAAGAGGATGATATAATATATAATTAATTCATATATGTGGAATTTATATACAGTTGGCCCTTGAACAGCACAGAAGTTAGGGGCGCTGATCCCCGTGCAGTCAAAACTCCAGGTATAACTTTTGACTCTCCCCAAATTTACCCTCAGTCAGCCCTTGCAACTGCAGATGCGAAACCTGCGGATACGAAGGGCTGGCTGTATTTATTTTTAAAAATCTGCATATAAGTGGACATGTGCAATTCAAACCCGTGTTGTTCAGGGGTCAACTGTATATAAATTAAAATTAATTTAACTTTTTATTTTGGAATAATTTCAGACACAGAAGATGCAAAGTAGTATGAAAGATTCTCATGTAATTTTCTCTAGGCTTTCCAAAACATTAACATTGACTACATTTCCTTTATCTTTTTGTCCTTCTATAACTTTTTTCTGAGCCATTTGAGAATAAGTTGCAGACACAATGCCCTTTATTCCTAGATAACTTCATGTGTGTGTCCTAAAACCAAGGAGATTCACCACAATATAGTTATCTAAATCAGGAAATTAATACAGACCTCATTCAGATTTTGTCAGTTGTCTTCCTAGTCTTCCTAATGTCTTTTGTAGCAAAAGAAAACATTAAAACTTTTTGGTCGGGGGTTGGTACAGGGTGAGTCCACATGTGTTATACTTAGTTATCTCTTTAGTCTCCTTCAGTCTAGAACAGCTCTGTCTGTGTCCCTTGTGTTTTTGACTTTTGAAAATTGCAAACCATTTATTTTGTAGAAGGACCTTGAATTCTGCTTTTTTTCAGATCTTTCTTCATGAGTAGATTCAGGTTGTATATTTTGGCCAAGAACACTGCATAGTTGATGTGGTGTTGTGATGTCCTTCTCAGTGCTTCTCGTCAGGAGGCACCATCTATTGTCCCATTACAGGTGATGTTAATTTTGTTCACTTGGTTAAAATTATATATCAGGTTTCTGGAAGGAAGTTACTATTTTTTTTCCTTTTTGTAATTAATAAGTATCTTGTGGAGAGATACTTTTTGACCATACAAATATCTCATTTCACATCAGACTTTTACCCACTGGTTTTATTATCCATTGATGTTTCTTGCCAGAATAATTGTTTCTGTGGTAGTGGCCAAATTAATGGTCATATTTTTAAAGTTTGACATTATAGCACAGGAACAGTAATTTCTCTGCTCTATAAGTTGCTAGATTGTTTCTGTGATGCTCTATCGTATATTTGTGAATACTAAATGAGATGAAATAAAAATAAACAAGGTATTTTTGGTTCCACATATTTTAAAAAACAGTTTCTTCTCTTCATAGTTTTTATAGTCTTTATTATGTCTGGGTCAAAGATGGTTTATCAAGAAATTATGGTACATGATTTTGAAATCTTGTGAAATATTGAGGTAGCAAGGTTGACATTCTGCTCTGCATTCTAAATAGGATGTAAAGAACTTTCTAATTAGGTTTTGAGTTTTTTATCTGATGACTCCTGTGGAGTTTTTCACAGTCTGGGTTTTGTTAAATGCAACCCCATGATGTCTTTTAACATGTTTTCTGACCCCTGTAGTTCTTGAAAATTGTTAGCTGGATTTAGACTTGATCAAGCTTTAGGGTTCTCTCTTTCTCCCTCCTTTTAAATTTATTTTTGCAAGATTCTTTTATATATGTTGTCCTTACATCATGAGACACTTAATGTCTGGTTGTCTCTGATATTAGCAGCTACTGATGATCATCACCTGCATCCATTACTTCATCAGCAATTTCAAAAATGGTAATAGTCTATTTGTATCATTTTTTTCATCTATCGACTGTAATATTTTTAAAAAGAGAAACTACCCCTCGACTATTTGTTACCTTACATTAGATGTCAGCAAACTAAGGTCCACAGGCTAAATCCAAACCACTACTTATTTTTGTAAATAAAGTTTTATTAGAAAACAGCCATGTTCAGTCATTTGCATATTGTCTGTGGCTGCTTTTGGACTACAAGGCTGAGTTGAGTAGTTGTGATGAGGCCATACCTGGTCTACAGAGCTGAAAAAATCTGGCCCTGTATAGAAAAAAATTTCTAACCTCTGCTTTAGACCATATGGGCAAAGCAATTTAAATGCTTGATTCTTTCTCTTTATTTTCCAGTTTTCAGTTGGTTTTCTATTAACCCTGCAAAGATGACCAACAAAGTTATTTTTTTATTGTGATAAACTCATAGATTTAAATTTATTTGGTGTATTTCAATCCATTTGTGATTATTAACCTGATTGATACTCAGATTGCCCTATCTTTTAGGAGCCTCTTCAGGTTGGCTCCTCAGTCCTTTTGACACAGTCCAAGTGGTCTTCGATGCTCCCCTGCTTGCTGGAATGGCTGGTAGGATGTTCCAAGCTCTTCTTGTGCATTTCCTATCCCCCACCTGGAGCCAGCCATTTCGAGAAGGAGCTCTGATTCCTTTAATGAAATATGTTACTTAGAGACCATAGTCTGAACGCTAAATGTTATTATGTTTACTGTTATAAGTACACCAAGCAGTTCCATACAGTTTAAAAGTATACAGTTGACCCTTGGACCACAACAAGTTTGAACTGCATGGGTCTACTTATATGTGGACCTGTGAATAAGTGGACCCATGCAGTTCAAACCTGTGTTGTTCAAGAGAGTCAACTGTAGAATATAATATGCCTACTGTGATTTAAAAACATTTAATAAATGCTTGCTCTAAAAATATATAATGTCCTTTTAAAAAATGTACTCTTAATATTAGTAATACTGTTAATTAATGCTATTTATTTAATAATTGTAGTTGCATATTGCAGTTGCTTTCTATGTAAAATTAATATCTTTAATTCTAACATTTTATTCTTTCAATAAAAATGTACATATATACTTCTGCCAATTGATAGCCTTTCACCAGCTAAAGCTCATAAGGAGATTTCCACTCAAGTTAAATGTAAAATGTGTCCCTTTTTTTGAAAGGGCATATTTAGATAATGACAGCAAATCAAACATGCTTTGTTTTCTTAGTTCTCATGGTTACATTAATTAGATATGTCGGTCACCTCTGTGACCACGTGTCATTGGTCAGGCAGATGTTCAGGCCTTCTCGAGATCGAAGCCATAGCTGAGGAACAGATTTCCGCTGAATGCTGAGTGCAAGGCTATATTTTGATACATTCCTAGGTCCTACTTTATTGTTGCAAAGATGAAATAAGGTCATGCACAAGTGCACAGTAAGGGCTTTTTCAAGGTAAATTCATTAATAGCTTTAGTGGTCCTGGGTTTTCAGGACTGCCCTAGCCCCTATAAAATTTAGTCTCTACACTGTACCAGCTCCTGGGCACTTACTTATATTCAGTTTTGTATTTCTAGTTTTCTAGGATCCATATTTCTAAGAACCTTAGTTGTCATATTTTTCTTTTGCATACCGTTGCCCCTAGCACAGTGCCTTGCACTTAAAATCTGCACATGTGTGAACGCTTTTTATTATTTATTTACATTCTCCTCTTTTTTATGTGTAGTGTGTAATAAACAGTAAAATTCAGTCTTCTTCCTGGACATTTTTAGGCTAACAAGGGAAATTATTTTTCACTTTGGGTATTTTTCAGGGTGTAATCTGTCATAAGTTCATCATTGATGATTGATCATTTTTATTTTACTTTTTATAAAAGTTTTATCATTTTATCCCAGTATTGAGGCTTGTACATCCTTTTAAAAATAAAGCAAATGTCTGTGTTAGAGGTAGAACTTTGAATCTATCCTATTAGTTTGTAACTGTGGACTTTATTTCATCTGTGATACTGGGAGATGTGGAAGCCATATGTTTTTATAGGCCTGTGCCAAGGAAAATACTTTAGAATTACATTAGCAACTCTGAGGTATTTTGGCTGTTCTGAGAGGACACATGATAGTTTTCCAGTTATACGAACAAGAGCTTTTGTTTTATGCAGAAGTTTCTTATGGGCTATGAGAACAATAGTGCCTCTATCAGCATTTCCCGGAGTAACATCCTTGAGATGTTAATAGGTGGGACATCCCGGGCTTCATTTCTGCATGGCTTCTTGGGCCTTTAACATGCCAGCATGTACCAGGAATCTCTTAGAGGGGAGTCATATTGTGCAGGATTCCTCCAGCTCATTTGACCAAGGCTTTCCTTGTATTTTGAATACTCTCTCCCCACCCTATGCAGAAGTCTCACTTCACACTCCCTTTCTCCCAGTCTTAGATACGGTTCTCTGCTGCAAATTCTCAGCTCCCTGTATGTGAGCACATTTCACTGATGGTAAATATGTGGCCTACTAATGATCCGATACACACTGCTTCCTCTGGATCCTAAACTCACTGAAGAAGGCAGAATTAAGGTCTGTTTTGTCCTCTATTGTAGTCTCAGCACCAGGCATGTAGAAGGTCCTCAATAAATATTTGTTGGATGAGTGAAGGAACCATAGAACTCTTTATTTCCAAGTAGCACCTCATGGGTTTAGTGCTCTACAAATCTGCCTTGGGAACCATAGTTGGGTCTGTGGTACCATCCTATTCTTGGTACTTTGTTTTTGATATGAATAATTAGAATTCTGTAGATCTTCATAATTCTGCTTAATTTACTCAGTGCATCCAGCTGGCAGGAAAGTGTCAATGTATTAAAGATGAGGCTCGATGCTTGAAATAACTTGTCTCAGAGGTCCATAATGAATCAGCTGGTTTTAGAACCTTAATTTCCTGATACCTGTCTTAGGGTCATTACCCAGAGGCCCGGCTCTAGCCTATTCTACATAAATAGGAACTAGTGTTTGAGACTGTTGGGGGAGGGGGAAATCAGATGCCCCTTTGTACACTCATTAACGCAGGCAGAACGAAAGGCCCAGCTTGGTTTTCAAGTTCAGGTTTGGCTCATATGTGGACCTCAGTAAAGATTATGATCTTGGATAAATGAAAAACAAATGTTAAAGAAGTCATAATGATGTAGAAAGGGAGTTCAGGATTCTTGTTTTTAGAAGCTTCGGGTAAACAGACCTCTTCTTAAAGCAAACATTCATCTCCTTTCCTCCACTTTACCTCTGAGTTCCATCTTTATGATTACTCTCCATTTTTACTTACATTAGCAAGGTGGGTAGATATGTACCTGTGGTCTCAAGACACTGTGCACAAGCCTCATTCGCCAAGCCACTAGCTCTTCTGAACTGGGAAAACAGAAGGTCAGTCAAATCCGCTCACACGTTTGGCAAAATGCCCTCCTCTTAGGAATGACCCCCAGTGGCCTGCTGCCCAAGGCGCTCCCTTTTCCTCGGTGTTTGAGTGCTGGGGAGGGAGCACACAGAATCCCACTGTGTCTTCCCCTGGGCCGAGTTCCCCAGCACATTCTAGAGTAGAGCTGGGAGCCTGGGGCCTGGCAGGTTTAGGGACTAAATGGGACTCTGTATGTATAAGCCAAATTAAGTCTGCGGGCAGTCTTTACGAGCACAGTAACCGTTTTACAGATGTAAAGAAGCTCAAAGGTACTGTGCATGTTTGTAGTCTCAATTCCAGCAAAGTTTCCATGAGCACATTGGCGGGGCTCTGTACACAGAATTTACTTTCTCTCTTCTCATTCTGCTCACCTCTTCACTCTGTCAAAGTATGCAGCATATTATTTCATGTCTCTCTCTCTCTTTTTTAAACAAGGGACCTTAGAGATTTCAGTTGCAGTTGAAGAAACTGAGGCCCAGAGAGGTGAAGAGAGTTCCTAACGTCAGAGCTAGTGAGAAACACAGCAGAACTGTTACCCGAGCTTCTCTTTTCTCTGAATAGCACCTTTTGCAGTGAAAATTTTATTCCTTTTGCGTGTTTCTCTATGTCCCAGAGGAGTATTGCAGGCATTAACTCATTTAATCCTCAGAATGGCCCTGCGAGTGGGGACGGTGGTTATTCCTCCTTTCTTCCAGAGGAAGTCTAAGTGCTGAGAGGTCAAGATCCTTGCTTGAGGCCACTGAGCAATCCAGGGCAAGGACAGACATAGAACCCAGATTTGCCCAGCTCCTACCATGTGTGCCACCGCCCCGTGGGCCACGCTGATGGCTTGCGTGAGCTTGAGGGACATTACCTGTACAGGCGAAGACGCTGAACTGGATCACCCAGGGGTTCCTTTCAGTGGTTGCATTCTAAGGCTCCATTTTGAAACTGGTCGAGAATGCCTGAACTTTTTCTCTAAGAAACCCAGGACTATAGGACCTACAGAGCTGCGCGTCTCACTGCCTTTTGGGGGGCGTCCAGAGGGTCTGCAGCACCTTCTGAGGAGGCCTCTGGGTGGAAAGCAGGAGCAGTGGTGGCAGATTAGTCTTCATGGACCCAGGAGGAGCTGGGTGGAGCGGGACGGGAGAGACCCTGACTGGCTTTCTTGCCTTCCCCTCTTTCTACCTTCCTTCCCTCCTTAGAGGCGGTTTTGGGGTTAGTAAGAGGTGAGGGGAATTAGTGATAATTACTCATAGTTTGTACAGACAGCAGGCCTAGCATCAGAGGTGCCTTCTGGGACAGAGAGAGGCTGAGCACTCTAGTCAGAATGTCACATGGAGGACCCAGAAGATAGCAAGGGTTCCATGGGAAGGAGGGAAGGTGCAGTTGCCTGTTAGGGAGGTCAGCTTTGGATCCTCTCAATAATAAACAGGGAACCAGTCCCACAGCCGTGTAAGTGCTGGCTGTGTGAGCAGAAGGCAGGGGCAGCGGCTAAGAGAGCTGGCGGGAAGCGGGGTATAGCCTATGACATCAGCCCAGAGCTACTCTCAGCCTAGTCCAGGACTCCGGCTCCTGTGGCCAAACCCTAGGCACTGACCCTTTGTCACCTCCGGCATAGGGACTTTACAACACAGATGGTCCCATTCCCTTAGTCTGGGACCCCCTTGTCCTTTTGGGTTTGGTGTCCAGGAGACCATTACACAAGTCTGTGTGCAGCTGAAACCTGTCCAGAGCTTTGAGGTCCCAACTTTTCTGTGGGCTGTTTTAGCACTTTTTAGATGTATTTTGTTGTGAGGAGCTAGGAGCCTGTTGAAAAATGTCTGACCGAACCTTTTGCCGAGAGAAGTCTGAAGGCAGAGAGGATGCCCACATTATACGTCCTGAGAAAAATTGTTTGAACTGCCAAAATCACTATAGTTTAGGCTATATTAGTTTTAGGGGATAATAAAGTTTTCTGTCTTTTTTTGGAAAAAAAAAAATTCTGGGTTTTTTTACTATGGTTCTATCTTTTATCTACGTGTACTGCTTTGATAAAATGTTATTATGGCTCTCTTTAAGTGGATAATTGAGCAGAATAGCATGTTAATTTATCTCTCCGTCAGGCCCGTGGTAAGGCCTACTTCTTTGGAAATGATCCCAAACCAAATAGCCACAGCTCACCTGCAGAAGGGCCTCCTGGCACCGGGCTGGGCCGGAACCCCTGCCATACTTTTCTGACTGTCCTTAGAAGATGGTTCCCACCTTAACAAAGGTCTCCGTTATTGAAGGTCCAGGCCTTCAAATCTGACTGTTTCCATCCCTGGTACAGATTGTCTTCCCTCAGGCAAGTTTCTGTCTCAGAGTTGGCTGTGAGGATATGGAAGCACAATCAGGCTTTGTGGTGCAGGAGGGCTTTGCGGTGCCCTGGAAGGTGGGGTTTAGCCTTGTATAAATAAATAGCAGCAGGCTCTAGCTTCAGGAAAAGGGGATTCCTGGAATGAGAGAGACTGGTGCTCAAGACGGGAAGCTCTTCCCGGCTTTTCTGCAGCCTCTGCAGCTTCTCCTAGCCCCACTGTCCTTTCACATGGCCTACGGGCAGCCTGCTGTTCTCCTGGAGCTGCCCTGACTCCCAGAGCACCTGGGACCAACCACTGACCCTCAGGAACTCGGCTGGCTCCCCTTTCGTCGTCCACAGAGACACACTTTGCTCCTTGTGAGGCTCATCTTGAGCTTGGTAGTTCTAGCTGTTGGCTGTTCCAGTCACTCAGCAACCTGTCAGGCAGACGCCCACCCCGCTTTGGCATTTCTCTGCATCTGCGTGGTGATCATTGCTGCCCAGTGGCACCCTCTCCAGAGCAAACCTGGAGGCCATGAGGGGCATCTGCAGCTGCCTGCACTCTGGAAGATCTGGCTGGGGGTGAAGGGAGAAGGCTGCAACCATTCCTACTGCTTTCGTATGCCGCCTGCTCCTGGCTGTTTAGGGGTGTTGGCCCTTTGACATCAGACAGAGATGGGAGCAGCCCTGAAGGGATGAAAGACCAGATTCAGGCTTTCTTGGCCCAAGGCCCCTGGAAGACTTGATGAAGGGGATCCTTAAGGCGAAGTGTGACATATGGTTTTTCAAGGCCCCCTCGTAGCCGGCCTGGTCTTAAACCAAGTATCCTGCTGGTCTCACTGCCCTGGCAGTCTCCTCCTGCCATGCCCGCCAGTTGCCTTCTGCCCCTCATAAAGTCCTTCTTTGCTCACTCTCTCCATCTGTTTAGCGGGCTCCGCTTCCTCCCAAAGCTTCTCTGTTGTCTTGGCTCACTCGTCCCCAGCGTTCCCCAGCGCTCTGACTGATGGTCACTTGGTTTTCTGGGTTTCGGAGCCCACCGGCCAAGGAGACCTTTGCCAAGTGAGCCCAAGTGGAGCCCTGGGACACTGTCACATGAGTGAGGAAGGACGTTAGCCACCATGTCCTGTCTCCAGCCAGCACTTTTCTCCCTCTACCTAAAGACTTTGTTGTTGATTTTTTTCTTTTCAAACCTAAAAAAAAAAAATAGCATACAGGAAAATTGTCGGAGTTCAGTTTTATAAGTTTTAACACAGATTTGTGTAACCGCCGCTACAATTCCGAGTCCCTAAAACTCCTTGAGCCGCGCCCCTGTGGTCGTGCCCTACCTCCCACCTCTTTCCCCAGTCAACCATGGCTCTGTTCTCCCGCTCCCCACAGCGATTTGTTGGTCACATTATGTGTATCTTCTCAGAAGTTTCATTGGTACCTATTAGTGTAAGATAAAAAGATAAAAATCAAGACCACACTCCTAAAAGCCTCCCGCCTTCCTTTGCCCCTTATTTTGTGCTGAGCTCTGACACCTACTTTAGAACCTCTTCACCGGACAGGTCAACATTAACTCAGCGTTCCCCCTCCCACCTCCTCGGCTGTGTGTACAGTTCAGTATTTTTTAAATTTATTCTGTCCCTGTTTTCCTGCTCATAGCAAAAATGTTTCTCTTAGTTCAGTGCTTCAAAATTATGTGTTATAGGAAGAAGCAGATGAATTCTAAGTTTCAAGGAATGCTGTCTGTAATAATAACCCTAAGCTGGAGATTGCCCAAGGGAAAAAGAAGAGTTGAAAAATAGTGCACAGGAAACTCTTGACAATGGATTTGAGCCCATCTTTTATTTTTTAAGCCTTGGTTCATCTTTTAAAAAAAAAAAGGTTGAGAGGCTTAATTTTGTTCCAGAAGATCATTTGCAAACCTCAGTGAGAACGCACAAACCATTCCTGTTTAATTGGAGTCAGACAAGGGGTGGTTGTTGAGGTCTGATGAGGCTCCCTTTGCTGATGTGGAAGAAACAGACCTGCAGACGTGGGATCCATCAGTCCACAGACGTATGAATGCCCTTACTGGGCTGGCTTTGGGACATGTGCCAGTGCTCGTCTGGCTAAGGATTTACCATCCACCTTGCCCTCAGGAAAAAACCTTCCCTGCCCACCTCCTCCTGAGTACTGTAACAGCTCCACTCAGGAGAGAGGCTTTTCTCATTTAATGAAGTGTCGACTCCAGAGTCTCCAGAATAAGTTGCAGTTGCCCAATTTCCTGGTAAATTCTCAGATTCTCTTGTGGTTTGAAGGTGTGAGTGAACTCAGGATATTTTTTTAGGGTAAATAAAGTCTATAAAGTGTGATTTGGGTGCTTGGTTTTCAGTGCCAGAACTTGGTTTTCAGCGATTGGCTCCTATGAGAGGGGAACAGAAGTCAGTCTGAAGGCTGTAATTTTCTTGAAGGTGAGAACTGGATTCTGAGCTGTGAGCAAAGGGAGGTGTGCCTGGGTAGGTGGAGCTGGTTCCCTGGACATGGATGGGGTTCTCCCTTGGGCCCAGCCCTTGCCCCTCCTGCGTCCTGGGAACAGATAGTTAGTTGACTTAGGAGGAAGGGGATGAAGATGCTGGCTGTGCGCAGAGGATGAATACTTCCCTGCGGTGGTGGTCTTCAGTCTGTGGGGCCAGGTTAATGGGTGAAGCACGTGGGACATAAAAGAAGATCCTGTTTGTACCCTTGTGCATAGTCAATGCACATGAAAGGGTGAGAATGATTTTCCATACTGTGGGCTGAGGGTTTGTGGTGATTAACTCATGGAGGGGCCTGTACTCTGAAGGCGACCCTGTGGCCAGGTCGGTGCCAAGACTGTGGCCTGGGAGCAAAAGCCAGAGCTGGAAAGGGAGCCGGGCCTGGCTAGGTCCTTACAGGAAGAACTCAGGCTCCTGGTGGTCAGCCTCCTAGGGTGGGAGCCAGGTGAGCAGCCCCACAAGGAGGGGGGGAGGGCATGGTAGTGGGTGTGATGGAGGCTGAGGGTCTAAGTAGGCCGGCCCAGCAAGGCCAGCCAGTGGTGGACCACAGGCCTGGCAAACTGCTCTCAGGAACAGAGGTTTGGAGAGCAAAGCCAGGAGGTGCCCTAAAGGTTGAAAATGACTGGCCCGTGAGAATTCCCTGGACCCGTGTGTTTTTTTTAAGTACATATGCCTGACCTTTGTGCCCAGAATCTCTAGGTTGTAGGGCCCCAGAACATATATTTATTAAAAGCTCCCTTTTAAATGTTGGTGCACAGCTAGGATTTAGACACACAACCCCACCCCTACCTCAGGCCACAGTGGGATCTGGAGGCTGCATTGCAGATACTGGCAGAAGCCAGCCCCAGCTGGAAGATCAGAGAACCATGTCGGGCACTGCCTTACCCGAACCAGGCCACCCCTGTTAACTGCCATATTCACAGAGCAATGGTTCTCATGTTTTCTTCATCTCTGCAGACGTATCATCTCTTCTGTTTCTAGCTGAACAAAATCTTTTCGGCCTCTCATGGATCAAGCCTTCCTATACTTTTTTTTCGCTCGTGGAAAACATTCTTGTTTCTCCTTTAAAATCACCTGAGTCACCTCCTGTTGTTTGTGGGGTAGTGACTTGATTCCCTTTCCTATATGTACCTCAATTGTGGTACTTCTCACTTTAACAGCTGTCACCTTGTTTCTGGAATGAGACTGAGCTTCTGGAGGTCTAGCTAGTAGGTATTTTTTATGGTTCATCTCTGAGTTCCTGGAGCTTAGGAGCATTGTAACCAAAGCTTAGTGAATTGATGTTTTAATGAAAGGACAAAAGGCATTTTTAACTCTCTCTCCTCTTTGCCACCATCCCCCCCATTCATCGGAATTAGTCCTCCGCTCGTACCCAATACAGGCCACTGTAGCCTGGGCCTGGAGGAAAAGAGACCGAGGCTGCGCCCAGCACGCTCCTGAGAACCACTAAGATAAACACAAAATGCACTCTCTCCGAATTCTGAGAAGACAAGGCCCTCAGAGGTCATAGGGTTCAGTGTCTCTCAACCCTAGCTGTGCATTAGAATCATCCAGGGAGCTTTTAAAAAATGCTCATGCCCAGCCCCCACCCCCAGAGATTTTGATCCAGCTGGTCTGGGGTGGGGCTCAGGCTTGGGCGGAATTTTCTTAAAGCTCCCCAGGGGCTTCTGCATATGCAGCCAAGTTTGTGAACCACTGCTCTGTCCAGAGCTCCTCACTGAGTATTTGAATGAAAGGATTAACCAGATCCCTGCCTGGTGAAGTGATGGCCCCCCAGTGGGACCATGGTCTGGTGGTAGAGTCACCAACAATGTACCCTGGATGCTGTAAGCCCTTCCTTTGGCCAGTCCTGTCATCTAACAGAATTGGACTTTGACCATCCCTCTTGCTCAGAGGCCAGAAGCAGACTGAACAAAATCTAGTTTTAAACTGATTAGTGGCAAACATAAGGAGACAGGATGTGATGGGCTCTGAATTAAAATCTTTTTTTTCAGGCCATTTATTTGACTTTGAATATCGTATTAATTTGTTAGGGCTGCTGTAACAAAGTACCACAAATTGGGTGGCTTAAACAACAGGAATTGTCTCACAGTCTGGAGACTGGAAGTCTGAAACCAAGGTGTTGGCAAGGTTGGTTCCTTCTGAGGGCCGTGAGAGAAGGGTCTGTTCCAGGCCCCTCTCCTTGGCTTGTAGATGCTGTTTTCTCCCTGCGTCTCTTCACATCTGCTTTCCTTTGTGTGTGTCTATGTCCAAGTTTCTTCCTTTTGTAAGGACACCAGTCATTGGATTAGGGCCTACTCTAATGATCTCTCTTAAGCTTGATTCCCTCTGTAAAGACCTTATCTTTAAATAAGGTCAAATCTGAGGTACTGGGGGTTAGGACTTTAACATATCTTTCGGGGGAGCATACAATTCAGCCTTTTACTAATACCATCTAAGCTTCCCACCTTAACTGTACCTTTTAAAAATATTCTCTTTTTTTTTTCCTTTACACCCACTCCCAGCATCAGATCACTCAGAACCTGGGGCCCAGGGCTGCTGCTTGTAGGCATGCGGCACCAACTTGCCAGCCACCAAGGCTGACATCTGTTCCCTGGTTATGGGTAAACTTGGAGGATGATGGTTTATATTCAGGCTCCCCCAAAGGTGGATATAATTGCTCTAATTTCTTCACAATAGCAGGAGCAGTTTAGTCAAGAGGCTGAAAGAAAAGGGGAGCTAGAGATGGGCCTCCCCTGCCCGAAATAAAGGCCCAAGTCAGGTGCTAATGTTAAACATCTATTTGAGTGGATGCGTGAAAACTAATGAAAACTGATGAGCAGGCTAGTACTGTGTGACGGCTTTTCTTTGGAATGTATATAATTATTGGTAAACAGGTGAGGGGGAGACATGATGTGGAGAGGAAGTGGTGTTTCATTCCTGTGAAAGTTGTGTATCAACTGCTTACTCCAGAGCTGCTTCATGAGTCAACCCACAGGCAGAATTCAGAGGAGGGCCAAAAACTTAGATGGAAAAAATTACATTTGATTTTCACTAATTGAAATTTTGCATGCTTTTGATTGTGAATGTAGACAACAAACCATACTGTATTAGCAGTACCTGTGATGGCCACCACTAGGAATTGCTGAAAAAAAAAAATGTTTTTTTTAAATATGATAAGAGTCATAGATATCTCAAAGTATCATTATCCTCATCACTACTTCAAAATTAAGATGCTTATCCCTCTAGGTCTTATATAATATGTTAATTATATATTAACCATAGCAAAAATATTTTGATAACATTTTATTGTAATTGGTTTTCTTTGCAAGGCTATGTATTTATTTTGTGCATTTAATAGCATTCTGAGGAGGATCCATAAGCTTCCCTAGACTTCCGGGGGCTCTGGGGCACTGAACAGGAGGCTTTGGTTTGTTTGTAATAACCCCTTCCTGTCCCCAGTGGGTGAATAACTCCTATCAGTAAAGTTTAGATTACAGTTTTGATAATCGCTGACTTAGTTAATATTCGTAACTTATTTTTGGCTCCTTGGGGCTAAACTGTGTGTGCATATGTGTGTGTACGCTGTGTGTAGGTGTGGTGTTTGTGTACATATAGGTGTATATATGTGCATGTGCAATGTGTGTGTGTATGTATGTATGTCTGCCTTTATGTGTATGCACATGCACTCACATGGACTTGGACTCATCTTTTTTTCAAAGATGTCAAAGATTGGGTAGACATTTTAAAAGAAACCCAGGTTTAAATTTGCCATTCAGCCAAAGCTGGTCCCTGTTTAGCCAATCAGTCTCTAATGAGTGGGGCTTCGAAGAGGGGCTTTTGGCAAAATAACCACCTGCTTCTCCCAGAACCAAATGCACTGGGATGTGCTTTTCTTGGTCACTCTGGAACTGTGCAAGCCTGCGCTGGTGCCTGAGCTGCCTGTGTTGGAAATGAAAGCTGGGCTCGAAAGACCAGTTCCAGATGGCCTGAAAAAATATATAATGGCACCAGCTCACAGGTCTTAATGGGTATGAAAATGATCTGAATATAGATGATTAGGTTTATGGGTTTGGGTTTTGGGAGTGTTTTGGGGTTTTGTTTGCTTTTTACTTTTCTTTTGAAATAATTGCTATCAGATAGTTGCAAAAATAGTACATAAGAGTCCTGGGAACTCTTCCCACAGTTTCCCACAAGGTGATATGTCATAGAGCTCAAGCTCAATATCAAAGCCAGGACATTGACACTAGTACATTACTGTTAACTAGATTACAGGTCTTATTCAGTTCCTGCCATTCTTCATATGCCTTCACTGTGCGTGTGTTTGTACACTTCTATGCAATTTTATCCCATGTAGAGATCTGTACGACCACAACCACGATCACAATACAGAACTGTTTACAGAACATATTTTCTAAACTTGGTTGTGAGGCATGTCATACAGTGAATTATTATCAGTTGTTCTGTTAATCAGAGCACTGTCTGTCAGCCTCGGGGCTGGAAGTAGTGATTGCATGTGTTCAGGGACCTGGGTGGAATTTGGATGTCAGTACTAGGCGTGGTGGCCATTGACAAGACCCAGTCTGGACTTGGAGCCCTGCTGCAAGAGTCTTAGGTGGCGATGTTGGTTGCACTCTGCAGGAAGGCATCCTGTGTCCTGGGCTTGGGATCAGAGTGTTTCTCTGGGCTAGGAAAGGAGAGTAAAGCAAGAGAGAGGCAAGAAACAAAGGCAGCAGCCAGCTCGGGTTCAGAGAGGAGCTCAAGGCCTCATAGGAGATGGGGGGAACAGGTAGGGAATAGAGACACCCCAGCTGGGCCTGAGAAGACATGGTGAGGGCTGTGGTGAAGGGTGCCTAGGGGCCCTGCTCATCCTTCTCTGCACCCCTGAACTGAGTACCCACTCTGCTGGGCCTGGCTTCCAGATGCAGGATGAGAACGATAGCTACCCAAGGCCCATGCTGTTGTGAGGCCCGGTCTCCATGGTAGGAGAAGGAGATACGTGATACAAATCTCAGAGCACACCTAAAACGAAGGTGGTGATTTTTTCCCAACTCCAGCCCTGTGCTTACTGTGCCTTTGGCACCTCCTAGTTAGCCAGGACATCTGATTAAGTGGGATACTCCAGTCTCCAGCCACAGGATAAGAGTGCTTTACCGTGCCTGGGGATGTTGGTGCATGTGTGTCTTTTTATTTTTTGTTTGCTGGTTTTTCCAGTTTCTTTGGTTAAGGTGTTCAGCAAGGCACTCAACCTTTATAGTCAGATATAAATCCTTGCTCCATAGCTGCAGCCATACCTCCCACTCCACGCCCCCCCCTCCCTTTTTTTTGGTTCATTCCAGCAACATGGGGCTGCCTGGTGGGAAGAGCTAGTACATGGTACAAGACCAGCTCCCAGGAGCAAGTGCTGGGACACAAGACTAAAGATGCAGAGAGAGGGAGGCAATGACGGTTTGGACAAGCCAGCCCCACCCTCCATGAGGAGGCTCCAGGGGGGCTCCATGAACCCAGGTCACAAACAAGGAGGGCCTCACAGTGCCAGAGAATTGGGGGAGCGTAGGTGTTGCCAGGTACGAGCGCCACCAAACAATTGGCAAAGCTGGGGGTTAGACAGTCTAGGAGTTGCAACCCTGGGCAGGTTATCAGAGGAAAGCCTCAGATCCATTTGGAAATACAATTTTTGAAACTGAACTTGTGGCAGGGGACCAAGGCTACCACCATCCCCAGGCAGAAATCTAATTGAGATAACATCCTGCCTCCATTTCCTTTATTCAGCTTGCCCTGCCCATGGGTATCAGTTCCCTCTTCTCCACACACCATCATCCTATAACTTCATTTTTAGGAAAGTAGCCATTGCTCCCTTTCACTTCACACACCAAGTCTAAACTTCTCTACCTACTTCTCAAGGCCTCCCACATCTGACCTCACTCAGCTGGATGAATCCCATCATTCAGCAGGCTCTCATCCAACCCCTGTGTGTCTGCTTCCCTCCCAGACTCCATCCCACAACATTCTGTCCCTTTTCTAACAACAATGGCTTTGATGACCCAAACCCCAGATTAGCCCACTGTCACATTTTCTTCTACATACCTCACAGTCAAACACAATTGGTTTGTTATGTCATGGTATTGTCTTATAACTCCTATATGTTACTTATCTATATGTGATTAATGAACAAGACAAAGCATATTGTGTTGTTCTCTAATTGTTTCTCTGTGTAGGCCTTGTCTCCTTAACTAGGAGGAGGGCAGGGCCCCTGTGCTGTATATTTTGTCCACTCTGGGAGCCCAGTGTGGCCATGTTCATGTTCTATTGATGCCGGCTGAGTGGTAGATTCCGCCAACTCCCATCATGAAGTGCCAGACAGCTCTGTTTGGGGTCCTTATTTTGCATACTCTTCCAGAACAGATTGGAATTTAAGCTACAGGCTTCTTGATTAATAGTCATTATCCTGGAATGTAAGAGGCTGGCAATCGAGATGTTTTAGCGAATGGTTAAGCTTTACTTTAGCGAATGGTTAGGTGTGAAATAGTTAAACTCATTTTGAGATAACTGTGATAGATCAGAATTGGAAAAAAAGGACAATATTTTCTTGTAATTAATAGTTGAGGTAGCTGAATTCTGCTTTTCTAGAGCATGACAAAGTAGGCTTGAAAGTAGTATTTCAGAGGGCAGAAGATGAGATCCCAAAGGTCAACAGTGTGCTGACTCTGGAAGGGCTCCATCAGCCAGTGTGTGGAGATGTCTACACCGCCTTCCCTTTGGTGTGGAGAGGGGAGCTGACTTCACCGTCAGTGTTACGGTTGGAGCAGACACCGTGTGTCCATAGGTGGCCCTCATTTTCAGAAGCATCAAGTCTAGCATTTTCAACAAAGTGAGCAATCTGACTATAAGATTAAGGCAGTTGGTGGAGGGGAAGTCATACATATTCATCAGAAGAAAATTGAGCAACACAGAAAATTGAGATAGTAAAAAAAAAAATTAAGAAGCAAATAACTTTGTTCATGATTTTATTGCCAAATCACGGGTTGCTCCTGGCTGCCATTAAACTCTGTTCTAAAACAAGCCAGGATTTCCACTAAGAGTCAGTAGGTCCTCCTTGCTAATTTTTGCCTCCGCCTTCCTGCTGCTCTCCAGACTTCCCTTGTAAAGGAGAGAGCTCTCTCTGACTCTTCCTACCTCTGTCTGTAATTGAAGTGGCTTCTCATACACATCTTAGTACTGAGTGTCTCTAGAAAGAAAAATGGTACCTGGGAAACTCGCCTCGAGTGGAGCCTTGAAAATTGGTTTTTTTTTTCCCGCCTGCAAGAAGCCAGCACACGGTAGGTGTGGAGGTAGCTCCTCTTCTGTGATCACTTCCCGACTGGAGCCTCAGCAGGGAACATAAGTGCAGGTGGCCTGTGGATTCCTTTGGATTTTTCTGCCCAGGAACATTTCGAAAAATACACAGCTTGAAATTAGTTTCCACTTACCAAAGGAATAGTGAGGCAGTTAGATTTTCAGACCTTCTTCGGGCAGGATTGTGTCAGAGTGATGTGGGATAGTGGGCAGGCATCCTAGAATGCAGATTGCTGGACTTCTGATCCAGAAAGGCCAGGCTGGAAATCTGTAAGGACTCCTGGGGTGGTTCTGACCACAGTTTTGCCAGACTCCGAAACTTTGTTGTGTGCTCTCAACTCACAGGCTCTGACTTAATGAGAAGTTCTAGAAGTTCTGCCTCCGGGGAGAAGCTTCAGAGCTTATTTTGTGGGTAACTATTGAGAGTTTCAAGCCTCTCCATGTGGTCCTGGTGAAGCAGCCATTCTTGTAGTTCAGAATTAGTTGCTGATTCAACAGTTCCATGTGATCAGACTGATAGAAAGATCCATGAAGTGAAGCCCACTTGGGCTTGAAACCGAGCATCATCCATCTGCTAGCTTTACAGCTTTAGCCAAGTCACTGGGCCTTTTCAAGTTTCCATCTTGTCACCTGTAGAATGAGAATTGTAACTTTACCTTTGCCGGATTATCATAAAACATGGAGATCACACACGTCGGGTGTCTCTGGTACTCTCGGTAACTGCTCTTTTTATCCTGTTGAGATAACATTCCCATTTTCCCCCACCTCACTCGTCACTCTAAAACACATTCCTTATTACTACTTGAGTCCCAGTAGTTCTTTGGGGAGACCAGTTTCTCGGTCTTCATTGCTCCGGTGTGTTCTCTCAGACTATTCAGTGAGGTGGGCAGTGCCATCTCTCACAGCCTGGTTGAAACGTTGTCTTAGTATTGCCTCCAGAAGGCAGATGCCAGTCATGTGTCCACCAGGAGCCCCCCACGGTACTTCTTACCTCAGGTCACGCTCAGTTGTGTGTCCAGCTAAGTACACCCAACAGGGTTGCATGGCAGGCACCAGATAGTGATGTCCCTCCCGGTAGCAAGGTTACGTTGAGGTACCAATGAGGTAATCGTCCTCTCACTCAGCGTAGAAGCCAGAGCTCTTCCTATCTGAGCTGACCTCCCCATGACCACTCTGGCCTCCACTCTCTCACCCACTTTGTTCAATCCAGATCTCTTATTCTCAAACACACTTGGCAGGCACTCTCTTGTCTTTGCACTTGTTCTGCGCTCCCACCACCTGGAGCATTCTCCCCTCTAACTGCATGGCTTGTTCACGCCCCTCCTTTGGTTTGATTGTCACATCAGCGAGCCCTTCCCCGACCACTCTATTTAAAATTGTAGTGCTCCTCCCTCAACCCTCTTTGTCCCCTACTTATCTCCTAAATCCCAATTTGCCTACTTTCCCCACACAAACCTTGTTTCCAGAGAAAAACTCGTCAAATAAATCTTTCAAAAAGAAAATGAAGATAACATAGTTATCTTCTCCCCCTTTTTCTGCTCGGTCTCAGCAGAGGGGCCTCACCCAGGTGCCTGATTGACACGATTCGTTCTGAGCATTGCCACAAGCTCGGGCCTGCACTCGCACAGCTGAGGTGTGTGGGGAGGCAGCGTCCCAACAGCAGGTAGGTGTTGGCTGGCAGCCTGACAGCGAGCACTGGAGACAGAAACAAAAAAGGGGGCACCATGCAGGGTATTCAGAAGCACTTCAGTGAGGGGCACATTATTTTAATTATAATCAGTGGTGCCCATTGATTGATAATTAAAATGATGACCCTTAATTATTAATAGTCAGTTGAATCAGATATACCTTCTCTATGAAGATAGGGGACTAGCAAACATATTTAGAAAAACTCCCGTCAAGCCAGTTTTTAAAATAACAGCTTTATCGGGATATAATTCTCATACCACGAAATTTATTTTTTTAAAGGTACAATTCAGTGGTTTTTAGTGTATTCCCAGAGTTGTGCAACCATCACCACTGTATAAATTTGGTACATTTTTATCACCCTATAAGTAATCTCCATTCTCTTCCCCCAACCATTGGCAACCACTAATCAAATTTCTTTCTACGTTCTGGATGTCCCATATAAATGGAATCATGCAACTTGTGGTTGTCATGACTGGCTTCTTTCATGTAGTGTAGTGTTTTCAAGGTTCACCCACGGTGTGGTGTGGATCAGTACTTTATTCCTTTTTTATGGCTGAATAATAGTCCATTGTATGGCTATGCCATGTTTTATTTATCCATTCATCTACTGACGAACATTTGCGTTCTTTCTGCTTTGGGGCTTCCACTGAGCCATTCTGAAACGTAACAAAAGGCTCGATGCTGATGGGGTTTCCTCGTTCCTGAAATGAAGGCGATGTTGCCACCTCCCAGGTGGGTGTCAGGATCTGCAAAGGTGCAGACATCTCTTCTAGCTGGTCATTGTCCACTCTGAGAGTGGAACTCCCCCACTCCTCTGGTCTTTCTCCACTGGTATACAATGTGCGATTTTATCAAAGTGTTCCTTTCCTCTGACCTGTGGGTCAAATCTGAACTTACTAGCTTCCCCCACTTCCCACTGTCTCCACTCCTGCCCCACTGGTTTCTCCACAGTCTGCTTTAACACCTCCAGCTCTCCCCAGCTTGGTGTCCCTGCTGAGTGTCCTGGACTTCTGCAGCCACTCCCAGTCCCTGCCCAAACCTACCTTCTCCTCAGGACCCTTCTGTTAGGGACTTTTTGACATTACTGTCTCAACTGTTACTTGTGTATAAGTGTACATTTTTGTGCTTATGTGTTATGATGTTTTCTTGCCTTATGGCCTCAACCAAACCATACCTATGACATGGCACAGACAGTGTCTTCTTGATGTCCTTGTCCCTCGGCCCGCCCCATGCAGCGCACAGTGGGCTCTCTATGACTGCTGCCTGGAGGTGTGTGGGAGTTGTGAGCCCTTTGCCATGTAACTGGAGAGGGTGGAATGTGTGAATGGAGGCACCTGCTCAGCTGTACAATGGTCTTCGGAGGGGGATCAGGTTAAATCATTTCGAATCCTGCTTTAACCTTCTATTGTTAATTCCTAAAAGTGCATAGCTGAACTGGCTGAGTTTTGATCAAAAATTAAACCTTGGATATTCTTTTGGACTATGCATATCTGTGTAAATTCCACAGAATAGCAACCCGTGCCTGGCCACCTTTCAGTGGGGACCTTTGAGAACTCCCATTCTCTTCCCTACAAATCACAGACTTGAACCTTCTCGGTTAGGATTAGGGGCGGGCCGCGACTTGAGATAACCAAATCAATAGCAGTGAGATACACCCCGTTCTTTGTCGGCCTGTCTTTCTCTGTCTTCCAGACAGATCAGGTAATCACCATTAGCAGGTAACTTCGTTGAGTTTTTTCACCGCTTCTGTGTTATCTGTGTTCATTGTGTGCTGAGATAATAGTGACCAGAGAAAGAAGAAAATTAAAATAGGAAGCTGGGAAGGGCAGGAAGAGAATCTGTAGGCCAGTAAACAAAAGTTGGCTGTAACAGGAGCCAGGATACGGAAGTGCGACCGAGTGCTTTTGACTATCTCAGTGCAGGCCCCTCAGCATTTCCATTGTGCTTGGCTCATCTCCCTGTCTCACTGTTAGCAGGCATGTTTAGGTTGGTCTGTTCTTTATTTTTGGCTTTTTTTGTTCCTGAAGAAAAAGAGAGATGATCAGATGGATCTCTGAGATTCAGAGTTAAAGATTGGAAGGCTAGGTGGAACAATTCCTATGAAGACAGACTTCCTTCTGATAAAATATTTACTAGCTTTTGTAGGAAGCTGTCTCTTCCTGTTTGCTGTGGTGGGAGGCGCTCTCTACCTTTCCCCCTCGTGGCAAGGGTATAAAATGATGATACCTGTAGGACATACAGGGGTGGGCGCAAGGCTGGAGGCAGCCCACCCAGCAGGCGCTGGGCTAGGGCCTCTGCACTGTTTCGGACATACCCCAGCCCATTTCGAAGCCAAGAAGCACTGACTGGTTTGGAGGCTCTGGTGTGGTGGTCCAGGCCCTGGGAGGTCTGGGCTTGAGGCTTCCATTTTCCACTGACCACATGTTTACGCTGCAGCCTGTGGTGTTAAGAGGTGAGATCTGGAAGCACCTGAGCCCACCAGTTCCTGCAGGTAGATGACTGTTCAGTCCCTCCCCACACATCTGCTTGGTTGGGAGACCAGGGCTTGGCAGTTACTTCTGATGTTGGACAACTCCACTTGTGGGGAATTTCTTGCTTGTATTCAGCTATTGCCCTCTCCCTTTCTCCCTCTGGAGTCCCCCAGGGTAGGCTGCACCCTCTTCCTTGGTGTCTCAAGGTAACTGGTCCTCACGTGGCTGCGCCCTTCTTACCCGTCACCATCCTGGCAAAGTAATGGCTTTGGCAAATTACAATTTCCAAAGAAGATCAGTGGATCCTGGAAGCCTGCTGTGTTTACTATATATATTTTTTAAATTTTAAAGTGTTAAGTCACTAAATAAAAAAGGAAAGATAATAACCCCATCACCTAACCAACCTATTTTCATGTGAGTATTACCTATGTCTTTATTCTGATGCCTCCACATTATATAGTTATAATCAGAGTATATATACAAAATTTTGGCGATTTCTTCATTCTCTATAAAACAATCTCTCCCCCAGTTCTAGGCATTATAAGACAAATATCTTAAAGCTACAATAAGCACTGGGATGGCTGTACCTCGTTCTGTGGACAGTTACAGACTCATTTTTTAACCAGTGACACTGACTAGCTCTGACTAGACAGATCAGTGATGTCGTGGTCCCCTACCCCTGAGAGAAAGCAGGGGGACCTTTGCGGGGAGGGGGAAGGAAGTTATGTGAGGTCGGGCCACATTCTGTGCTCGTAGGAACATCTCCATATGTAGGACAGCGAGCTCTTTAGAGAAGAAAGGAATAAGTTTTTGAACCATTTTAATCTTTTAGAAGGAAAAAGAAAACAGTATTCTTCTTATATGCTTTTCAGAATTTCCTATGTGTCACATTAGCTGGTTACTGTTCAGGCTTCCTTTCATGGTAGTAAACACTGTTTTGTTTAGCATTTCCTTCCCCCTCAAATACCATCACTGATCAATTCTGCCTTTGCCTGAGTCAGACATCCACAAGTCTCTTTCCTTCGCCTCTCTCCCCTAATTCACTCCATTTATTCAGCTCCTGCTGTGCACTCAAGATTCCAGAAGGGGATGTGGTTGGAGTTTGAGGGAGAAGGGTGTTGGAGGGCAGTGGGTGCTGGAACCCCAGCTTCCAGATGCTTCTACCCCCTCTCCCAGAGGATTCATTCTCTCCAGGCCAGGAATTGATGACATTTCATGAATGCTTACTAGATAGCTATTTGTCCATTTTGTAGATAGGGAAATCGAGGGCTAGTTGAGTCGCTGGAATCAGAGGTCACCGTGCCTCACTAAAGCCCAGGTTTGACCATAGTTTCCACCTGCCCTGTCTGAGCTCTGAGAGCCGTGGAGACAGATGGTCAGTGATGCGATTTTAAACACTTGTCTTAGGTGTCTTGAGTTAGAGGACACTGTGGGCCCTCGGCCGGCTCTGCTGGGGTTGGGTCTCCTGGCTGCAGCCTGTTGTGGGTGAGTGGAGTATGGGTGGAGGAGCCAGTCAAGAGGAGAGCAGATAGGAGGAGGAAGGAGCTGGCGAACCTGAGGTTAGATAAAGTGGTCAGCCTGTGAGATGGGGCTTTCAGACTCCTTGCTAGGAAAGGCAGGGGTCGTGGAAGGCTGTTCCTCGGACACCGTTGAGCTGCGTTCCCTCCAAAGCCACCCATATGCTGCAGGCATTGTCTTCTTTTCCTCCAGAATAGCAAAAAGACAGTAGTTGCTTCTACCGCCATGTTAAAATCAGTAGAGCCACTCACCTTGAACTCAAAATGACGTTGACCTTTCCAATATAATTAGGAACACCTGGAGTTTATTTCCTACCAACTAGGAACAGAACAATTTCTGGTTTTCGTTGAAGTGGAACAGAGCTTCAGTGCCGGAGTGAGTAATGGTTCTCAAATGCACCAGAATCACCTGCAGGGCCCGGGAGCACACTGCTGGGCTCCACCCCCAGAGCTTCTGATTCAATAGGTCCGGGGCGGAGCCCTGAGAACTTGCACTTCTATTAAGTTCTCAGTGATGCTGATGCTGCTGGTCCAGGGCCACACTTTGAGAACCTCTGTCCTAGGGCACCTTTCAGGTTTGGGCCTTTGTTCCCATCTTCATCCCCAAAACCAATACATTAAGTGTGGTAAGAAAAAGAAAATTCTCCAAAAGAGGATTTCTTTCCTTTCAGTGTAGTCAAGAGAGTTCGGCTAAGTCTCAGAGCCGAACTGTCCCCAGCCCTGCCCACACACCCCCTGCCCCCACTGGGCCCTTCCATGACCTGCCGCCCAGTGTAGGGGTTAGAATGGGGCTGAGTGAGCTGCCCAAGTGCTGAGAGGCCGTGCTGCACTATTGGTTTAGCTCCTTTTCACATGCATAAGTGCATAAAAAGATTTCTTATTCTTTTTTGAAAAAGAAATATAACTCTTCTCTTGAGTCATAACTATTATTAGATGCTGAATGAAAAAAAGACAGTTACTGTTCTGTTCTTCTAAACAATTTTCTCTGACTTTCCTTAGCTCTAGAAGATCTATTGAGTTTGAAAAACTTAACTGGAGACAATAAATGGGCTTTTTAGTTTTGTTTTGAGTAAGTATTCCTGATGCTTGGGGCCCAGGATGCCATTTCGATAGAGAAAATAGAAGCTTCCCAAAGTCTCTCTTGCTCCTGAGAAGAAAAGCTGAAACCGGAACAGAGTGGGGGAGCAGAACAGGGTCTGGGAGGGCTGCTGGAGGGGCCTTAGTGTTCTCCTGCCCATCAGATCACCTGGGGGATATTGGGTCAGACTTCAAAAGGGACCTAGACAACTGGAGCTTGTGAGAGTGCGGATGGTCAAGGTGCCATGGGGTCCTAAACTTTACTAGAGGAGATGGCACTTTGCTGAGCTCAGGAGAAAAGAGAGGAAGGGGACAACAGCTGTGCCTCAGATGGTTGAAGGATGTCACAGGGTGCCGATTCGACTCTTAATAAGGGAGAACAACCAAAAAGTCTGATCTGTCCTAAGGCGGGATAATAACCCACTGTAAATAATATAAAGCTGATTTTTTTTGTGGGGCACTTTATAGTTCACAAAGCACTTGCATGGAAGGTGGTGAGCCCTCCTCCTCTGGAGGGATTCAAGTTCACGAAGGCATGTTGGGATCGAGGGGGTTCAGGCCCTCCTGAGACTAACGTGGATCCAGATGGGTGTCTTCCAAATGTGTATCAGAATTATATGCACTGCTTAGAAATACTTGGTGTTTTGGGGGGTTTGCCCAGATCTACTAAATCAGCAGCTCAGGGTGGGGGAGGGGGAGGTCAGGCAGCTGGTCTGCCCAGCACCCCTGGGAAGAACCCTGCCTGGCATGTTCACCGCTGAGTCCTGCTGCATGCCACAGAATGGTAGGAGCTCGACAAGTGTTTGCTGAGTCCATGTGCTGACATTTGCCAACATAATTTTATGTCCTGATTTACTGCCTTCTTCCATGTTGTCTACAGTGCAGCCAGCCCAGGCTCTCTCCTGCTCTTTAACCACTACATAACATTCACTCCTCCCAGCCTTTGCTCACACTGTTTCTTCCACCGGCCCTCTTCTCTGCTTTTTCTACTACCAAAGTCCCAAGTTTTTGTTGCACGCTGTTGGTGTAACGAGCTCTGTGCTAGATGCGGTAACCCTAGCCAGCCCGCCACATGTGCTGCCTTCTTCGAGGATCTTCCCTATCCCCTTTGTCTCCACAAGGGAAAGAAGTCCTCTGGGCTTCTCTCAGACTGTAACATTCTTTATCATCCAGGTGCCCTTCCTGGTGCTTATCAGTGAAAGATATTTGCAAGCACAAAAAAATATATGTATGAAAAAAATATATGTGTACACGTACATGTTGATGTGTATATACCCATGTATACATTTTTAAAAAATTAGTCTTCAAAATTGAAATGAATAAGTAATCGAATCTATTGTGTAATTAAATGGCTTCTAACTGTGAAGTCATCACTGCCAGCTTAGTAAATTACTACTCAACCCAAGTCCTGGACGAAGGATTCAAAAGGACTGAGCTCTGTCCAGCATCATAATTGTGAAGTTTTCCAGATGTTCTTCCATGGAGGTCAGGGTTCTGGAAAGTTCTGTGGCCTTTGTCTTCTGGCCTACAATGGTCTCTCTACTCCTTGTCTTTCACATTCTTCAGACGTTAGTGACCCCCTAAAGTGAGGCTTGAGAAGTTAATAATCACAGTAAGAGTAAGAGTTGACCTCTGTGGAGTGTTCCCTATGCACCAGTTACTGTTCCACGTGTCTATGTTTATTTGCTCATGTAATCTTTACAGCAGCCCGAGGAGGTTAATGTATATTAGCCCTATTTGCAGGTGGAGAAACTGAGATGCTGTGAGGTTTTATAATTTGCTCAACAGCACATGGCCTGCAAATAACAAGTAGCTAGACTGCCTCCTCACTTGCAGGTCTGAAGCACATGATCCCCAGCTTGCTGGGGCTCCCGACAGGCATGCACCTTATTCCGCTGGCATGCGGAATAGCTGCTCTCTGCTGCCTGACAGGCAGTCATTGATTTCTCCTGATGGAAGGAGAGAAAACGGAGGATGGTGGTTTCAGGTTTCATAAATCTTTGAGGCAGGCAGCCGTGTGGTCTCAACTGGCTTGGGGCTTATTTTGGGGGATTGGGGAAGAGATTTGCAAAAGATAGAAGAACAGTGAGGAGGGGCACCAGGTGAGCAGACCTGCCTAACAGGAGTGGCCAGCATGCCTGGGGGTGGAGGGAATTCTTTCCTTGTCCATTTTGGTGTGTGGCCAAGAACCAAGTGTAAGTCAGCCACATCCTTTAAAACTGCTCAGGGGAAGGCCCCGCTATAGAAGGTAGTGAATATGGGAGGCTCACAGAGCTATGTGTGCTTCTGTGCAGGGCCTGGGCCCTACTTGCTGGGGACAGCAGCAAAGGACATAAATAAATAGCTCATAGGAAAAAGAATATGTGGTGGGGAGAGAGGTCAATACAGCAAGGGAGCCCCGGGTGGCTCTCAGAGCCAAGGGGACATGTCCCTTTTGTGCTTGAATAATCATAGTGGGGAGCAAGAGCCGGCTGGAGGAGAAGAAAGAGAGCTCTGCTCGGATGAGAAAGTGTGGGGCCAAAGTGTGCCCCCAGGAAAGAAGACTGGTCTGTGTCTCTGTGTCTTAAATCTCAGTTTACTGGTCCTGCGGGTATATGCACAGTGTCATCAAGGTGCTCACCTGGGTGTTGCCGACCTTCCAAGTCCCTCATTAACCAGTCACTAAGCAAGCATTTAGTGAGTGCCAGTTTAATGAGTGCCGTATGTCTGGTGCCAAGGTTAAGGGTACATGGAGGATGTGCAAAACACAGCCCTCAAGAACTGTGTTTTAATGGGGAGGCACAGAACTTCATATAAAGCAGTTAACCTGAATGGTGTGGGCCCTTTGATGTCTGAGGCCACAATGAGTCTCAGACATAGAGTGTCTAAAGACACAGGAGAAGGGGGCGGTCAGTGGACTTGTGGGAGAGGCCAGATGTGTACGTGTGTGGTGAGGGGTGCTTGAGGGATAAGTGGGATTACATTTAGAGAGGAAAGGGGAAGATGGCAAAGAGAGATAAGGGCCTCAAAACTGAACCTGCGTGTCACAGATGGAAAGGAAAGATGGACTTCTAAGCTTCTTAAGACAGCCTGGGGCCTGGTTTGTTTTGCCACAGTAACTGCTGGCCTGCGGGAGCTGCAGGCACAGGGTCCCTGATACTTTCTGTGACTTAGGGCCCAGATGCGGGCTCTAGACGCCCTTAACTGACAAGCAGGCAGGTGCTGGCTCGGGGTGCCATGAAGCCTGTGTTAAGCAAGAGTGCTGGAGGGAGACAGGAATGTGTTAACACCAGCAGCTGGCTGCTATCTGATCCTGGCCCTGCAGTGACTTCCGCTTCCCCCATTGTTAACATACCAACCAGACTGTGAACGAATGAATGAGTGAGTGGGTAGGAAGAGTTGCTGTGCAGGCTGTCACAGCCAGGATAAAATAACCCCAGCTCACTGCTCTCCAGAGAGCTTGCCCTGCCAGCCTTTGACATTAGGAAATCCCAGATGGGAAATGGCCCCAGAGGGTAGAACAGACCTGAAGCCCAGTGTGATTATCCGTGGTTTAGTTGGGGCAGAACACCTGCTTTACAAAATAACCCCCAAAATGGCTGAAGACAGTACGAGTTTATTTCTGTCTCCAGAGTGGATCTGTAGCACTGCTCCATTCGTTCGGAGACCCAGAATTTTCTGTCTGAGAGCTCTGCCGCCTTCTGGAGCAGTGGGTCCCAGCTTTAAGTAGGTGTCTGAACCACCCGAGGGCTTATTCAAACACAGATCGTAGGGCCCCACTCCCACAGCAGTGGGCCTGAGAATTTGCATTTCGAACAAGTTCCTGCTGCTGCTGCTGCTGCATCAGGGACCTAAAACCACTGTTCTAGGGCTTTCTCCATAGTTCTCCAGAGGCGCTTCTGCATCCACCCTGGAGATGAGGGATGGCAGAGAGCAGATGTCAGTCACAGTGCAAGGGTGCCTGAGAAATGTGGTCCTTTTGTGGGCTCAGGAGGAAAATGAAGTGGCGCTGTCTATGCCACAATTAAAAAGGGCAGCCCAGATCCTGAGTGCACCTGATATTTGTCTGAAATACTCAATTTCAAAATGCATTTCAAACATGTGGAGCAAGTCGACCAAGTATTTACTCATGGCATTAGTGTCTCTCATAAAGGCCGAACCTTGATGGAGCTCATTATTCAATTTCCAGATTGTCCCCCCATGCTAGTACAGATGCGAGTCATTTGAAACTCATGTTGCTGTGATGGATGGTTTGTAGTCCAACCTTTATATCTCAGGCCTATGGAAGAAGGCTGCAAACAGTAGTCAGATAATTATTGTACATAATGGACTTTGTTATGAATGTTCCCAGTTCCTTCTTGGTGTCTTTCTTTGTCTTTGTTGCCTGATGGCTCTCAGAGCCTATCACCTTGTTTGCTTACATAGGGCAGGAAGTGTTTTTAGTCAGAATTTCAGCCATGGTGATTAGGCAAGTCGTATAGTCAGGCCTGATTTGGGGCAAAATCAACGGGTAAATGAATCAGCTGATAGTTGTATGCCTGTCAGTGCCCAGCACTCCGGAGGGTGCAGGAGAACACGGTTCAGGCCATTTTCAATGAACTTATTTAGTCATGGAGATCAAAGCAACCCAAATACGATAAGTGATGGCTATAAGTGTATTGGCCAGTGGTTGGATATTAGAGCCCAGCTTGAGGTAGAGAATGGCCCAGACAACTCGTACTGCTCCACCCACTTCTGCAGTTTGAGGCTTAGCTCTGGGAGCTGCAGCTTCCACAGGCCTTAGACACACAGATGGTAATGAGCAGTCTGTGGGGGGCCCTGGCCTGGAAAACAGGTGGGTGATGGGGCTCCTCGGCCATCAGCCATCGTTGACCTCAGTGAAGCTGGGCTGTGGCCGTGGGAGGAGGGTTGAGGTCATTTGTAATTTGAGACATGGGGGCGGGGGGCAAGAACTACGGTTAAGTGGGAGTCAGACAGAGTGAGGTGGATCTTTGACTAGGGGTGTGGCAGGAGAACTTTTGAACCGCTGTGGCAGTGCAAAAGCACAGTGCACTACTGCCTTGCACAGCACCTGGACTTGGATTCCATGTTAAGGCAATGTCTTTGGGAGAGAAGTTGGTCTAGAAGTGTCTACGTGGGCAGGAAGTCTTGAAGGACCTTTTCTGTGAAGCAGATTTTCAGCCAAACTACAGAGGCCTGGCTGGACCTGGGTGGATAGAAGGAGGGGAGGGTTTCACAATATATACATGCATCAAATCATATAAATTTATGCAATGTTATATATGTCAGGTATAGCTTAGTGTAGCTGGGTGGAATAAAGAAGAAGGCATTCTAGTCAGCAGACAGGCACTGTGGGTGGAGCACAGAGGAGAGGGCCTGAGGACTGGCCTGAGCAGGCCTTGGTGGCTAAGAAATGGGGCTGGACCAGGCCTAGCAGAGGTAGCGTTCTGGAAAGTGGAGTCTGGCTGAGGATTTGGGATCTTCCAGGGTAAACGTGACCTGGAGGTGGTTTTAAAAGTTTGGTGGCATGTGCCCAGACTGGGTACTGGAGGAGAATGAATGGACAAGGGGCACATTTAATAGCCAGCTTGCAAGAAAAAAATCCTGCAGCCATGGAGTCCTTTGTAGTTCTGGCATCTGTATGATGATGATTATGAAGAGGCCTCCCTGTAACTCCAGCCCTCCGAGCGTGAAGGTTGGAGGCCAGCTTTTTTACCTGGAGAGCCCAGTGGAAGCTGATCTCATCAGCCCACCCCTTTCTTGGCCTGACCTGCTGGGTATGAGGACAAGGCGGCAGCCCTTGAACTCTCTCCTGGTGGATGCTGCTCTGCCTGGGCCGAAAGGGTGGCCCTGCTGATGCTCCCTGCCCCTGCGGATGGGGGCAGGATGGGGTGAGGCAGGCCCAGTGACTGTGCTTGCTTCCGCTCGAATGCCAAGTCCTGCGCTGTTCTACCCAGACTGCCCATGTCAGGAAGCCAGGCCTTTGCTGTTGGATTCGGCCCATGAGTTCCTGTTATGACCTGGAATGCTGTGCTCTCAAAAGAGTCCTCCCTTCTGATCCTCTTGGCACTCCCGCGAGGTAAAGACTCCTACCATCTCACAGAGGTCAAGGGCCGGCCCCAAGGTGTCACAGTAACGTTGAGTGTCAGGTTCTGCCTGTGTCTCAGTTTTCTGACTCCACATCTGGAGCTTGTTCCAGCATATAGGATCTTTCGTAGCTCTGGATGAAGAATTTCACGTTCCTTAAGAATGTGACCACCTGGGCAGAGACTATCAGGAAATCAGTTTTAAGCAAGTGTGCACTGGGAACGATGTTTGGAATCATAATAACAGCCTGTGCTGAGGGCCTGCTCATGAGTCTGTGTCACCGCGTTTTACAGATGAGATGACTGAGGCACGGAAAGGCTCCGTGGGCTGCCCGTTCCCGAGCAGGAGTCAGGCGTTCGAAGTGCCTTCACACTTAACTTCGGGGCACCTAGGGCACCTCACGAAAGCTGCATGACTCAGAGTGGCCTCAGCTCTGGAGAGCACTGTCCTGTCCTGCTTTTACGTTTTCTCAGGAGGGTGCCGTGAGTGAAAGAATGACTGTGCCTCAGCTTGAGGAGCCACACTGAACTAAGGCCGTGGTGGGTCTCTGTGACTAGCTGGTAGAGAGGAAAACTGTCAGAACTGGGAGGGCCCTGTCGTAGGCACGGCCCACTGTGGTTGAGGCTTTGCGTTCTGGTCTCTTTGTATGCTCTACTGCCTCATTTTAATGCTGAGTGGCCTGGCCAGGAGGGAAGGGTTTGGCTCCCAGTCGGGAGAGGATAAGGCAGAAATGTTTTCAGGGCCCATTGAAAGTAACGTGGAAAACTTAAGGCTCTCTGTGACCTGCTGTGGCTCCTCCTTGCCCTCGGGGGACGCCATGGAGACTTGATGCCTCTTCTCTGAACACTCCCCACTCAGATGAGAAAAGCAAGCATAGATCTCATGGGACCACATGGGAACCACTTCCTTGATTTAAATTTTTCCTTCCCGTTGTTTCTAAGATGCTTATTCTTCAGACTATATGACATAGATTTATGGTTTGGTAAATTTGATCACATGACCATATGGTTTCCATTGTGCCTTCTGAATTAGCATAGATGAAGAATTTGTTTCTATAGTGTTTTAGGATTGAAAACACTTGATCGTTTTTGATTCTTTGGGAGTTGTTAATATGCCCAATATACCTGTAACTAGAAGACTCCATTCCTCAACCATGCTGCACACAGAGTTAAAAACGAGTTCCAAAAAAAAAAAAGAAGAATTTGAGTAGTTACATAAAACATCCACATAAAAGAAATAATAAACCCAGGAAGAAAAATACTAGATATATAATAAATATATTTTCCTTACTCTTATCCTTTTTGGAACACAGAGTCTTTGTTTTGAGCTAGATACGGTCTATACTAATGAGGAAACGTCAGCAACCTCCCATCTTCTTATACCTGTATACACACTCCGCTTTGCACATGAGTTGGTAGACAGCTTGTATGACTGACTGTCTGCTCATGTTGGGTGGATGTAGTTTGGTGAAACCTCATCACCACCACCACCAGTGGTACTGAACCAGGTAGAGATTTTGGAAGAACTGATCTTAGCATTATCAAGTAGGTGGAACTTGTCAGAATGTTATATTTTTTCTCTTACTCTTTTTCACCCTCCTCAATTCTCCAAGTGCTTAGTATCTTTTTCATTTTACTTCCTTTCAGAGCCTCCTCTCAGCTCTCAGCTGGAGAGGACTTGATACTCTGATTCACCCCAAGATTTAGAGCTTATATCTTATCTCTCCCAAAGAAATTTTCTGGACAAGACCCTAAGCCAAAGGTATGACTCGTCTAATAGTGGAATTTCAGTCATTTGGGACAGACCAGAGGAGATGTGTTTAAAGGCTCTTCCTGATGTTCTGTGAATTACAGAAATCAGGAATCATATCTTCATATGTCCTATTTTTTTTTGAAGTTTTATAATTTTATGTTTTACATTTAAGTCTGTGATCCATTCTGACTTTTAGTATAAGATATGAAATTGAGGTTGGTGTCGATTTTTTTTTCCTTGAGGTTGTCCGGTTGGTTCAGCATCATTTGATCTGTGTTATCTATTCCTCTACCAATATCATGCTGTCAGAATAACTGCAGCTATATACTAATCTTTAACAATGGAAAGATTCCTTTATTGTTTTTCAAAATTACTTGGGCTCTTTTAGGGCTTTTCTCTAATGTTCACAAAGCAACTTATATATGAATGTTCGTAGCACCGTTACTCAGAATTGCCGCAAAGTGGAACTATCCAGATGTCCTTCAGCGGTGAATGGCTGGACAAACTGGTACATTCATACCATGGAGTACTACTCAGCAATGAAAAGGAACAAATTATCAACACATGCAACAACACAAAATAATAAAATTATAGAGATAGGGAACAGATGAGTAGTTGCCAGGGTTTAGGGGTTGGTGCCTCCATAAAATGGTAGCATGAGGGAGTCGGGTGGGAAGAATACAGATTAGTATCTTGATTGTGGTGGTTACACAAAGCTACACATATGATAAAAATGCAGAGCCTACCCCCTCCTCCCGTCCCCCGCCCCCCCCACACACTCACACTTGTAAAACTGGTGAAATCTGAATAAGCTCTGTGGATTATGCCGGTGTTAAGATCTTGGGTTTTCATAGTGTACTCTAGTTTTTTCTGCAAAACGTTAACACTGAGAGAGGCTGGGTGAAAGCTGCATAGGACTTCCCTGTGCATTTCTTTTCAGTTTCCTGTGAATCTATAATTATTTCAAAATAAAAACTTAAAAAAATACAAAAAACAGTATTATAGTCTGTTTATGTTGCATCGATAATGGCAAACCTATAAAAATACAGATAAGTGGTTGCCTCTGCAGGAGGGCAGTGGTTTCTTCTGGTTCCCCAACATTTTATTTCTTTAAAAAGAACAGGACCTGAAGCAAACATGACAAAATTTTAACGTTTGCACATTTGGGGTGATGGATTTATTGGCATTTATATCTTCCTCTGTTCTCTTTTTATATATTTGAATTATCTCATTATTTTAAAAATAAAATAAATGTCAACAAAACTAATAATTGTGCCAGGGTACATCTCTGTCTCCGTGTTATCTTGACCTTTTCACAGAATTGGTCTGAACATTTAATATTTTCTTAGTAAGACTGCTGCTCAGTCACAGACTTCTCTCCATGAATTACTAACTCTGGGTTGGGAAGCCTAAGAATGTAATCCATCTTTTTTATTATGACAAACTAATTTAATTTTAATTGCTCATTATAGTATTGCATTATGAGGAGGAACTATCTTTAATTATCTTTTGGGGGGTTGTTTCTAAAGTAATGTGATCTCGGAGCTGAGAAGCATCCTTTCCAAAGTAGCCACCTGACTGTGAGCTTGAAATATTTGTGTGCAGCAGTGTAAATAGACTTCTCTGCTCTTCTGACCAGCAGAGCCTGCCCTTCCCTCGAAGCAGTTAAAACAATTCCAGGTGGGTGGTGCTCCCCTTCCTGGTTCTATTTAAAAATACAGATGTTGTTTCAGAAATTTTTTTTCTTGGAAAACACCAAGTGAGTGACATAAGAATGGGACCGTGTCTGTCCAATCTTCATTTAAATATTGGCTGTGTCCTTTCGAGATCATTTTTCTTGGTGGCATGTTAAACAATCTCAGGTCAGTCCGAGTCCTTAAAGGTCGCCATGGGTGTCAGGAATGTAGCCCTAACCGGGGACAAGTTAGGCACATGGAGGCGCCCACTGGCTATTAAAGGAAAGGGTGTCTTGCTATTAAAGAAAAGGGTGTCTGTTTATATGTCGTTTATTGGATTTTAATTTCTGCCCGTAGCCCTCTCAGCCTTCTACATACAGTGCCAGCCTCTGCCGCTGTTACCCTTTGGGGTAGGGGGTGTTATGTAGTTGGCACCAGAAGATGCCACTGAATACGGAGAGAAGTCTTCATACTGTCCTTTCTGGTGGGATGGCCTCCCTTCCCGTGGGCAAACCCCAGGGCTGGAGCCCTCCCGGCTGCCCAGTGGCTTTTGTGTGTGTGCAGCTTTCAGCTCCTGTCCATCAGCCTGAATGGGCCCATTCAGGGGCATTCATGCGCCTCGGAGACCCCGGCCGCCTGGACACAATCAGCTGAGAGGGGTGCTGTGGGCCCCGCACATGAGAATGTGCCTGCTCAGCCTGCCTCCAGAAGCCTCTGATTGTTCGACGGAGCCCAGGGCCCAGGAGTGAGCCCAGAGGGGTGACTCTGGACAGCCATTTGGGGCTCATTCATTCTGTGTTCTTGGGAGCTCTGGAAGGGAGGGGCAGGAATACCTTTCAGGGTGGAAGGAATGTGCAAGCTTGGGCCTGCACGAACTTATCTTTGACTCTGACCTTCAGCTTTTATCTTTGTGTACCACCCATCTGATCCCTCCCCCGCGCCCCGCCCCCTTAAAAGACTGAGAGATCTTGTCTTTTATCTTCATAGTCCTGCATACCTGAGGCACTCAATAAGTGCTCTTGACTGGGTGAACTAAGTCGGTGCTCCTTCTGTTTAGGCCGAGGGTACACTGATGTACTTTACTGTTCCTTTGAAGAGGCTATAATGTACTCTGCCCTTGGAGATGTGGGCCCCTCTGAGGGGTTCAGGCAGCCTACTAAAAGAATTGAGATCACCTCATGTTTGGAAGGACAATAGATATGAGACCCTGAAGGGACAGAGGACATTTTCAAGGTGGGAAAAGACCATAAAGAACAGCCTTTTGACAGCCAGGAACCTACATCTGAAACTTGAAAGGCTGTGTAGGGAGTGCCCGAGGCCTCTGCAGGCTCCGCCTCCTGCGTGCAGGGAGGGGCGGTGCCTTGGGCCCACTTGAAACCAATTGGTGGTAGATGTGGATTTGGGAGCATGGACTTAACTCCCTGTGGCTTGTGCCATTTGGCAGCCAGTACCCTGGAAACCTCTGGCTCTCAGCTCTGGTTTGTGTGTCCTCACTGTGGACAGGGACCCAAGGACCATGCTGAGAACATGGGGAGAATGAGAAGCCAGGCCAAAATGCCAAGGAGGCTTTGTGTTCCCCAGTTTTACAAAATTGCGTTTGATGATCGCAGCCCCAGCAATTGTAGTTCTAGCAGAAGAAATAGTAGAATCTTTCATTTGCTGGGAACTTACTAGGCTAAATACTTTCAGGGCTGCTGTAAGCATTACTCTGGTGCAGTGTCATAAATTCTACCTCAGTTTTAAGTGTTAAGAAAAAAAGAAGAAAAGGAAACATCTTCATTGGGGCCACGGCATTCAAAAAGTAGACATCTTAAGAAGTCTTTAAGAGCCTCGCAGTTTAGTTGGAGAAATATAATATAAACATAGAAGCTGTTCCCAAACCTCCAGCAGCCAGAGTGGCGGCAGCATCTGTGCTGAAGAGAGAAGGCAAGAGCTTTTCCAGTGTCACTTAACCTGGGGAGGTGGTCACAAACCTCTTGGGATACATGCATGGCCTTTCCTTACGAGGTAGGATTTGATTTGCTCCATGGCTAATGGAGGAATGTGGGTCTACTTAATGTGATGTTGGCTTCAAAGCATCTGGCCCCCACAGCTTCTCCTATGATGCTATATAAGCTGCAGGTGCTATATAAGGTCTCACAGACTTGGTCTGGTGCCAGCTTGGCCCAGGGAAGGTCACAGAACCCAGCGGTGAAATGAGATGGCACCCCTCAGAGGGTTAGTCAGCACTTGACACATAGTGTGTGCTCAGTACTCTTTCTAATAGTGCATCAGAGGTTAACTTCTTCATTGACTGTGGCCAATTTCCTACAGAAGACCAGACCTTATATGCATCTCCATAGAGAAGCAGCTCTTCATAGGGTGGGGATAAAAATTCAACTCCAGGCCACCAAAACTAAGTGTTTTTTGCAGCATGAAACTTGGTAAAGTTTTGCTTTCACTGTGATCACAGAATCCATTTCTTCTCTCTACTAAGGGGACTGTGCCGCACATGACCAGAGTGTCCAGGGCCATGCAGCTCTCTGGGCCTTGTTCCTCGTGGCCACTGCAGCCTCGGTGGTCTCTGTTTGGAGCTTCTGCTTCCCTCTGATCCAGGGGCCTTATTTCAGCCTAGAGAAGGTTAGTTGGACTGTGAATGACAAGGTGTGTTTACTACCCTCCTTGTTTCTACTCCTGAATTTGAGCATTGGAGAGACCTTGAGCAAATTACATAACCCCTACAAACTCAGTTTCTTCATCTGCAAAATGGGATAATGGTGGAAATGTGGGGATTAGATGAGATGATGCATGTAAAACACATTGGGCTTTGACATCTGGTAATCACACAGTAAAATGAACTTCTCCGTTTTCAGTTAAGTGAAGGTGACTATGCCTGAGGGAAGCTGAAGGTTGCCAGAGTAAGCTGTGACCCCACTGGCTAATTGCCTTCAATATATAGAGCAGTCGGGGTACAATACCCATGACTTTTCTATCTTTTTATCCTCATGGGGTTGGAAAGTGGAGCCCAGAGAGAAAAGTGACTTGTCCGCTCTGGATGGTGGGTGCAATTCTCTATCCAGGGCTCTTTCCACAGATGGAATCAAAGGTTTCAGACACGTCTAGAAGCTGGCAAATTCAATCTAAACAGTGTTCAGCCTGGATTGGATCTTGGGCTATTGGCAACATTTGAATAAAGTCTGTAGACTGGATGGTATTATTGTATCAGTGTTAATTTCCTCATTAGGTAATTAAACTGGTAATGTAACAGAATGTCTTTTTTAGGAAATGCATACTGAAGTATTAGAGATAAAGGGGTATCTTGTGTGCAACATAGTCTCAAATGATTCAGAGAATAAAACAAGGAGGGGAAGAAAGAAAAGAGAAGGATAAAGCAAATTAAGTTAAATGTTAACATTTGGGGTATTTAGGTGGAAGGAGTTTATTTTACTATTGCACCTTTTTTGTAGGTCTGAAACTATTTAAAAACAAAAGGACAAAAATTTTCATGTGGCTAAGACTCATAAAAAAACAGCACTTGGTTGTTAGAGTTATTGCAGAATAAACTGGTAATCAAGGCAGTGTTTCTAGAAAATCTTGCCCCTGTGTGTGGTAGTGGCGGGTTACTATGTAAGGATGAGAGTGAGGAAGGAGCCTAGGGTTGTGGCCTTCAAGAGTAAAGAAATGACCATCCGAGTAAAAGAGGAGAAAGAGGATGAATAAACAGAAGGAAGTGGCCCCCGAAAAGTACATGGTATTTTTCTACCAACAAAGGAGGGATTTCACTCAGGAAGTGATGTGGGCAGAGAATTTAAGAAACCAAAGTTGCCAGAAGAACTAGCTCTAATTTAGGTCTTGGAGAATGAAAATTATGAGAGAACTAGGCAGGATGGATGGACAGGGCAGTGGATGGATAGGTCAGAGGATGACTGGGGCCACATGGTATTTTGAGGCCAAACTGGAGGAGCGTTATATAGAATTGGGGCTCCCAGGTGCTCTTGTCCCCAGGGTAAATAATTACTTGTGTGATTTCTACACCCAGCTGTATGTGCTGCATCACAGTAGACACCCCAGGAGTGAATTTTATCACAAGAGAACCAGGAGGAAACTCCAGGCATGAGTTTGTAGCTGAATCTTCAAGTCTTTTGAGAGGGGTGGAAGGCAGCAGCAGGAAACCAAGACAGGCTCAATGGAGTCTCAGTTGCAAGGGGCTTTAGTTTGCAAACACTCTGGTTCAGGTGTAATCCTACAAAAAACACTGCTTTATCTGAAAGTAGCACATGAATAGTTCTTGTTGCAAACGTTTCAAACAATAGAGAAGGAACACATCAGAAGCCCCCTGCAACCGTACCTCACAGTCTCATCCCAGAGACAACAGGTGTGGATAGTCTCCCTACAGCCCTTTTTCGAAGTATTTTATTGTCCTATTTCCATATAGCTGGGATTGTGGGTTCTGGGTTCATGAACCATTTCTACTACCTACAGACATTGTAACTTTGGGCAAGTTATTTACCCTTTTCTATGCCTCCGTTTTCTCATCCGTAAAATGAGAGTGATAGTACAGACTTAATAGGGTTTTTTGGAAACTAAATGAGTTGGTACCTGAAAAGAGCTTAGAACAGTGCCTGCACATGTTAAGTGCTCAAGAAATGTTAGCTGTCATTATCTATTGGCACATAAGGGCCTATTTTCTTTTTAAAAAACCAGTCCTACTCTGAGTATCTTTATCAGTAGTGTTCTCAGTTGTAAGCAATAGATGTCAACTGACTGATATCAGCAGAAAAGGAATTTCTCTAAGGGACATCAGGGTGGTTCCCAGACTCTCTTGGAAGGCTGCGTGTGGAAACAACTATGCCATAAAACCCGAATGGCGAGGGTACTGCCGCTGTTGAAGTTGCTGGCATTTGCAGCTTCCAGGGTGGAGAGGTGGATCCTGCCTCCCAACCAGGCCTCAAAAGAGGGCAGAGATTCCTTAACACAGGGAGTTCAGATGCCCTGGGGCCAAATTCTCCTTGAATAGTATATTACTCATTGGAGCTGGACAGACTATCTCACTCTTTTTCATGGTTGCATAGTCTTCCGAAGATGGACCTCAACTTGTTTAACCATACCCCTAATGATGAACTTTTAGGTCATTTTTGCTTTTTGTGCCATTACAACATGCCCCACTGAACATACTTGCACAAATGTAGCATTTCTATTGGATAGATTCTTAAGAATGGAAGAGTGTAAATGTGTTCTTTTAATTACTTTTCAAGTTAACATTGTTTCTTATACAGGCATACCTCCCTTCCTTTGCTTTTCACTTCATTGCTTCACAGATGCTGTGGTTTTTACAGAGTGAAGGCAAGACCCTCCGCCGGCAAAAAGATTACGTTTTGCTTTATGGCAGTACTCGCTTTATTGCTGTAGCTGGAACCAAAGCTGCAATAGCTCTAAGGTATGCCTGTATTCTCTGGACATTGAAAGACATCTTGAATATAAGTAAACAGTACTTTAAGCAGTTTTTAAAAATTTTATGGTAGCATACACACAACACAAAACTTACCATCTTAACCATTCTTAAGTGTATACTTCAGTTAAGCACATTCATATGGTTATGCGACTGTAACCACTATCCATGTCCAGGACTTTACCTTCCCAAACTAAAATTCTGTACGCGTTCACCTATAACGCTCCCTTCTCCCCTCTCCCCCGGGCAGCTCTCTTTCTGCTTTGAGTCTCTGTGAATTTGACTGTTAAGCAGATTTTATAGTTTTGTCAAAAGTTACCTGTACAAGAATGATGGTAGAGAGTTAAGAGATGATTTTTTTTTTTTAAAACGTCTACAGCACCTGGTCCTCCTAGGTTGTCTCCCATCCAAGTACTAACCAGGCCCGACGCTGCTTAGCTTCTGAGATCAGACAATATCAGGCACATTCAGGGTGGCATGACTGTAGACTAAGAGATGATTTTGACTGGAGGCTTGAGCATTTTTAGACAGGTGGAAGGAAAGACTGAAGACACCACTAATGGTAACACCTCGCATTTTTTTTTTTTTTTTGAGCATGTCTCTCGTTCCTGGCATTCTGCCCACGTTCTGCGACAGTGGTTATTCCCGCAGCTGGACATTAAAATAACCTAATGTCCAGGTTCCCAGGCCAGGCCTGGCAGTGAGACCCGCATGTCAGGTCAAGGTCAGGACCCACTATGTCTAGAGTATCACTGCGTTTAATCACCACCCCATCTGGGGTAGGGATTATGATTATTCCTAATTTACAGACAGGAAACCAGGTCACAGTGAGTGAGGCATTGTCACATCCCAGGCCATACCCCTAACTGTGGTGATATCACTGCTGCCTCTCTAGATGTGGAGGGCAAGAAACAAGCCCCTCCAAGAAAGAGTCCCTCTCCCGTACCCTTGGAGCTCCCGGACTCATCAGCTTGCTTTCAGGTGGCCCAAACTTCTCCATCTCTGGGTCTCCTGCTTGGCGTTTGCTCTGCCTAGAATGTTGTTAGCCTCACTCCTCACTCAGATAATTTCCACTAATCTACCCCACCCTAAATTGGGCTCCCTGATCTTTTTCCTTCCAAATGCTAGAAATAGCTTGTGATTATGTGTTTAGCTGCTTTGATTCTCCAGTTGCTGGCACATAGTAGGCATTTAGTAAATAAGAGATGAATGAGTGGGATGAAAGTAATAATGACCAGAGCACACGTGCAGGCAGAAAGTCAAGAGCACTCCCTTTTCTAAGAGTGGTGGCGAGAAAGAACAGACATAAAAGCGGTGTATTTTTCAGGTGCAAATGAGGGGATTGGACCAGCTGGGTGTGACTTTGCTCAGAGTCGGGGTTACCTTCTCAAAATAGCGACAACAAATAGAACTAGAACTGCAGCCCTCAAGCCCGCTGCACATCACATCACCCAGAGAGCTTAAAAACCAGTGCTGCCTGGGTCTTTGGTGGCGGGTCAGAGGGGGCAGGTGTGGGATGCCACAGCAGGAGGCTGTCCCAGCTGTGGGAGCAGCATCCTCAGTCAGACTAGACAGCTCAGAAAGTCATTGGGTGTTTCTCCACTAGGAGTCCAGGGCTTTGGGGGTTTCTCAAATGTCGAACTTGATTTTTCTTTTAATTCTGTTTTTTACCATGTAAAAATGTGCAACTGAAATAAAACATGTCTGATTAAATATCTCACATTTCGATATACTGGAGACCACCGGTGCATTAACTGGAGCTACTAGGGTGGCTCACAGTGAGTAAGTCCCCTGCCTCTTTCTGTCTGTGTTGGAATTTCTTATAAATATGGTATTGGTTAGGAATCTTGTTAAATATTCAGGCATGCATAACTCATCCAAATGCTCATAAATGCCCCTGGTGGGCCTGGCTTGGGGTGTCTTCACTGCTCAGTGGCCAGTTTGTTAACGTGTCACTTTGTGGAACTGTGTCATGATGAGTGGTTCCAGACTTATTGCAAGTTAGGGTGCATCTTGCTTGATTTTTATTTTTGTGATAAGGAAATGAGCATTCGTTCAGTAGCATTCAGGCCTGATTCCCAGCTCTGCCATGTGTCACATGTGTGGCCTTGGGCAAGTCATATAACTTCTCTGTGCCTCATTTTCTTTATTAAGTGAGAATACTAATAGTACTGTGAGACTTACACAAGTAAGTAGAAGTAAAATGCTTAGGAAGATGTCTGGCAAATAATTACTATTTAAGAATTTTCCATTGTTGTTTCTAGTATTATTATTTTAATGATTCTACATTGAAACACAACTTTTGTTCAATAATTTCAAGCTTTGGATCAATGAAACTCATGCATTTCAACTGGAGTGGTGTTGTCCCCAAGGGGCAAAAAAAATCTAGCAGTGACAGTGTTGTACAGCCCTCCAAGGGGCCACTATACATACACAGATATGCAGTTTATCTGTGGTATTAAGATTTCACAGATGGGGAAGAGCACAGTAAGGCAGACATGTCTACCAGTGTTCCTAAGGGAGGCAATAATGAAAGAAAGGCCAAGAAACACTGATTTAACTAAAGATCAAAAGGCAATCTCCTAACAGCCTGTTAGCGTTTGCTACCACTTATCTGTGGAAATCAAGATTTTCTCAGAAATAAATTACCAGATGATGCGGCTGATATAAGACAACTCTCAACCATAACCAAGGATTTCAGGATGCATGCAGCAGAACACCTTTTTCTTCTCGTTGATTTATCAGATTTTTATGTCAAGGATTTGTATGCCCATTGACAAAAAGGTTTCCTCCGCTGAGAGTTTGAGCAGCTTCCTGAGTGGCCAGCCCTGTGACCCCAGGTTGGTTAGGTGGCAGGTATGTCACAGAGCTCTGTGAGGGAGCCTGCCTGTGGTGGAGGCAGTTGGTCACCCTGGCTCTTGTAGAGGTGGCCATTTTGGTGAGCAGAGCCGGTGTCTCTGCCCAGAGCCTTGGGCAAGGTAGCAGACGTAGGGAGTGCAAGCAGTGGTTCTGGAGCGTGATGAGGCGATGTGGTCGGCAGGACTCTTCGGGAAGGTTCAGGCCCATGTTCGCTGTGAAGAAAGACAAAGACCCTGCTTTATAGCCACGAAGGCGGGTGGCACTGAAGCCCCCAGATGGTATACAAGCTCGAAAACCAAATCGAGTTGACCAGCGACCCTAGCTTACAGTCATGTGGCATCTCTACTACTCCTGAATTTCCCGTGTGGGGTTTTATTAGCTTTTAGTCAAAGGCGACATTGTGAAGAAACCCAGATCAGAATTCAACTTAGGAAACAGCTGAGTGAGAGAGAAAGTGGGGTGGAGAAGCCAGGGAACTGCATAGAAAATCTTTGAGAGATTACACAACTAAACCAGAACCCAAACAACTGCTGTCTGTGTGTGTTCCTTTCAAGTACGGGGGAAGGGGCACTGCGCAAGAGTCCCTCATTTCTGGTCTTTGGGGCCTGGTGTGTCCTCTGATCCGGGAAGAATTTCCCACGGGCAGTGGCTGGGTTGGGGCCCGGACAGCCTCCCACAAGTACACTAATGAACAACATGCACTGGCCACGACTTTACCAATTGGAAACAGCTTTGGTGCTCCAAAATGAATGTGACTCCTCATGTAGACCCGACGTGGGTTTCACCAGTGTAGGGGAAAATAATGAAAATCAGACAAGCAGTGTTCCAGATAAGTGACACTTTAGGATAGCTTACCTGACAAGAGGAGATGAAATCAATGTGGGCTTCCCAGCCCTGTAAGGAAAACAGGCTTGTTATTTGTGGGTGGGGGCAGGTAGAGGGGTGATTCCATTTTACCAAATCAGAAGGTGAAGACAGTAGACTTGAGAGTTTGCCGTTTTCCCGGACTGAGGCTCCATCCAGCCTCTCTGCCTCTTGTGCCAGTAACGACGCTGCCTGTCCCCACCACTGGTACTGAGTGGATGTTCCTAATGTTTCAACTGGAGTAACTAGAAAAAGAAGTGAGTTAGGTTCCCAAGCACTAAATTGTAATTTGATCCTTACCCCAACTCACTCTGGTGACCTCAGGATGTGTCTTAGCCATTTTGTACTTAAGATTCTTTGTCTGCAACCTGCTGATGTTTGTTAAAAAATGTTGAAGAGACAATAAAATAAAATTCCATATCTAACAACCAGAAACTGTCAACCATTTAGAATTTTGTTTGTCTCATGTTTACGAGAAAGGATAAAATGACGGATAATCTAAATCAACACCAGGGACTCTTTTATAAAAGCTCAAATTCTAGGGCGGCTGTTCTCAATTCTGGCTGCACATTAGCATCAGCTGGGGAACTTTTGAAAAACACTAGTCCCTATGCCCCACCCCAAGCCAATTAAATCATAACCTCTGGGAAGGAGGTCCAAGCATGTGTGTTTTTAAAAATTTCCCGGGTGATTCTATTGGGCAGCCAGGGTTGGAACCATCGTTCAAGGTATGCGAGTTGGATATCAAGATTCAGGCTTATTTCCAGAAATACTGTTCAAGATCTTTTTTTCTTTCATTTCCTTAGTGGCTTAAAATATACCCTATTTATTTTATTGAGATATAATTTCCATACCATAAAATTCACCCTTTTATTAAAGTGTGAACAAATCAGTGGTTTTAGTATATTCAGCGTTGTGTGAACCATCACTGCTCTAATTCATAAACATTTCATCACTCCAAAAAGAAACCCTTAACCATTAACAGTCACTCCCTCCAACCTCTGGCAACCACTAACCTTCTGTCTCTATGAAGTTGTCTATTCTGGATATTTCATATAAATGCAGTCATACAACATATAGCCTTTTGTGACTGGCTGCTTTTACTTAGCATACTGTTTTCAAGGTTTAGTCATTGCATTGTGAATCAGCACGCATTGCTTTTTATGGCTGAATAACATAATGTATGGATACACCACATATTGTTTATCCATTCATCAGTCGATGGACATTTGGGTTGTTCCCATTCTTTAGCTGTTGTGAATAGTGCTGTTATGTACATTCTTATCCAAGTTTTTGTGTGCACATACATTTTCTGTTTTCTTAGGTATATAGCGAGGAGTGGAATTGCTGGGTCATGTAGTAACTCTGTGTTCAAATGTTTGAGGAACTGCTAGCCTATTTTCCAAAGTGGGTACACCATTTTACATTGCCACTAGCAGTGCGTGAGGATTCCAGTTTCTCTGCATCTTTGATAGTACTTACTGTCTGTTCTTTTGATTATAGCCATCCTATTGGGTGTGAAGTGGTATCTCCTTGTGGTTTTGATCTGCATTTTCCTGATAGCTAATGATTAGCAACATCTTTTAATGTGCTTATTGGCCACTGGAATGTCTTCTTTAGAGAACTGTCCATTTAAATCTTTGACCTTTTAAAACAGGTTATTTATTTTTTTATTGTTGAACTGTAAGAGTTCTTTATGTATTCTGGACACTGGATTCTTATCAGATCTGTAATTTGTAGATATTTTCTCCCTTCCCGTGGGTTGTCTTTTCACTTTCTTGATGGTATCCTTTGGCACAAAAAGTTTTAATTACCTTTTCTTTTGTCTTTTTTGCTTTAGGTGTCATATTTAAGAAACTGTTGCCTAATCTATGCCATAAAAATTTACGATTGTGCTTCCTTCTAAGAGTTTTATTAGTTTTAGTTCTTACATTTTAGGTCTTTGGTCAGTTTTGAGTTAATTTTTGTATGTAGTATGAGGTAGATTTTATCATCTCCAAAAATTAGGGGTCCAACTTCATATTCTGTGCAAAGTAATTTGATAATCTTATAATATTAGAGCAGGCCATGGGACATGGAGGCTCCAGCCCCCTTATTGTAATGGTGAAAAACTTGAGGTACTGCATGGTTTCAATTGGGGGGCAAATACTGACCCTAGCATCCTATAGGAACCTAAACTACTTCTGACTCTTGTGAAAGGTTGGAGTATATTCTCCATGGTTTCAGTGACTTTTAATAACATTTCTAATATTTGAAAGCTAGAACTTATCCCTGAGGTACTGTGTGTATTTTAACACCAGTTCAACTAAAAGGACCAGAATACTGAATGTCCGTCCCTACCACAGATAAAATGTCAAGTCAGTATCATCTCTTTAAAGATATTAAATTTTGAGTAGCTAGGTAGTTGGGAGTACTTGAAATGCAAGTCGAGATTATACATACGTCAGATTCAAACTAAATAGAAAATGATATCATGAAAGAAAATTAATTCCAAATGGATTCAAAAGTTAGGAAGTTAAAAAAATTAAAAGGCACTTTTAAAAGTTTTTTAAAAGATGTAAAAACGTCCTATAAAACAACAGTGAGGATAATGATACAATAACACCAAAGGAACATAAGAGAGAATTCAAACAGGCTTAAGCAGATATAGAGGAAAAGATGGTTTGGGAGGGAGTAGTTAGATCTTTACTTCATACCATATTCAAGTACATCCACTGGATTAAAGATTTTATGCTTAGTAGAGAACTGCATGCTAATCGTAGCTGAACATGCAAACAATGCAAGTACAATGAAGTTCTTTCTAGACTCTCCCTTCCCCTCCCTGCCTAGGTCCACTCTACACTCTTAACAGTTCGGTGTGTATCCTTCCAGACTGGTTTACATGTGTACATATACAACTGCTGTGTATTATTTTATGTATTTATAACACAAAGAGGATCATATTATACATATTCTGTAACTTGTGGGTTTTTTTTTTCTCCCATTTAATAGCATATCTCAGAAACCTTTCCAGACCAGTACATATGGGTCTACCTCATTCTTCTTGGCTGCTGTGTTGCATTCTGAGGTAGAGATTACCTTGGTAATCATTCTCATATTAATAGACATTGAAAAAAAAATCCTCGTACATGTCTCTTCGTGCCCACAAGTTCGTGTTTCTTTAGTGGAGATTCCTAACGGCAGATTAACTGGGTCTACTAGTATGTGTGCTTTTTAACTTGTAATAAGTTCTGTTAAAATAACATCCAAAAAAAAGACTTTCTGTAAATGGATGTATAAATGGAAATTACGCTTTCATCGACAGTACCCTCATTGACTTTTTTCTATTTAAACCAATCCAATGGGCAAGATTTTCTTTGTAAGCAGAAAAATATCTTTATAAAAAAGATATTAGGTCTTTTTTTCCCCTTTACTCTCTGCAAAGAAAACTAACTGGCAGTGGAATGGGATTATGAGGACTTTTCATTTTCTAGATTTGAATAATGTTTTGAGTTGTTTTAAAATAATAAATATATATTGCTTTTGTAAGTTGAAAAATAAAGATTTTTTTAAAAGAAAAACAAAACAAAAATCCCTGAGAGATAGTTTACTGTCTCTATTTCTCTCTCAGTACAGAGCTGACCTAGAGTAAGTTGTGTATTAAAAGCCGGCAGTGGAGACACCACACCTCTGTAGGACCTGTTGTCAACTAAAGGTCGAGTGTTGGAGTGATGGATTCGTGCGTAGATAGGTTGTTGGATACACCCTCACTCTGGGGCGATTGATATATTGATAGAAGACTGGGAGCAGCAGACAGGAATGCTTGTCAGCTCGTACCCTTTATTCTAGTTTGCTCATATAATAATTTCCAAGTGGTTTTCTCCACTCCTGTACATTTGTAAAACAGCGGACAGTATGGAAAAATTCAGTGTTATCTCTTTATTGGGTCCTGGGGGATTGATAAGGATTGTCATTTGCTTGGATGTTTTCTTTGGAACCTTATTTACCAAGGTCTGACTGGCAGTTCTTTTCTTGGTGTGATTCACAGCCAGCCTTTTACCACTGACAAAGATAGTACTGAGAAGGTTCAGCCACTGGGGGACATTAACTCCCTCCTGCTGGGCTCTGCCTGGAGGTGTCACTGTTGGGGCCTATGGAAGCGATTGGAGGTGGTGTCAGAGTTCGGTATTGGCCCAATGTTGGGGGGAGGGAGAAGGTAACAATGGCACAGACATGTAGTTAGCATTTGTCCTCTGTTCTTCTGCAAATGACCACAGTGAAGAATCACGGGTCATTGAGATTTAATAGTTTTATTAAAAGTATATTTTAGAAAGACAAAGAATGCCCCAAGAAGGCACATGGTCCCAGGGCTGTAACCAACACAAAGGGGCCTAAATGGCTACAAAAGGGCAAAAAGGCCACAAAAGGCCACCAAAAAGAGAGAGAACCCAGAAGAGTGAAAGGGGAGGAGCCAGAAGGGCAAAAAGCGGGGAGAACCCAAAAGGGCAAAAGGACCCAGAAGCGGGAATATCTGTCCTATATTTGGGCCGTGATGCGTGGTTCCAAAGGCATTCCTAGGTGATTGGCAAGTGAGGTCATTTTGATGGACACCTGGCTGTCATACAACTTTGCCTAGTGCACATGTGTGTACCTAGAATTCCACTATCGTTGGGGTGTTCTTTGGGCGGTCTCTAGGCTGAGCCCCTATTCCTTTGTTCCCTTGTTGCTCATGTCTGACTAGCTGCCTAACAGAGGGGCTTGGGACAGTGGCCATGGTGAAAAATAAGAGCGGGTGGCCTGAAGGCAGTTCCTGTGACTTACCTGCTGGGATTCTGGGGAAGTTGGTGACAGTTCTTCTACCCACATGACACTGACCTTGCCTTGTTGGTGGCTCCTTTATTCCTGAGACCTTTTGTGTTGGTTCTTGAGCAGCCGGGCTCTGCAGTCCTCCTTGGCCCCATGGGGCTGTGTGACCACAGAATGGGTCAGTAGGTTAGTGGTTCTGTGCCAAGTTAAGATTCTGATAGAAGACAGTTAAGATGATAATGCAGAAGCTACATGAACAATCGTGGTTCTGCTTGCATTTTAGAGACAAAACAGTAATCCCTGCCACTACTGATTGACTGCCAAGTCCCAGGCTTCAGAATGGCTACTCTTCATAAATCATCATTTCATTTAATTTTCTGGAAAGTCAGTTCCAGAGCCTGCAATTCTACAGATAGCACATGGCAGACACTGGATTGAGAGCGGGCCTTGTGCTAAACCAGACTAGCAAAATCATTAAACTGAGGCCCTTTCATGTCATTAAACTTGTTCTGAGGGTCTCTTATGGGCCAGGCACGGCCCTCGTTACTGGGAATCCAGAGACAGTGCTGCTTTTCAGGGAGCTTAGAGTTCAATAAGGAGACCCTGATTGCACTTGAAATTGTTGCTTCTATTGTAATCTTAGGAGTAGAAAATAAACCCTAGGAAACAAACTTACTTATACGAGATAACTTGCTCTAGTAAATTAAGTCTTCTAAGGATTTGTCTCAAGGATGGTGTAAAGTAAATACAGCCTCTGAACAGGAGCATGGACTCCACTCTGATCAAAATGTCCTTCTGAACTTCGATGCGAGGCGGGGCTGTGTGGTACCCTAACACCAAAAAATGCTTTAGCTACATTTACCCTTAATAAGATTTTCTCAGACATTTAAGAAACTTGGTACAGAAATAAATGGGGATTTCAACCCATCTTTTAATATTAGTATTCTTTTATAATTGGTGTAGGAGTAAACATTTCAAGATTGTCTAGTCCTTGATTCTATAAATCTTATAAACAAAGTTGCTGCTTGATTGTCGCTGATTTATTTCCAGTGTGCCTGCCATGAGCACAGCACCGTGGCGAGGCCAGGTGTGGTCTGACTCCTTTTTGTCTTTTGTGCTACTTTCTCCTTCATTCACGACCACCAGGCTCTTCCCACCCTGGACCTTCCTGCTCGTTTCCTGTCCATGCCAGTCTTCATCTTAAAACCCCCTCTCAGCTTCCAGATCTCAGCTTAAACATCACTTACTCAGGAGAACTTCCTTGAGCCCCTAATCTTAAATAGGTCCCACCTTTTTCTTTCTCAGAGCATCTCCCCATTGTCCTTAGGCACTTATCTCAAACATAGCTTTGTATTTTATATACATACATCTGCCTGGTGTCTATCTCTCCAAGAGCAAAAACTGTGTCTATTGTCTTCTACCCATTTATAGAACATCCATCATGATGTCTATGTCATGGTCCGCATTTACTAAATGGCGGACAGATATTTGGGTGGACAGATGGACTCATAGACAGATGGGCAGGTAGATGTATTCCTTCACTGAACAAATGCTTGAGTACAGTGACATGGTAAACAAGGTACTGGGTATGTGGCCATGAATAAAATATCAACTCTAAAGTTACTTACCCTCTGGTTGGGGAGAGATAATGAGCAAATCGACAGTGCGTCAGGTGGTAATGAATAAAATCAATTGGAGCAAGGTGTGTAGAGAGGAAAGGTCAGGATACCGTTGTACGTGGGTGTCAGGAAAGGCCTCGTAGTTTGAGCAGATACCTGAAGGACATGAGGGAGTGAGCCATACCTAATTCATGGCAGAAAAGCTAAATTCTTGCCATTCCGTATTTTCAGACTGATATCTAGGTATGCGTTTATCTTGTCACATATGCAGTTTTAGTTTTTGCCACACGTCTAGAGCTGAATACTCAAAAGTCTAATGGACAGAGAGCCTCTGGAGTGATAGGAGCTGCCTCTTTTTGTGGAAGAAACAATTCTAGGAGGAAAAAAAAGATGCTACAGTTCACAGGTTTTCTATCTTCAGTTTTTATTGAGGAAGTGATGAATTATAAAAAAATTGAAATTTTTTTCTTCTCCTTGGGATTCAGTATGAAATTAATAATAGCGAAGTTACTTTTCAGAATATTCTGGACTGGGCAGGGTTAGCCCCATTTGTATGTCATTGATATCCTTTTCCTCTACATCTTTTCTAGAATTTTACAGTAGTCATTGAATAACAGGATCAGATATTTCTCTGAATCTAAAAGGTGCCACATTAAAACAGGGGAGTACACATCCAATTCAGATAGCAGACAAGTCACCCAGGAAGGACCTACCTAGATCATAAATAAGGAAGTAAATCTCCAGGCAGCGGCCCAAAGGAGGAAATTGGGGACTGTAATGAAGGGCCCCAGAAACCCAAATGACATCACTCTCCTTTGCTCAAGGCTGTGAACAAATACAGTTACACATGAGGCCATTGGCACTTGTCCTATTTGGGTACATAAATGAAACAGGAGGGCTCAGTTGGATGTTCTACAGCCCCTTCCACCCCCTGCAGTCCGGGGGTGGGGAGCATGCAGTGCCAGGAGTTATTGGTAAGCCTGCTGCTTTTCCTGTGGCTGCCCATTGCCTGTGCTCCTGAAAAGAGCTGCTCAAGCCCTAGATGTCCAGAGGGGCTTTGGGTGTCAAAAGAGGGAGTGGGGAACTCCAGGGAGGATGCTCAGAAGCTTCAAACCCGCAGAACCATCAGGGCGGTGATTCTCAAAGACTGGTCCACGGGACTCTGCTTCAGACTCTTCCCCTGTGCTGTGGAAGTGCAGATTCCTGGGTCATCTCAAGAAGCAGAAGATACAGCATTGAGACTACAGGGCTGGCTCGCAGGGCTGGTTTCCAGGGCTGACATGGGAAGCGGGCCCAGCTAATGGGGAGAAACAAAAAAAAACACCTTCGCACAGAAACCTACTGCTGCAAATATTGCATTTCCAAATTATGAGATGATCCATCTTTCCCCAAATATGTCCTATATGCCTGTTCCCAAGGAGTCTAAGTTAATAGATGTAAGGTGGTTCCACACAGGGAAATTGGTTAGAATCTTAATGAGTCAGAAAACTGTTCGCCTTCTTTGAAGGGGCCTCCATTTGAGACATGGGTCTCTTGGTAAGAAAATCTGGCATTTAGATCTCCATGTACCTAAAGTCCTGGAGGAGGACCTAGAAGGGCCTGTTCTAAGTTGTGCCTATGGGGACAGGACATCATCTTCACAGGTCAGTGTTGATTCAACAGTGCTTCTTGAGTCCTAGCCCTGTGTCAGGCCTCGTGGGAGACACTTGTAATGATACGACCATTGCCAGCTCTTTATAGTGACCTCTTCTCTGCCTCTCTCCCTGCCTCCTGAGAGGCCCCCTCTCCCACCTCCTCCCTTTTGCACACGTGCTAGGAGTCACTTTCTAGCTTCTCCTGGGAGCTGCCCGCTCTGCTTGGGAGCCCTTGGGCCTTGCACAGACACAGCTCCGTGCTGGAGCCCTACAGTTTCTCCCCTTGACAGTCATCTTTAGTGGTGTCTCAGGGTCATTGCCAGGTAGACAGGATGGATGGCCTTCTCCTTTCAGCAAACTACAAGGCTATGAAAGGGGAGAGAGGGATTGCCTTGGCTCAGTGGCCAAGACAATAAAGATTAGAAGAGGGAAAACAATCACCGTTTGCAGATTGTCTACCTGGAAAATCCAAGAGGATGAAGTGAAAACCCACCGTAAACAGTGAGGATTCCGAGACTCCTCCAGCGCAGGAAGAGTTTTCACTATGCCACTGGGGAAAGCATCAGATGACTGTGTAGGGAACTTGTTTCATTCAGGTTGTTCCCAACCCTGTGTCCTTGTCTGTTAGGGCCTCGTCCTTCCATGGAAGGTGACTAAGGAGCAGCAACTTGGGGTTCTAAATGATAACACCACATCTAGAGTGCTTGCCACGTGCCAGACATGGCTCTAAACATGTATGTCAACCAATTAAATCCTCACATCAGCTCTGAGAGACAGCGATGCCCGTTAGTACTATCTTCATCTTCCCCATTTCGTAGGTAGGGAAGCTCAAGTTTGGAAAAGCAAAGACACTGATGTTAGGGACACATAGTTCATGAGTGGGAGAGCCCAGGAGTCCGCACTGGCTCCATTCATGCTGTGCTGCCTCTTGCCCAGCACGATGGGTCTGTTCCCCAGAGACGGCTTTGCTTTTTCACTCTGAGAATGAACCACCACCCCCGCTTCTCACTCCGAGCAGGGACTTAGTAAACCTTGCTGAATAAGCCTTTATCTCTAGGGCGGTGCTCAATCTTCAGCGCCGACGACATGGCCCCGAGAGCTCTGTGAATTTGGGTATCCAGGGATCCAAGTGCTTTATTATTTACTGAGAGCCTTTCAAACATAAACAGTTCCCTCATTAATTAATTCAAAATTGATTTTCCTGCCTGGAACCGCTGAGATAGAGCATACTTACAGCTCTTCTGTGAACTGGAAGGAGCATGCGTGGTGCCGTCACTGAAGTCCGTGACTTCAAATGAGAGACTTAACTCCTCTTAACCTTCACGATCTTCATTTGTTTAAAAAGAATAAACTAGGTCAACATTACTGACATCAGCAGGTGAGGAGAAGTAAATGTGTGGATTCAGGGAAAGGTCTAGGACAGCGCCAGCACGTCGTAGGGTCTCCGTGAAGGTAAGTCTCTCCCCTGTCCTTCCCAGGAGGCCAAGGGGCTGTGTCGGATTTCACAAAACATGGTGATTCTGAGACCTGCTCCCTGTCATCCCTTAGCTTGTAATTTAGGCAAGAAAGGCTGTCTGAAACCATGAACATTTAAATCATAATTCCAGGCCACAGAAGGAGAGGCACCACTTAGTGGTGCCTGATCAGGGCATGAAGTATTGTTCATGGCAGGTGTGACCTGTGCCCACCGGCCCAGCCCCCTTTCAAATGTGGTTTGAGGCTAGAACAGTGATTTTACACAGTTAGAAAATGTCACGTAAAAATCTAGACTTCCAGCTTCTTTTGAATAAATCAGAGGTGTCATAGGGCTGGGCTTAAATTCCTGCATGGTAACAGCAGTCCCCTCTGACAAGCTGTGCCCACCCCTCCTGGAATGCCACGATGTAACAGGGCTAAGACTGGGACTAGGTTCAAACCTTGGCCCCACCACTTAGCTGCCAGCATGACCTTGAGCAGGTTATCCAACCTCTGTTTGTCTGGGCAGTGACAGTGCTTGTTGCATAGGTCTATGGTGGGTGATTTTGTGTAATGGCCTAGATACTGGGCCCACCTCTTAGGAAGCACCCGGTTATTATTGTGGCTGCTCTTACTGTGATGGGCGCTCTCTGCCTGGCCCTGGGAAGCATTCGTGTGTTTTACTGTGACACCCAAGAAGGAAGGCTTCATCACAATCTGAGATCTTGTTCTTTTTTTTCAGGGAATTGTCTTTTGAATTGAGCCTGAACCGGGAGAGGGATGAGAGAATGCCAGGAAGGGAGAGTAACAAAAGCAAAACTGGACAAGTAGGAAAGTGCGTGCTATTCTAAGTGGCTGTAAACACTTTCAGTCTTCTTTTTGTCACTGTTGACAGTTTTCTCACATGCTTCTGTGTGAGTTGCAGATAGGTTTGGGCCTAGATGCACACTAGTATTTTCAACCCCTGGGGATGCTCGCTCAGAGCTTGGGTGTGCACAGTTCTTTGGACCACAACGCTAACTCACTGAGCAGGCTGTGGTCGTGATCCCTGGGGGGTCTAGAGTCATGGGAAAGTCGGTTACAGGGTCAGAAAATAGACTGGCCTTTCAGACCCCCCCAGGACTAGAAGAGGACAAAACTTGTCCCCTGTTTGAATGGAAGAGTCCTGCAAGTTGCTGAGGTAGGAGGTAGGGTGAAAGGGAGGTACACAGGCTGAGACTGGGGAAATGGGGTGACCTAAGAAAAGCCCAGAAGATGCCTTGAGGAGGAGAACATAGAGAAGGAGGGAGAGGCACCCAGTTTCCCTGTGTGCCAGAGCAGGAGTAGGCTTTCAGAATGGACCCCAGCTCCTGTTGGACCCTAGCAGCAGTGACAGGAGACTGCTTTGGGTTTCAGAATGCTGAACTTGGGAATGGCCTATGTCCATATCGGTTTCAAGTTCTGAAATTTTCTAGCAGTCCTCATCACAGATAATAAAACATAGCTCCACAAATCAAGAATATGCTGTAATTACACTATTTCTGAATCCAAATGACACCTCTTCAATTATCTCTCACATCTAGGGGTAATGTCCAGAAATATCCCTTGTGGAATCTCATGCCCCAATGTTTTATTTGGAAGGTAGGGTTACTGTATTTATGTGTCAGCCATAAATACTTAGATGAGAGTATGAATTCCTAAGGATCTGCCACTTCCGGCTGGCAGCATTAGATCCTTTGGAGGTGTCCTGTGTCATAATATGCCAACAGATTTAGAATTTTAAAATAGTCATGGAAACAAACAGGTGCTCAGTGCAGCTAAAAATAACCGCTCTGGGAAATGAAATTGGGGCGGTGCCAAGGAGTTAAGGTGAAGAGCACTGTGCTTTAGGAAGAGGTCAAGACTGGGAGAAAGCCAAGAAAAGACCATTCTTCCCCTTCCACTGTCAGGAGTGGGTTTGCTTTTCTCAGAATCTCTTTCTGTTGTGTTAGCCTTTTTTGCATCATCTCAACTGAAACTTCTTGCAAACGCCCCCCCTGCCCCACCCCCACATATACACACACCCCTCATGAAGCTTTTCTGCCCAGATTTCTGAGTGAAAAGCCCAACCCAACAGAGGGTCCCACTGTGTGTGGATGGGGAGTGGGTGGCTGCCTCTTGCCAGGATGGGGTGCTCCCACTGAAGACCTCCCGGGGTGGTGAGAGGTGTGAGGGATGATAGGGGAGCACTTTGCCTCAGCAGCCTGAACCTGAACCTGAACCTGAGAGCACTTGGAGCCCAGACATTCCAGCCTGTTTAATCCTCCTCCTCCCACCAAGAGCCTCAACCACATCCTCCATGCCCTGCTGCCCTTCCTGAGGAGTGAAAGATGGTGGCTGTCAGTGGGTAAAGGATGAAGGGTGACAAGAGGGGTAAACACAGCTCGTTATTACCAGATCCCGTTACCAGGCAGTGCTCGAAGACAGATGGCCAGGAGCTTGTCTACCCCTTGAGGACAGGGCGTCTTAGGCACCACGTGTAACGCCACCTCTTGGGAATAGGAGTTAGGAGGGTCATGGAATAGGCTCGTGAAGCTGGCGTAAGCAGACAGGACTGACTGTTTTATCTCATGTTTTTATTGTTGGTGGTTTTGATTTGGGAGTCTTGGTTTGACCTTGAGATTAACCAAAACTGCACAAACATGTCTTTACAGCAAATATACACAGTGATTCCTTTTCCTTAAAAACAAGCAAAACTATCTGTGATGATAAAGGTTATAATAATGGCTACCTTGGGGACAGAGGAATATTGACTGGGAGGGGACATGCAAGAATTTTCTAGATCTTGTACAGGTTTATATGTATGTAAAAATTAATTGAGCTGTATATTTAAGAGGTGTGTTACTATATGTATATCTCAATAAATAAATTTAAAAATAAAGAAAAACATACATAACGAGAAGGTCTGTGAAGAAAAACACATTGGCAATGTTTGAATAGCCTAGCTTTTACCACACTTTGGAGTTTGCCATTCTTGGTCCCAGGTCTTAGAAATCTGAGTTGGTTCAGTCCAGAAATTTAAAATGCTGGCTCCTATGGAGAAATAAAATAACTATAAGTCTCTTCCAAGTTTGACAGTCACAGTAATTTGGAAACTACCAGCTCCACATCCTGAATCAGAGTTTCTCTATCACTCCGTGGTTTAATTATTATGAGGTTATTGGGGCATTAGGGTCAAGCTGACCCAGCTTTGAGTTGCTCTGCCGATGACCCTCACTGGCCTTCTAGAAAACTGTTGCCCTCAGTTTCTTTGTCTGAGAATTGAGTAATCTCTTAGGAGTACTCTGCAACCAGGGAGTAACCTGTACAGTACTTGGCTCAGTGCTTAGTACTTCACAAGTGATCAATGAATGTTAATGAATGTTTGTCACTGTCACCACTATCACTGAGTCGTGCCAGGTTCAAGGCAACCTAGGAGCCACAGTGCTCACCAGTGATAGTGCCTTGCACCTCTGCAGTGGCTCTAACAAACAGTTCCCACATGGCCCAACTTTTCCTACAGTTGGTCCGGCTCCAGGTTGCAGAAGCCCCCTCTGGCTTGGCAAGATTCTTTGACTGGAGTCTCTGCTGGTTCTCAGAGTAGCAGCGTGGTCGAGTTGGACAACAGTGTACCCATGTTGAAGCAGCTGTGGCGAACATCTGGCTCTGATTATCTGGCTGGGAATGGCTGGGGGTGGGAGCTCCATGATTTATAGATTGCTCCTCTGGCTGTAAATCCCATCTGTAATTGTGACTTCTCTGTCCCTAATTGTTTGCAGAGAAGAGAGCTCATCAGTTCTGCCAAATTCTCTGGCTAATAAAGCACGCCAAAGTAATAGTTAGGACACCACTATCTTTGTTTTGGTCCCTGCTCAGCAGTGTTTTTAAGGCCCTGTATACATTTCTCTGTATTGTTAATGTAATTTGTTCAGGCAGTGAACAGCCAAGTTCAGCTGAAGGAATCCGATACTCATAACAGAAACACCAGAGGCCAGGTTTTTGTGGTCAAATTAGGGTTTTGAGGCCTAGGAAGAGAATGAAATGTTTGAGCTGAGCAAGGGGGGCAAGCTGCCTCTCTCTCCTGTGCTGACTCCGGCCTGGGTTCAGCTGCCTTGCGGAGCTCGGCTCGGGGGCACCGAGTCTGCCACGTTCAGGACTATGTTAGGTGAGGAGCAGGGCTGCCCTTCTCTGAGAAAAGGAATGCAGATTTTATTCAAAAGGGATGAAAGGAAGCTAACAAAGTATGGGCAAGTTTGGACCCTCTCTGCCCAGCCTTCCCCTCACCCTGGCTCCAGGCACCTTTTTTCTACCCCCACTTCCCCGCCCCTGAACTATTTGACTGGTACGGAAATAATACTTGAGATCTGTTGAGAAGGTATGTGGCTGTGCAAAATGCAATTTGCCCATTTCCGTTGCCCACGAAGACCGGACAGCCCAGTTGCCGGCTGAGAACCACGCACCCTGCTGTGCTTGGAGTTTTCGGAAATGGGTGGATTCCAAACAACTTTCAGTGAGTGGTTAGTGATGTTAACGTGGTTCATCCTACCCTCTTCATTTTGCCTCAGAAAATAAAACAAACATACCAGCCCACAAACATCTTCCATGCTTTTTTTTTTGCTTCTAGAATGCGTACATGTTGTGAAATTAATCGGACAGACATTATCAACCGTCTCCCTCCCTGTCTGCCTTGGGAGAATGCCCGGTGTGCATGCATCTGTCCATCCATTTAACAATTACTGAACACCTTTTGTACTTACCAAGTAGAATATGATAGGGTCCCGGCCTCAGGAGCTCAAAATGCAGGGGAACAAATAGGAAAAGCAGTCCTTACAATACATGTGACAGGTGGCTGATAAAGCAGAACAGCAGCTGGAATACCTGAGAAAGAAGCAGCTCCAGGCCAGAGGAGTGAGGGGAGGCCCTTGCAAGGTGTTTGAGCAGATCCTTGCAAGAGAACACCACTAGCCTGCCTTCCATTCCAGTCACTGGAACCCCTGGGGAGGAGTGAGTTGCCTTCTTCTTAATGACCCTATTATCCCAGATGTCTTCAGAGGCTACTCATCTTCTGTTCAGAAGGTGAAGCGCATGTGTGTTGAGCATGATGCATGGTATAGACACCTTCTGCACTAACCACGTCCAGACATCAGCATCTTAAACTTAGGACACGTTTATGTGTTGTGGGCATTTTCACTCAGCGGTAAATGTTCATAAATGACTTGACCAAATAAGCTCATGGACTTCGTGTTCTTGATCATGGTCAAATTATATACTTGTCCCCCCAACACCCTTCACTAGCATTAAATTAGCACCAGTCAGTTTCTTTTTTGTCTCCTTTATTAGATCATGAATTCCTTGGGATCAGAAATGGTGTTCTTCTCTCCCCATGCCTAGAAGAGTACCTGAGAGGTATTCACTGTGTATTTATGGAGTAAAAACTTTCATATATATATATTTTATCCCGAAAGAAATTTCATTTTCCAGACAATAAATGCTCCCTTTTCCAAATGTTAAAATTAACATTAGCCATTTTTTATGAAAATGCTCCAAAACACAACCTACGGTTTTCTAACTTCTTAAATGATGAAGATAGTCTTTTTGTGTCATTTTGTTTTTGATGACTCACGATCAGCATTATGAACCCCAGTTTGTGTAGGGATGAATAAAATGAATTTTTCACAGGCTTTTCTGGTATTATAGGACCATTAAATGTTTAATTTGCAAGAAAAAAATCTATATCCATCAAGTTGATCTTTTTCCAGACCAGGAAAGTGAGCTGGAACCAACCAACAGCCAGGTCTGACTTCCAGCTGGGTATATTTCCCCTCATCACATGCCCTCTGCCCACCCCATCTCTCTCCACCCTGTACCCCTCCTGAGTAACTGAAGTGAGGCTACTTCGTTTCGAACACCTGCAGTTGAACGACTCAGGTCTCGGGGGCTGTGCGCCTTTTTGTCGAGGGAGGCGATGAGTTTGTAACCTCTGTCTTTCCCATGTTTCACTAGCTCCCAGAGTTGTGAGCCCGTGCTACTTATCTAGATGTTAAACTTCTAATTGCTTCAAACGTCTATATTAAAATCAAGAACTAGAAACTGTTTAGTGAAATGGGCTTTCGTGACACTGAAAAATTAGTCCTTTATTAGAGTTCTTGCTTAATAGGAGGGGGTCTCTGGGCCTTTACCAGGATTTACTGACTTCATCTAGGCTACATGGTTATTGGATTGCCTGGTCATCTGCAGATTAAGTGGCAGCTGACCAGAACAGTGCTTTGAAATGGAGAGCTGTGACAACAACATAGAAAAAGGTTAAATGTGTTCTATGCTTTCTGTTTAAAGAAAGAACAGGATCAGGGAAATGCTAATTAAAATAACAGTGAGATGACAAAAATTAAAGTCTAAGATACAGGAGTCAGCAAGGATATAGGTTAATAAACGATGCTTAGTATTCCTACTTTGAGGAATGATTTAGCAATATCTAGTAAAATTGAAGATGCACATATGAATGACCCAGCAGATCTCTTATACATGGCACAGGGGACATAAAGAAAAATAATTATTGCTGCATTGTACGCAGTAGCATAAACTGGAACAACATGTGTAGCCATCAAATAAAATAAATAGATAAATAAATCAATATGATAATTCATTTTGGTCATGCAGGAGAATGTTTTGATGCATAGGTATTGAAGGTAAGATGTCAGGATATCTACAAATTACTTTCAAATGGTTCAGCAAAAACAAAAGTGTATGTATGTATGTGTGTATATATATAGGGAAGGGAGGTAAACATAAAGCAAACTTGGAAACATGTTAATGATGGTAAATCTGGTTGAAAGACAGATGGGTTTATCCTACAACTTTCCAGTAAATTTGGAATTTTTAAAAATAAAAAGTTAAAACACCTAAATCGAGTCTGTAATTTGTGGATAATACATATTTAATGAACGTATAGAAACATGCAGAGGCACAATACACAGCATGTTTGGACAATAGTTACTTATGGGGAAGGTGGAGAAGTACATGGCTGATACTGGGTACTTTAGCTGTGTCATTAGTACTCTTTTTTAAAAGAAGTCAGGGGAGAGCTCTGAGATCACTATGGGAAAATGTTAAATTATTCAATATGAGTAATGGGCACAGTAGTATTTCCAATTATTTTCTCTACTTTTAATAAATATGTATATAGTTTTATTTATAGATATAGTTCCATAACTAAACATAATATTTTTAAGAAACTACAGAAAGCAGGTAAATGATTTTAAATTAAAAGTTATTTTTAGAAAGTATTTCTGTTCTTAAAGAATTGTGGGTCATCTCCTTCACTCTGATAGACACATATTAGATGCCCACCTGGCGTTATCTCACAGTGTGCTGGGATTACAGAGGTTCCTGGAGCAAGATGGGAGTAAACAGAACTGCAGATAAACCAGTCAGCTTTAGGAATAGCCGTCCACCCAAATCACTGTCGAAAGGGCAAGGCACACTCAGGCTTTATACCAGCCCGGATCCATGCCTGTCTGAGCATGCAGAGTTTCTAGAGGAGCAAAGTCTGTAGTCAGGTGTCTGCTGTGGTTTGGGCTACATCTCTGGTTTGCACCAGGTCCAATTCTGGGTTGGAGCTGGCCACAAGCAGGCAGGATGTCACGCCTCCAGCTAAAGGCTGAAAAAGCTTAAATCCAAAGAACAGAACCAGACTGAAAATCAAGAGACCTAGACAAAACCGATTGTACAAATACAGTAATTTGTATATCCATAGTAGGAAATGACATAAGGACCAAAAGAAGTGCCCTCCCACCCCAAAATACTGTTTTCATTAACCACGTTAGTGATGGTGGTTGTGGTGGTCTGAGTCTGTTGTGTATGTATTATGAAGGGAGTAAATGAGTAATTATGTTATTGTCACGGAGAACAGGGATTTTCAATGTGGGAGAAAGAATGTACAGATCGAAGATCAAGGAGGCTAAGAAAAAATCTTGTACTTGTCCTAAATGCAAATTGGAAGGACCAATATAAGCTCACAACATATTTTTTATATATGAAGGAAAAGTATCTTTTCTAACTCTGTCTACTGAAAAGGCCTAAAAAACAGTCATCATCTCGACAGCAATGACCAACTCTAGTGCTCAGCTTGTGTTCTCTTTCTACCATTTCCCACTTAAAACAAGGCTCCTCTGAGGGATAGGTGATTTATTGTACAAGACAAGCCCAGAGTATATTGTTATATAAGGAAGCATGAAAGCGATCCAAGACCACGGGAGACTTGGGGCTACTATCCAGGGACTCAGGTACGAGGACTACTAGGTCAGAAGGACTCGAGCCAACCTGAACAAGAGGGAAAAGATGAAATCATTTGAGCGTCAATAACATCATATTTATTTAAACCTTCAAGTGTACAATGCTATATAAACAAAACCAAACAAGCAACAACACTGGTCTCCTTTGGAGGACATCAGAGAGCTAAGTCATTATTTCAAATTTGGTAAATAAAGGGAAAGGATCAGCTGTTTGTTTTGCCTGAGCTATATGCCGTCTATCGCTGGACCACAAAATAGTCAGGAAAGTTTTTTTTACAGAAGTATACCAGCTAATAAATGAGGAAGAAATAGTCTCATTCTCTCTCCCTCATATAAAATAAAATAATGCCAAAGCTGGATTCGATCAAGCCTCTAGATCGGATTGATTTACAAAAAATAAATGGTTCAGAGGAACATGTTAAACGATACCTTGAGGATGTGAGTAGAAAAATCCGTACTGTAGAAAACTCTACAGGACCAATAACCTGATTTCTTCTATAAATAATACAGAGGGGTGGGGGGTAGGGAAGGAAGAAGAGGGTAAGTGAGAGACCCCTTAAAGATTAAGAGGCTGAAAAAGGTTAAAGGCTAAAAAAAGAAAGAGATACGTTGGCCTATGCCAAAGTATGGGCCATGGCCACATTTGGGGCTTGATTGAAATAAATTGTAGGAGGGAAAAATCATAATATAGTCAGGAAAATATAAAAGCTTAACTATATATTTCATAATATTAGAGAATTGCTAAATTTCAAAAACAAGATAATCATTTCATAGGAATTTTTTAAATTTCTGTATTCTAGAGATACATACTAAAATGCTTACCAATGAAAGATACGCTTTCTGGGATTTACTTCAAAGTGGGCAGAGTGATGGGCAGACAGGCAGAGTGCGGGTGAGGGGTCGATGAACCAAGATCAGCCATGACCTAGCTATGGAATCGGGCAAGGGCCTAGCCAGGTTCTTTATATTATTCTCTCTACTTTTATATATGTTAGAAATTTTTCAAAATAAAAAGTTTTAAATGTTTTATTTTTATTCACCTGGAAGAATCCAAGATGGGAGTTGAAGTGCTCGCCAAATAGTTGAGTATTTGAACAGCATGCACCAAGACCAGGGAGGGAGAGGCTGCTGGTGCCCGTGGAGGAAGACCTGGTCAGGAGAGTGGCAGGAAAAGGTTCTCTAAGAAGTGGGTGTGTGGATGTGGCCTTCCCCAGGTAAAACTGGATTTAGGTATGCTGAGAATGAGGAAGAAGGACCAAGAAGAGAGCAGAGCCCAGGGAGAAGTTCACCGGGGACCCTTGAGGGTAAAATACGGAAGTCTGTGTAATTCAACACTGTATGGCACACACTTTCTAGGGCTTTACAGATAAGATTGATTTCATTCCTTAAAGATAAGGTGTGTGCTGATCTTCAACCCTATTTTACACTTGGTGAAACTGAGGTGCAGATAAATTACTTGCCAGGAGTTACCCATAAGTAAGTGGCAAGGTCAAGATTTGAACCTGGACAAACCTAGAATCTGGATTCTTTATCCTTTTGCCGTGCTGCCCTTTATGTCAGTGCCACTTCCATATTTTGGCGGAAATGGAAGACTCTTAAAGTTTCTCCTTCCAACCTCTCTGTTCTTACCATCCTTCCCATTCTCCTGATCACCTAAGCTCATTGTCTTCAGCTCTTCTTTTCTTCTCTTGCTCCATAATCATCACCTGATCCCCAGATCCTACTGATCCCTGGGACTGTCCTTCAACCCCGGAGTCACCCCGAGAAGACACCGCCTGTAGACTTCAGGCCTGGCGCACTGTAGGAGTACTCCAACTGCAGCTCTTCTTTTTTGTTTATTACCCCCCCCCCTTTTTTTAAAACTTCCTAAAGCAACACTTTCTTTATATCACTGTCCTGCTTACAAACCTCCAAAGCATCCTCATGGACCATAGAATGAACACAGACAGGGTCTCGCTTCTACGACAATGAGTAGAAAAGTTAAGGAGATGGTCCTGGGTTTGCATCTACCACCTCTACCACATTTTTCACCCTGAACCTAACGTATGGTAGCCTCTCCACAAAATGGGAGCTTTGAGATGGTCAAGGCACACATCAGATGCCCAGGATAAAACTAGCTTTTGGGCCCCAGAATGAATTAGTGCTTAATTTTCCCTCCTAAGCTGTTCTGCTTTTCCGGGATCCACCTTATAAGAGCACTTTACAAAAAATCATCTACTAAGGACCTTTGGACTTCTCAAATTGTACATAAATTTAGCTTTAGAAACAATTTGCCTCCTTTTAGTCTTATTTCTACCATTTGACAGGAACCACTGATGTGTACCACATCTTTGAATGTATATATATCTTATTTCCGATCCTCATTATAAGCACTTTGGGTTCTTGGAATTTGTCTTTATTGAGAAATTTTTCATTAAATATATTTGGCTTAAAAACAGTCATAAACAGTATGGTGGTATTTGGGTATTAGTTTTTCATTCAACACGTAATCATTGGGCAGCTGCTAGCAGTCTGGCAATGTCTTAGGGACTGAGATATAAAAAAGAATTGAGTCCCCATTCTGGAGGGACTGCATCAAGTGAGGGAGACGAGTTACTGTCCAGGTACAGCTAAGGATGCGGTGCTGGAGAAGGGCAGCCTGCCTTCCAGGGGAGCTTGGAAAGAGCTGGGAAGAGCTGGGAAGAGTGGGTTGGGGCCTACTTCAAGGTAGGTAACTTGACTTGGAGTTCCCAAGGAGTTCACAATGGTTTGAATTTAGTCAGAGGAAGCAAGGAAGGAGACATTGAAATATGGGCTGTTGAGGTAACAGAAGAGGAGGAATGACAAAAGCAAAAGATGTGAACGTGCTCATGTATGTGTACAGATAGCTATACGTTCTTGAAAGGAGATGGGGAAGATTCCTGCCAGACTTGGGGAGCATCAACAGGGAGCCGTTTCCTTCTGTTAATTGAGATACTAGAAAAGAAAAAGGGAGGGAGAAGTATGTTGTTAAAAGAATATTTGGAGATTGAAGGAAGATTTTTTTTTTTTTTAATGTCACTTAATAATTCTGTCACCCAAATATAACCATTTCCGTATGCTGGTCGCATGTCTACCAGACCTTTCTTCTGTTGTGTAAGTTATGTACTTGTTTCTCTTTTCAGACAGCTTCTTCATCCTGAGGTATAATTTGGTGTCTTGCTTTTTCACGTAATATTTTTTCATAATGTTGTCTGCAGTTGACACACTCAACTGTTTCCCTATTTTTAGAAACTGGTGCGCTTCTGATATTTTACTCTATGAACAATGGTGCAAAGCATGTCTTTCATATATAAAGCCTCTTCTGAATTTAGAATTATTACCCTCTAGTAGATTCCCAGACGTGGGCTCATTGAGTGCAAGGGACACTCAAGCCATTTGTCATACTGCCACATTTCCTTGCAGTCGGCTGAACCAGCTGGTACCCATTTCTCCTGCATCCCTACAGCGCACTGTCTTTTCTGTGGGGCAGAATCAGTAGGAGTACAAGTCATTTAAAAAAAGAGCTTAAAGTCAAGTTTCTCTTGGGTCCTGGGTCTTGCATGTATACTTACACGTCAACTTAATTGTGTTGCTAGAGGAAAAGCCTGAGGGATGGGTGGCTATCTCCTTTTAATTGCTGTTAGTTTGTCGCAAAGGAACTAAGTTTGTTCCTTTTGTCGTAAGCTTTCCACAACTTAGTCTAAGCTTGGATAGATCCCTGACTTTTAAAATCTTCCTTCAGGATTTATGCTCTATTTAGAGGTAAGAACATGTAAATGTTCCCAGAAACGCTATAGGGTACTTGAAAATCCTTTGAGTCATCTGCAGGAACCTTGCTGATGGATGAGCTTGCTAAAGCTGACCAAAAGGAGCAACTCCGGCTGCTTGCTTGGATAGTCACCCGCAGTGGGAAATTGGGCCTGTTAGGGTGCCCTGGGCTGCAGGGTGCCGTCCTGTTCAGAATCTCTTCGCAGTTGTTGGACGCTTCCTCCCAGCAGCCTTGTTTTGTTTCTCCTTTGAGTTGGACCTGTGCTCTTCCAGTCCCAAATTGCTCTCTGAGACCTGAGGACCACTTCACATCTGAGAATAATTCATCGTTGGCTGAAATCACAGGGCTTTCTGGTCCAACGATTTGTTGTCTGGCCTCTGCCTGGACACCTGCAGTGATGGGGGCAGCAGAGCAAATTGAATTCCTCCTTGTCCACGTGAATGCCTTTCACTTTTCAGAAGACAGCCTTCTTGTGTTGTCTACTCTGGACCAGAACAGCATTCTTTAGGTGCCGTGGAGGATGTCAGCCCTTGAAGTAGCTTCCTTTTTCAGGCACCTACGGGGCAGAATTGACTTCCCAAAGTTATTGTCACTTGTGTAGCTGTCAGTTTGGCCAAATCCCCCCTTCCACGCCCATTCCCATCCTTAGTGGTGGGATGTCTATCGGTGTAGGACTTTATCATCTCTGTTAACCTTGGTCTTTATGGGTTGATCCCATTTTTTTTAAAACAGTGTAAGGGTTATGCACACAGACCCCAGGGTCAGAGTAGGTTCAGGTCCTACTCTGGGCTAGTCTGATAGCTTCTCTCTGTAAAATGCCCCCACCTTAGATAGCCACGGTGTGTTAATGTTAGTAAAGTACTTAAATGGTGCCTGGACTTGGTAAGATAATAGAAATGTTAGCTATTATCTATAGTTATTGCCCTTTTGAGATTCTCTGGCATCTTCATTGAGTTCTCTCCGGGTCTGACCAGGGAGCCTCCCAGATCAGCAGCCAACGTGGTCTACAGGTTCAGGCTGAGCAGCTCAGGGCTGGAGAGTTAAGACTCCTGTGCCATTCGCTCTGGTCTCTGTGTCTTTCGCTTTGAGGTTTTATTTTGTGGGGTGTTTTGTGTTTTTGTTTTTTGCTTTATGTGTTTTTGGTTTTGTAATTGGCTTAAACCTCTCAAAGAACAGTTCATAATTCTCAGTTTGACCACATGATCTGTGTAAATCCTTCATGTATTTCTTCTCCATTTCTGTTTAATCAAATATTCTCCTCTGAGCTTCTACCCTCAGACTTATTCATTAATGAGCAAACACTGATTATGCACCTCCTGTGGACCCCATATTGTTCTGGACACTGGGGCCACAGTAGTGATGTGAATGTCCTGGTGAAGCTGACAGTCCAAGGATATTGGTAAACATCTATTTGTCTCATCCTTCGAGTCCAGATGACCTCTGTGAGGTCACATTGACCCTATTCATGAAGACCTTGAATTTGCTCACCCCTCTTCAGCATATGGGCATTTATTTAACCCACTTGAGATCACAACTGTCATCTTTTCATCCTTCTTTCCACTATTTTCTCCCTTACTCATTAAGGAATGTTCCCTCCATCACATTTTTTCTTCCCATAGCATACTCAGAGAGAGCAAGGCCTCAAAAGATATAAATATTGATGTTCTTCACCCATCCTGGTTGTCATCAGGGTAGTTATCATTATCCATCCAATACTTCAATCCTTGGAATACTCATCTTTCCCTTAACTTGGTTAGCGATCACCTTGACAGGGATTGAAAGGAGTGGGCTGCACTTAGAACTTGGCAGGTATAATTTAGGAGAACAAAGTGGGTTCTTTATTGTTTTATCCTGGCCTGAAGAGTCAGCACATGATTGACTTGCTTGTTCTCTAAATTCAGAGAATTTTTTTTTTTGACATACTGTAAAATTCATTCTTCGTGGAGCAGAGTTCCATGGTTTTGACAAATCAAACCACCACAGTCATGATATAGAATAAGTCTGTTTCCCTCCCCCCAGTTCTCCTTGTAGTCAACCATCCCCTATAGTCAGTCTCAGACCCTGACAACCACTGATCTCCTCTCTGTTTCTATAGTTTTGCCTTTTCTAGAATTATGTGCAAGTTAATTCACACAGTATGTAAACTTTTGAATCTGGCTTCGTTCACTTAGTAAAATGCGTTTGAGATTTATCCATGTTGCTTCGTGGATCATGTTGCTTCGTGGATCGGTACTCCCTTTCCATTACCCAATGGTGTTCTACTGAGTGCGTTAGCCAGTGTTTGCTGATCCATTCACCTGTTGAAAGACGTTTGGATTGTTTCCAGTTTGGGGTGGTTATGTATAAAACATTCACTTAATGTTTTTGTGTGAGAGTATAAAGTTTTCACAAGGCTTTTTACTTTTTTAGTAATTTTACCGTTCAACTCTATTGTTCCACTCTGATTTTAAAGCCTGAGAATTTTAGTAAAATCTGTCTGGTAAATTAAAGGTTAGCAATGTTGTTTTTAAGGAATGCGCCCATTCTTTCAGAAAAAGGGATTTCAAGAATTCCCAGACAAATGTCAAAGAATTTCTCACCTCAAAGGCTCTTGGTTTTGAACCATATTCTCCATCCACTGGAATTTATTTTATGCCCAAAGTGGATCGCCTACTTACATTTCCATTCTGTGTCTTTGGTTGAGATCTTTCTAATCACAAAAAATACAACAGTGCTGAGCAAATGATGAAGATGCCAGAGGTCCAGGAATCTCAGAACAAAGGTTTGTTCTCTCAACTTTGGACTCTTGGGAAGGAAGGTGAGGTGAGCCAAGAGCGTGTCGACACTGGCATTATCCTAGTACAAGGGGGGAGTGTTGGGAATGTGATGAGACCTGGGGATTTAACTCGTTTCCGAAGGGCATTCCCAAATCCTGCTCTGGGATAATTCCCCCACTACCATTTAATCAGCTCCATTAAACTCTGCCCTGTCTAGTGCACTGTGCTCCAGACACAGCTCTCCTGGGCTCTCAGTAATAGCTCAATTGTGTGTAAGTGGCTGTGAAGAGGCTCTGTGTGCTGGATGAATAGGCCCCATCTCCATGGAAACCAGCACAGGCGGAAGGGCTGACCTTTGACCCACTTGTTTCCACCATACTGTTAACCACTGGTGCCTCTTGGGTGGAGAAAGAAAGCAAAGAAATGGCTGTCAAAGTTGTTTTCAGTTTCCCTCGGTTTAGGTCCGAGACCATACTAAATAGAAATAACACACCAATATTAATCCAAAGCACTTGGATATTATGTTTAATTTAATTATAGATGCTGTCTGTCCTCCCGCACTCTGCCCCAAGCCCTTTCCTTATTCTATAATACAGAAATCAACCATGTGTGGCAGGATTGGTTTATCATCCCCCTCCCAAGGTGCCCGAGAGTGTGGTTCCTAAGGGGTGGAGTGACTCCCTGGACTGGGAGTCACTGTGGTGTGGCCATGGGCACATTTCCTCATCTGTATAGTGCTGCTCTATCTTCAACCCAAAACCGTTGTGAATCTCAGTGAGAAGATGTGTCCGGAGTGTTGGAACAGTGAGGCTCTCCACTAACCAATGCACTAGCTGCCGGAGGGTGAGGGTAAACCATGTACCTTTTGGGCGATGATAAAAACTTGGCCATACAGCAACCTCACAGGTCGGCCACAATGGCTTCAGCACCCCTGAAGTGATTTCTCAGCTTGGACCCTGTCTGTATCAGCAAGAATTTTAGTCCCTGTGGCACTCTCTGCACACAATTAGATTTTTTTTCCGCACTCCATCCTTTGCTCTGGGCTGACTTGGGTCCTCGTGGTTGTCCTGGACCCCGTGAAGACATCACAGACAGAGTCAGATCTGTCATCCTCAGGTTTTCCTGCAGAGGGGCCCTGGCCTGAGTCAGACCCTGGGGGCTCCACTTCTAGGTGTGTGGTTGGAGGTCTCTGGGTGGGATAGTGTAAACCTGCCGATGTGTTTCTGGAGCCCAGAGGTAAGAGTGAGTGCTTCAAGGGAAAGCTGACAGGCAGGTGTTGGGCTTGTCAGGTTTCTGGCAGGGGCCACCCCATGAGAAAAGTCAGGTAATCTCTTGGAATATTTTTCATTCCATTAGTAGAAAAAGAAAGTGACCCTGGGTTCCTGCAGTACTAAGGTCTATGGAGGCCAGAGGGAAGGGTGTTGTATGTATTTATCATTCTGACAATGTGCATCTTGGGGGAGTGAGAACACAGAGGTAACAAGAGCCTCAGTCTGAGTTCCTTGAAGAAAGTCAGAATACAAAAATAATTCCTTCTTTAGAGACAGAAGCCTAAAAGTGCCTTGGCTTTCCAGGAATTGCAGACTGAGGAGGACAGACAAGGAAGGACTGACTTGACCTCAGGGGACATTTGCACTGACTGAGATTTCCAAATGCTTTGTTCCCTAAACCTGCTGACCACCATGGGAGTGTCAGAGCACCAGCTTCAGCCTACATTGTATCCAGACAGGTCACTAACTGCCTTGAGTTCCTTGGTGAGTACAGGTACCCTGATCCCACAGAATCCACATTAGTCCAGATACTGCTGTTACCATCCTAGGCTAATATGTGGTGCTTTCTGGAGGTCTGGTTTGATTTTCCTATCTGACCTCTACTGTAGTCAAGGAGGTGATTAATCATTTAGGGTACATTTTAGCATTGGAGAGGCCAAAAATACTTTCAGGGTCTTCAGTTGTAAGATATTTGTTAAAACTGGACGATTTGTCTAAAGGGGATTTTTTTATTTTAATTTCCTACAACTTGCCACAATATTTGATCAAGCCTTGGATTCTAGGATACTCAAATCAAGGATGTCCATTGTGATTGTCCCTGGTTGGAACCCAGTCACCTGGAGGTCTGCATGTGACCGGCCACTTTTCAGTGCTCGCTTTGTGGCGCTTAACATACCATGAACAGCTGCTCCTGTCTTGGGCTGCAGGGCTCGGTGCAGCCTGCGGAGGTGGCCACAAGATCATTTACTGTAAGCGGTTCAACATGAGTTTCCAATCCCCAGAAAGTGCCATTATCAGCATAGGGACTGTTGACAGGAGATTGAGTTGGGGTAGCATTCCCATTGCCCCAAGTTGTGAGGAGCTGGAAATACACATATATTAACCCTGGGCTTGGGGAGGGTTATTCTGCAGCTGTGTCAACAATCCAGGGGGAGAAAGCCCGAAGCTAAGGAGAATGGGGGAGAGAGGTGCTGTGGCAGGGGCTGCCCAAACAAGGGGCCTCCATAGGGGCTCTCTGAGCGTGGTGGGGGAGGGGCGAGCAAGAGCAGGAGCCTTGGCGGGGGTGGTGGGGGGCGGGCATAGGCTCCCAGGTTTTTCACAAACGGAAGACACAGTTTCATGAAAGGAGTGATGCCGAGTGATGGAAAGTATAAACAATCTAGGCCTGACTGACTGACGGAAAACAGAATGAAAGGAAGATGATGCGGGAAGGCCGGGCAGGGAAGGTGGTGGCATTCCAGATGAGAGCTTCTTCCAGCCGGTACACCTTTGGGGTCAACGTGAGGAAAGGCTCTCCTTCCCGAATCAGTCGTTTGTTCAAGCAGCAAACGATTTTTAGGCCCTGCTGGGTACCTGAAACAGTCTGCGCGGTGGCAGCGGCGAGGAGGCTGGAGACTCACTTGTAGGACCCTGTTCACTTAGAGTCCATCAGCGGATGGGAAAGAAAAGACTCCTGTCCTCCCCTTCGTGTCCTGGGAGGGGTTTGGGGGAAGGGGCGGAGCCGCGAAGTCAGGCCGTGGGAGCGGTGCAGAGGGAGGAGGCCAGAGGATCTTTCGCTGGGGCGTGTCTTCCAGATTTTAGGGGAAGGGCTGGAGCAAAAAATAAAGTAAAAGCTAGACACAGTGATAATGGAGAGAGGAGCACTGCCTAGGGGCCAGATCCAAGTTTAAATCTCAGCCCTCCCTAGGCACTTGCCTCCGAAATACAGCATCTCACCAAGTACATTGCACCTGTGGTAGGAACTCCGTCAACATGCACGGCCTGGGGCCACTCCTCGGGCTCCCTGCACTCATTCTTCAATCAGTACTAGTTTATGGGTTGCCTTCTGTGAGCTAGTCACTGTTTTAGGAGCCGAAGTCTGGGCAGAAAACCAGACAGACTAGCTCTCCGCCCCCAGGGACATCACTCTCTACTGGGGGAGACAGGGAGCAAACAAATAAAACAGCACAGTCACGATGTGCTGTGCAGACAACTAAAACAGGTCGGCATGGTAGTATTTGAGGAGCTACTTTAGATTGGGGGACAAGGAGGCTGCTGAGGCAAAAGTTGAGATGGAGTGACAAGGAACTAGTGGTGAGGAGACTCAGGGTGAGGGTGTCCCTGGCACAGGGAACAGTTAAAAGGCCATGGGCTGGGGGCAGCATAGGAGATGGAATCAGAAAGGAGTGCAGAAGCCAGATCAAACTGTACAGGTTGGATTTTATTCTAAGTGCAGAGGAATTGATTGGAGGATTTATGACAAATTTTAAAACAGTTCTCCAGCTCCTGTGTAGAAAAGGGATAGAAGAAAAGGACAGGAATTGGGTCTTAGAAGTTACCTATTTTGGAGGTGGTGTATGTATTTATCCTTTTTTTTGTAGGACACAGCTGCCAGGCTGAGGTCCCTCTGCCACCTCAATGCAGGCTGAGGTGCAACCCTGTGCAGGCTCCCCTCCAAGCAGGCCACCTCCTAGCCACCCTGGGCTCCTTGTACACTTTTCCCTGTGCTGCTGTGAGGGTTAGAGCCCTGCTCTACCATGGACACAACTGGGCAGGGGGCACCCTTCGCCTCCTTCCTGGGTGGAGTGCAGACCATTTCTCATCCTTATGCCTTGGGAAACTCTGTGCCCTCCAAACACAGTAGGAGCAGTGGATTTAGCCCAGGTCCGCTGCCAGCCTGCTAGGTGACTTTGAATTGATTCCTCTACAGCAACACTGTCCAATACAAATATAATGGAAGCCATAATTTTAAGTTATCTAGCAGCCAGCCACATTTAACAAAATTAAAAGGAAACAAGTAAATTAATTTTAATGATGTACTTTATTTAAGCCAATTTATCAATATGATCATTTCCACATATAATAAATATAAAAATTGTTTCTGAAGTGCTTCTTCTTCTTTTTCCGAACTAAATTTTTGGTGTGTGTTTTACGTGTGTTCGTTCAAGTGCTCAGAAACCACTTGTGGCCAGTGATGCTCTGAGAACTTTGCCTTTCTCCTTCCTCCCTCCCTCCCGGGGCTACTGTGAATATACAGGAGAGGAAGTCTGAGGGCTGCCTTAGACCTCAGGCTCTTATCCCAGAAGGTGTGGTTGGGAGTAAAAGGGCTGATGTGGGAACTTCTCTCCTTAAGTCTAACGGTTAATGTGTTACAAGCGAGAGAGATAACTGAGAAGCACACATTGACGATTAAAACCATAAGTTGCTTAAAATAGTGCATATACTTTTGGACTAAAGTATGCACAGGCAGAATTTAGTGTCCCACTGAAATTTGAAAAAGTAATCTTTCTGCAAAAATTAAAAAGTATTTTTTCTTAGCCATGGTAACAGTGAAAGTGTGTGATGCTTTTTGTTAAGTTGTATTTTAATGGAAATATTAAATCTGTGGCTTTTGTTTTTGTTTTTAAGGAAATGGAGAAAGGAAGGAAGCTGGAGGGTTTTAATTCGTTATGCTAGCTTTGGATTCTGCAAAATCAGGAAATCAGAAAGTACAAGTTCTCAGAGCAGTGACATTTAACTCAATTGGGAAGGGCACGCCCAAGGTCACCCTTTTAAGGGGTTTGTCTTCCTTTTCAACATTCTTACACAGCACGTCTTTTGGAGCTCAGCTTTTTTTTTTTTTTTTTTTTTTTTGGTCTTTCTTTTTCAATGTGAGAACAGAAGTTGGAACACTAGGGGTTTCTCACTTGCCTCTGAGAGTGCCCTGTCCTCAGTGCCTTCTACATGGTAGCACTCAACAGAAGTTTGTCAGTTGACCCACAGATCCTGCCTCGAGGAAGGGGAGCAGTAGGGGGGGCGCTCTTCCCTTTCTTCAATACTGGATGCATTTTTTAGCAGTCCTTGTTCTTATGAGATAATTCAGGCCCCAGGTATATATTTTATTTTATTGGCTCCATTAGAAACTTAAAAATATATATGCGGCCACTGTTTATATTTAGTGTTTTAACTGATCTCTCTGTGTTTTAGGACCTGGACAACTGCATGGGTCCAAGTATATCTTGTTTCTATTTCTCTGTACTTTCAGGTTTCTTTTTGCCCTTTTTTTTTTCTTGGCAAGGAAAGTTTTTTAATTACCTAGACTCTAAAAACATCTACCTTTAACAAGCTGATGAGAACTTTTTCCACTATCTGGATCACTTCAAATCAAACCAGACATTCACCTATGGGACCCTAGGGGAAGGGAGACTTAGATGCCATCCCGCAGGTGTTTTTCATCCCCGACATTTATGATTCCATAATTCTTCCATGGGTGCCATGAGGCTGGAAACCTTGTGGCAGCTGACTTCCCCAGGGCATTCCTGCCAGCCCTGGGCTGCCACCTGCCAGCACAACCCATGTCAGAGAAAGAACCAGCCTGGTAAAACACCAGCATCCGGCCAAACCTGCACTTGTCCTTTTGTGAACATGTGGCACTTAAGAATTTCTTTCCCTTCTTCTTATGTGAGATGCCTCAAAGAACGGAAAGAATGGTCCTACCATGCCTTGAGGTTTTGTCAGATTAACTTCTTCATCCAAGCCTGGCCAAGGCCATTAAAACAATATGAAAACAACCACCATCTCTCTTGGCCTCAGAGACACACTCTGTTCTGTGTCTGCTTTTCCTCTAGGGAACAGTCACTGAGGTTTGTCTCCAGCCATCCTCCTCCTTGAATGGAGCTTGGAATTGCAGTTTGAAGTGATGGTGTGCAGAGGGCAAGCGGGAGGCCAGCCCATTGCCCCAGGCTTATACCTCTTGAAGACGTTCTCCCTTGAGCCTCCTGCTTGCAGCACCCCTCTGCTCAGGCTTCCCTTCCATGCAGGATGTGTTGCTTCCTTCCATTTCTTCTCTGCAAATCTCTAGTTTCTGTCTCCTTCAAGAAATCTCCCACAACATTTCTATCTTCCCTCTTTCTTTGTTTCCCTTTGGTTAGATGCAGCTATTTTGCCTCAGACCTTCCTGGTATGCTGCTGCATTTTTAAAAACTTGCGTGAAAGGGCATGTTTTTCTTCCCTTTCCCCATTTAGATTACTGACTTCTCGAGGTGGAGCCTCCCACAAGTCTTAGAGGCCTCAACACAAAGTATCAGTGCACAGTAGTCATTCAACAATAAGTAACTTCAATTGGCGTCTGATTGAATTTCATGTGTCTTGGTTAACACGTGCAAAATTGATAGGCATTCAGCTCCAGTTTTTCCACCCTCAGTTTATTTTCACAGTTTGCATGCTCTTTCAGAAGAACTAATTCTATAACATGTTATAGCTACTCCTTGAGATCCCCTTGCTGTTTCTTTGTGTTTGGTGAAAAGGATCACGGTGGTGTCTACAGCTATCACCCAGAGGCAGTACAGAAGATTTGGCTATTGTAACTTATCGCCAGGAATGGTGAAGCTGAATGGAGGCTTTTCAATAACTCCGATAGGGCTTTGCACTTTGTCTTGAGTTCCTAAAGGGCCATGTTGTGCCTTACTCATGAGGAAGCATTATGTGACATAGTGCCCACCTCTGTACCAGGTGTGAGGAGAAAGGCACTGGGGACATGCCTGGTGACTCTACATGTGAAGCTGTGTTTACACATTATTCACGGAGGGATCCAGTTGTTTGAAAGTGAATGGAGAAATAAACCATTTTTCCTGTGAAACCATTGTCTGTGTCTGAATAGCACAAGAGGTACTGGAAGCTCAGCAAGGAAGGGGGTGACTGAGACCTGGGGAAGGGCTGGGATGTGAGGTGGGGAGAGTAGTGCTCCCCAGCCAAAGAGGCAGGCCTAAGGCACAGGTCTAGGGGTCTGAGAAGGTAGGATTCTTGTTCAGTGTGAAAGATGAGGCCATGTTTGCTTCACTCATTCATTCGGTTGATAAATACTGAGCCACCCACTCTATGTGCTCTGAGCCGCACGAGGAGCCAAATACATGTATTATGACACACAAGATACATATACTCCCTGTTCACAGGAAGCATACAGGCCACCAGAGTCAGCCTCCAGGGATAGACCCCTTTTAATCATGGACCACACTGTGAACAGCACCCCCTGGAGGTGTGAGATGTGGTGGCAGAGGGTTCAGGATCCATCCACAGGGAAAGAACTAATGGGCCAGCAAACTGTGGAACCAGGCCGACCACTGAGGGCTCAGAGTAAAGCTGCCAGTTCATTTGTTCATTCATTCGTTTAACAAATATTTATTCTTGGCCTCACTGGGAGGTGACTTTTCAGTATAAGCCAAAGGGAGCCAGCTGTCTAGACTCATGAGGGAAGAGCATTCTAGGCAGAGGGAACAGCAAGTGCAAAGGTCTTTAGGCAGGATCCTGTCTAGCTTGTTCAAAGGAGCGAGGGAACCAGTGTGGCTAGAGCAGAGTGGACAGGGTCAGTGGGGGAAGCATTGAAGCACGTGTGATGAGGAAGCCAGTCACAGAGGCCTTGCAGAGCGTGGCTCAGGTCTCCCTACTCCAAGTGAGATGAGGGCATTGAAGGGTTTGAGCAAAGAGGTGACATGATCTGATTTGTGGCTGCTGTGATAAAAATGGACTGAAGCGGGGCAAGGGTAGAGAATTGGAGACAAGTTAGGGGGTCAGGGTGGTTTCGATGCGGCAGTAGAAATGAGGGTGGGAAAAGTTGTCAGATTCTGGAACTGTGTTGACGGGGAAGTGGCAGGATCTGCTGATGGGGTGCTAGAGGAAGAAAAGAGTCAGGAACAGGAATGTCTCCTGAGCAGGCAAGATGGAAGTGACATGAACTGAAATGAGAGAGACTAGGGAGAAGCACAGTTGGGGAGGGAATAACCAGGAGCTCCGTTTAGGACATGATGCCTTTGAGCTGCTTTTGGGGCATCCAGTGGGGATATGAGCACTGTGGTAATTGAGTCTACGTTTCAGGAAAGAGGTCTGGGCTAGAGAGAACGACTTTAGAGTCACCATCATTTAGGTGGTACTGAAACCCAGGAGGAGCCTGGAGCAAACCCCAGGGGATGAGCCCTGGGCACTGTGGCTTTCACACGTCACACGCTGGCTGGCGAGAAGAGCTGGAACTGGTCAAAGAGACTGAGAAGCAGCAGCCAGAGCGATAGGAGGAGACCCGGAGGGTCTAGAGTCCCTGAAGCCAAGGAAACCAGCACATGAAGGGAGGAATCACCTGAGTCAGGTGCTGCTGAAGGGTCAGGTGAGCTGAGAGTTTAGTAAATGGAGATCAATTGCTGTAGAGCACTAGGAACCACAATGGGGAATTTTCGAGCTGCAAGACCAGGCCTAAATGAACCTATGGCTCTACACTGAAGGTGTTTGTCAGGTAGAAGCTGTTGGAGGGCAGCCATGGCCCTCGTGGGCAGTGCAGTGCTGGCTTTGCTTTCGTCGAGTGACTGGCCAGCTGGCCTTCCCACACAAAGTCCTCCAGCTGAGTGGCAGTCGGGTTCCTTCTGACCAGTGGCTTAGGACAGGACCATCCAGCTGCTGATTTGATACAATGGTGTTATTTATTGCCGCAGCTAGTGGTAGCGGCCGGCTTGGTTCTGGCCTCCAGGTGTAATAAAGCCATCCAGGGAGCTTAAATCATGCATCGGAAAAAAATTGGTAATGGACATCTCAACACAAGGGAATACGGCGGAGTTTCAGCTTCTAGTTACTCATAAGTCTCACAGGCTTAGAGGAACCTTAAGCTGCCCTCAGAGGAAAACTCAATTAGGTCAAAATGGATTTAATTGCTTAACCATTTCTAAATGTGTTAAAATTTAAAGGCAAGCTTGTTTGGGGGCCTGGCAGGGAGAAGTACTATGAAGAGTGTCACATGCCTTTTATGGCAGTGAAGAAGGCAGCTCACCCCCAACACACACAGCCTCATCCACAGATGTCCCAGATTATATCATGTACACTTGGGTTACTGGCTGACTGACATACCTAAGGACTCATATCTGTTATATCATTTGATCCCCAAAATAGTTTTAAGAATTAAGTGAAGCTGGTATAATCACTCCTATTTAATAGACAATGAGCTGAGGCTTATTGAAGTGACAGATTGGCCCCTGCCGGGTCCTCAACCCCGGTCTCCTGGTTTTCACATCTGGCCATTGCCAGGAGAGGGCAGCAGGAGGAAGAGGAGAGAAAGTAGCAGGAAGTAGCCCTTTTGACAAGTGTATTCACAGATATTGCCACTGGCATTTATTAATAACAGATGAGCTGAGGACTCCGCAGAATGGGAATCCTAAGGGCTTCCAAGCATTTGACTCAAGGATTTTTTTATCTTGTGAAATCATGCTATTCAGTTCTCCAATACTTGTGACCCCAAGAAGAGACCACCCAACGTCAGCTTGGAAGATTGAGGTGACTAACAACCTTCTTTCCCTCTTGGTCACTTGTTGGACTAGAACATTGCCCTATGGCTGTTGTCATCATAGGTCCTGGCTACCCACGATTCTCTATAAGGCGTGAATGCTGGTGCTCTCGGTGAGGTGCATGCCATTTGAGTTGGAGGATTTGAGTGCTGTTTCCTTCATAACTAAAACAATTGATTATACTAGTACCAAGTTCTGCTTGCTTGCCTCTCTGGGTTTGCATCCCTACAGGAGGCTCCTCCGTTCTTTCTGCAAATGTTTGAGCAAGTACGCATGCTGTGAGCAGTTCAACAGACTCCTTATTCCTGGAAAAAAACTGATAAAGTGAACAAAGCTTCCCAGGACCTTGTTTCTCCAAAGATGTCCAAATTCACAAACTACCTGTTGCTATTACAGCACATCACATATAGTGTAGTATATGTAGTACATTATAGTATATCACTGTACTATTGGAATATGACCATTGTTATGGATAGTCTCCTCTACCAACAGTCACTCTTATATATCCTATTTCAGAAGATTTATCTTCTTAAAGGCTAATAAGCTTCTCACATTTTTACTTTAATCACTGAAAACAAGTATAAGAGGCCAGAAAGCAACAACTAAGCTAGAACCTAGTCCTTAAATTCCAGTGCTTAAATTAGAAGAAATCCCTTCCAATTAGACAATTTTTTTCATTTTTTACTGTGTCAAGGTGAATATTTCGAGAACCTTTGCATCAAATCTATTCGGATATTTGTATTTAACTTGCAAAACTTAAACATGGACTTTATATATTTGCACCATTTCAGGATTCACAGAAAAAAAAAATCAGTCTCCTTAAGCAGCTAAATTTAAATTTTAGCTAAAATTGCGAGGGTTTGAAAATCGTCTTTAAATTTAGAGCATGCCCATGGTGAGGTTGTTGTGTGTCCTGTGATTCTGTGGAATTACGCTTTAATGTCGCAGCTGGATTCTGTTCCTTTGTGAACATGCAAATTAACATCTTCAGTGGCTCCCTCTATCTGAAGACTTATATACGAGTCTCCAAATGTGTTGTTATTAAAATCACCATATTTATGTGTGGGGGTTTGCAATGACTTCCCCAGGTGTGGTGACCCTAATTGTAACCATAGAAGTATTCAAACGTCCTTGGATATTGAAAACAGAAGAGAATCTAGGCCAAGGTGCACTGTTAGTTGAACGTAATGTAGACTCACGACCAGGTGCCTTGAGGCCATTTGCGTTCAGTTCTGTTATGCTCCAAGAATGTATCTTCCTATGTTGATGAAAGAAATGTACACTTGATCTGGATCCTTCCAGGTGACTTATTTTTAAATCAAGAGTCATATTTACAAATCTTTAAGCTTTACTAATATTTGCTTTTTGTGAAAAGAAAATCTAGGGAGCTTACTAACTGGCCCCCTGCAATATGGAGGACAGGTGTTCCCCAAATGTGACTTTGGGGTATCCGCAGGCTTTAATTACAAACTGTTGCCCGGTTATCTGGACTGGTGCATCTCAAACTTGCATGTACTTAGGAGTCACCTAAGGACTGGACTGAAATGCAGATTCTGCTTCAGTAGGTCTGGGGTAGGGCCTGAGACTTTGCATTTCTAACATAATCCCAGGTGATGCTGATGCTGCTGTCCCAGGGTGCAGCAAGGCCCTGGACCAAGTGAATCTGACCCAGTTTCCAAACTACAGGGGGTCAGGCCCCCAAAAGGCTGTTTCTGTCAGCCCTAGATTTTCATAGCCTCTCTCTTCCAGCTCACACATATTTACATTTGCAGAGGAAAAATTGTGAACATCTAACATTTGTTTGACTAATTTTGATTGTTGTGGGGCCCTTTGGGAGTTGAGGGAAGAAGAGCATCTCAGCCAACCACCAGTCCCCACCCCAGAACCATCAAGATTGTTGCATCCTGCTCGTATTTTCCCAAAACTGTACATGATCATGGCTCATGGCAGTTCCACCCACTTTGGCCTCAAATTAACAGAGGCCTAGCAGGCCGAAGTTTACAATTGGTCCAGAATACCCTCCCCTGGGGCAGCAGTTAGTTCTTTACTGCCCTGTTTAGACCTGGCCTAAGGACTGATATTTCCTCTTACTGTCTCAAGTGAGAACTATCCTAGGCTTCTTCCAGCAACCTCCATCTCCTCCCAGACTGCAATCTTGTGGGCGCTCCATAAATACTTGTTGACTGACTTGACTCATTCTCTGGGCAGAAAGAAAAATGAGGGGGGCGGGGGGCGGGAAGCAGGAAGAAGTAGGGAAAAGGGGAGTGGATTTGGTTTTCTGTCTCTCCTAAATATAATAAGGCAAGGCCCAACCTAATGTTTCGTTTGCAGGGTATGTCTATTTTCAACGTATCTGAAGTAGCATTAAGAAATTTAAGTTTTGTTATTCACTAACTGCAGTGTTGTGCTTGGGATGCTGAAGGCAGAAAGCAGTTCCCTCCAGAATTTCCAACTGGGAACCCAGCAGGCACACCAGCTGCCGCCGCCACTGTGACTACTTGGAAAAACTGGCCCTCGCTGTCCCGTGGTGGTGTGGGCCCGTTTCTTGTGCAGCTACCCTTGGGAGGGTGAGCAGACTTTCAGGGGGAGTGTTTGCTCTGGCGACACCCAGGTTCTTGATGGTTTAAGGGTTGGTTTTTTTCCCAGTTGTTCAGCTGTGAGAATCTAAGGATGTGTTGTTCTCTCATAATTGGATACTGTGCTTCATTTTATCTCCTCCAGAAGTGGAAAGGGCTTTCCCTGGCTTGACAAAGTATGCTGGGGGTGGCGGGGGCTGGTGGGAAGCAGGTATTACAAGAAGAAGCCTGTTGTATGTAAAAAACCCCTTTTCTCAAGCTGGCCTGAACTGCTACCCAGCTGCCCTTCCTGGGGGTCTCTGGAACCTTCCTCAGAGCTGTTATATAACTTTTATCACTTCCAAGAACCTTTCCAGGCATAAGCCTCCATAAACTCATTTGCTTTAGGATCTCAGCCCTGATGCAGCGTTTCTCTGAGGTTTTTTGCATGTGAGTGTCACCCGGGCCTTTTCTTCAGGACAATAGAAAACCCATAAACTCCTCCGTTTCCTCATCTGTGAAAAGGAGATCATAAAAGTTCTTTACCCACAATGTTGTGAGGATTAAGTGAGTTTGCATATGCAAAGACTTAGGGCAGTGCTAGATAGAATAAATTAACTGTTGATGTTATTGTGAGTCATTAGCATTATTTTCCTGCTTTATGAGCTTATTCAACTGGTCTTTGGGTTCCAGTGTCTGATTGTATGCTCAATAAATGCTTCTTTTAAGTTAATGATGGAAAAGAAGGGGGTTGGTTTCAAGCAGTGATGTTCTGGTAGAGGTTTAACAACCTGCTCCCGGGATGGAGGGCACCCTGATTTGTAGCGTTTGTCATTTTTATGGTGTAAATACTCCCACTCTGACCAATTTCAAGCTACCAACATGGCAGCACTGAACACTGAGTTAAGAAGAGAAGCTGATAAACCAATGTCAGCTTGCTCCAGTACATCCTGGGCAGGCATCTGTGACACAGGGAAGCCGTAAAGCTTCCTTGGCCTTCTCCCCCTACAGCACATATGAATGGGTAATTCGGCCTTTTAAACAAGCACTCAATGCTTTTAAACATAGCCTAGTTCAAAAGTGAGATTTTTAATAAGCCTGCATAACTTCGTAGTGCACTATTTTGTGGGGTTTTTTGTGTTAAAAAGCCCCCAAGTTGTACCGTCCTCTCCAGAGGAAGCTCTGAATGCAGGGACTTGGGCACATCTGGGCCGCAGATAAATAACCTTTGAGAGACCTTTCTAAGGCACTTAGGAAAGGGAAAGCAGAAACTGGAGTCTCTGGAGGGTACCTATTGTTCAGTCCAGCAGCAAAAAGGTGGTAAAGAAGTCATTAACAGCGTGAGTCTAAATAGCAGCGGCTAAGCGACGGTGGCCTGAGGCCACCAGCAGGGGGCAAGAGCTCCACCAGCCCCTGTGCAGGAGTGAAACAGATGTTAGCATCAAGGTCCTACTTTGTATTTAGGAGGTTTGTGTGGTTTGTTCGAGGGTTTGGGTCTAATTTTACAAGTTAGTAGTGGAAAGAAAAATTAAGCAATCGATCGTGCTGTCTGAATAATATTTTGGAATAACCGAGAATAGGTTAGTGTAACAAGTGGGTAGGTCATTGCCCCCCACTTAATGACCCACATCCAGATAGTATTTTTGTCTAGAATGATAATTAGCACTCATTCTCATCATACACAAGGAGAAGGCTTGTAGGGAAGAAAGAGAAAACCTCTGCCTTTAACTGTGCACTAAATATAGTGTAAATAATGGGTGCTTAATACATGTGTGTTTCAGTTAAGGCTTTTTCTAGCAGCTGTGCTCAGTGAGGGGAGGGCCCTGTCTAAGGTCACACTACTGGTCCGGCACAGCCAACCAAACCCAAGTCTCCAGCCCTGGCCTCATGCTGTTCACTTCTCTTAGGACCTCGTAAGAGACCAGCCGGACATAGGAACTAACAAGTGGGGCGGGGGAGTGGTTGGGTCAGACAACAGCCTTGTATTACATGCTTGCCCTTCATCTCTAGGGTCGCTCTTCAAGTCTCTGCTTCTTCATTGTTCCTTGTGACTGACATGATTCAGAAAGTGCCACAATAAGAAGCTACATCCTACTTGCTCCTTAAACGAACTGACAGTTTCCCGTTCTAGTTCAGATTGCAGTCAAGAGAAACTCTAGAAGCTTTCCTGCCGGAGGGGCTGTGCTTGAGTGTTGGAGGGCGAGGGGAGTGACCCAGGGCTGGAAGGAGGTAGTGTAACAGAAGGGACTGCAAGATTGAGTGATCTCCCAGGAAAGAGGAAGCCCCTGGGTTGGTTTCCACCCCCAAGTTAGCCTACACCTCTGATTTCCAGCGTGTCCCTTCTATTGACGCCATAGTCATGGGCCTGAATGGGCAGCTGCAGGGACTGGCTTCTGTGTAGTCACGGGACTTCCAGATAATTCCCATCCACCATTGCAGGCAGTTACACCCTTGTTATAATATGCAGACAGCTCTCCAGGCAGACAACACAAAATGAGTCCACTTCCTGTTACACCCTGATCCAGACCTCAGTGTGACCCCTTCAAAAGAGGTTCCTGCCTAGCACGGCTCTTTCCTGGGAATTTGGGGTAGTCCCTGGCTCCAGGGAGGTTGTAGCAGAACAGCCAAGAGGGAGAAGAAAGAGGCCATGAAAGAGTGGTGTGTGTAATGGTGCTGCTGTTTCTTGCAGCCCATTGCTGAAGAAGAGTTCCAGAAGCGTCATGTGAATAAACAGTGGTTCCCAGGCAACCCATACAAGCTCCCCTAGAACCCTGGGCCTCCGACCAGGCCCACCCCTGCCTGAGGAACCCTACCCCAGCCCCGACTCAGCCCCATCCAGCTGGTGGGAAAGCTTTGCTCAGAGCTAGTTCCAGCCTACTAGGGGCCCAAAAAGGTAGGCCGAACCTTCTAGGCCGAATAGATGACAGTTCAAGGAAATAGAAGCACTTTCTGATTTTAAAACCTCAGAAAACCTAAAAACTTGATCCTTGCCTGCTATAGGAAATTAAGCCTGGGAAAAACAGCACAGTGGTTTCTCAGAAGGCCTAAAATTAGACCTATACTACCCCCAAAGAGGCTGTTACTGTCCAACTGAAGCATGTCATGACCTGGAAGAAGGTGGTCCCTGACCTTATGACCCATTTCCGTAAAAACAAAGAAGGATGTATGGACAGTGCAGTAAGACTATTGAACAGTACACTCTGAGCCTGTGTCTCAGTGAATATAAATGTTAAGGATCCGTGTTTCTGAAGAAGAATCAGAAGGCCTCAAACTACATAGGTTTGTGATAGATCACAAGTGGCAGATATATTTAGTGTTGAGTTTTAAAAATAGTGTGTTGGTGGGAATTTTTATGAAGTGTTTGGTACTAGGTCAGAAATGCAATTCTTATTTTACTGTTGTTCCTAAGGACAGAAACAGAACCTGCTTACAGTAGGTGAAAGGTCTGGTCCACTGGACCCACCTGGTTATGGTGTCCATGTTTCTTTGTTGACTGGTTCATTCTGGAAAATCAGTGCAATAAATACCATGTTCCTACTGATTGCAAGCACTGGACTGAGCACGGCAGGAGGATCAAAGATGAGTAAAAAGATGACCCCATACATGTGACCTTGTGCTGTCTATCAGGGCATCAAGACTAGTAGCTGAATTGACCTCAAGGCAGAGAAAGGTCAGTGTCTCGAGAGAAAAATGATACGCTTTGTAGCCTCAAAGAATGGAGGGGCATTAGACCATCTCCCTATCTTAAAAAAAAAGTTCCTACTTTTTATTACTATTATAAGAGCTTACCTAGTCCAAGCCCTGTGCTTGTAAACATTAACTCAGTTAAACCTCAACACAGTGTTACAAACTGAGTTATACTAATACCTTTTTTAACAAATGGGAACTGAGGCTCAGAAAGGGCACCTTTAAACCAAGGTAACACAACTAATAAGGATGCAGTCAGGATTAGTCCTAGCTTGGCCAGGCCCCTTCCTCTTTCCTGGGAGATCACTGAGACCTTGCAGGGAGCAGGGAGTGACAGCAGGAGCCCTTGAGTCTTTGGGATAGGTTAGCCTTTAGACGTCTTGGGCCCGTCTTACTGTGAGGTGAGCCTGGAGCAGGTGGAGGAGCAGAAGCCCTAATGAGTGCTTTATTTAAGGTTGCTCTTACATCACTTCATTTGGAATTATGATTTGTAGACCTGCTGCCACTGCAAATGTAAGCCCTGCTCAGATTTCCTCTATAGCAGTGACTATGAAGTGATTGTCCTGGCAGCACTTCCCTTGAAATACAGTTCATTCAGATTTGGGGTGCATGTCACTATGACTTAGGGAGTCTTCTGAATTATAAAACTTTTCCAAAGGAGTACAGGTTTATTGCATCTGAACTTCACCAGGAAGTTGAGCTGGGCTGAGCAAGGGCCTGTGTGTCTCCATTGCAGGTCAGCGGTGCTCTTGCCTTGTCTGGGGGCTCAGAGGTTGTATCTCCATTACAGATCTGTTTGACATTAATTTGTATATCTGTAAAGAAAGGGTTTGACCAGTAATGATCACCTCTAGCACCCTGACCCACACTAATGAGTTTTGCCTGGGTAAACCATATTAATTGTGGTAGTTGCTTTTTAATTGTCCTTAAGTTCTTCTATGTTAACTGCCCCAGGGCTGGAACTCTGGTTTCTGTTTCCATTTGGGAGCTCTGTTCCCACCCTTATCCCAATAGCCTTACCAATCTGCACCACGCCCCCACCCACCCCGCAACTGTTATTAGTACTATGAAAACAGAATGAGGATCAGATAGATGGTCTCATTAAAAGATGGCAGAGTAGGTAAATGCTGTGCTCACCTCCTATAACCACATCAGAATTATCGCCAAACCACAGAACCATCATTGGGAATCGCTTGGAGTCTACCTGAACAGAAATCCTATAAGTAAGGATATAAAGAAGAAGCCATGTGGAGACTGGTAGGAGGGACAGAGACACAGAACAGGCTGATCCTACACCTACATGGGATGGTTAAAAATCAGGAGGGATATCTCAGCTGCAGAGGTCCCCACTAAGGAGCAAGGAGTCCCAACCCTACATCAGGCTGCCCAGTCTAGGTAGGGTTCCAGTGCCAGGAAAAGAAGTTCCCATAATTTCTGGCTATGAAAACCAGCAGAGATTGTGGTTGAGTGAGACAGAGGGTGGTGGGAATCACAGACTTTTCTCTTAAAAGTTCCCTCTTAAAGGACTTACTGGCGGACAGACTCACTCGCTCTGAGCTCCAGCACTGGGGCAGCAACTCAAAAGTCTCTAGGGACATATGAGGTATAACTGGTCTGGCTTTAGGGTGAGGGTTGGAGGGGCAGCTTTCTCCCAGACAGAAGTGCTGGCAGAAGCCATTGTTCCTTTGTTGAACCCTTTCCCCACACAGTCTGCACTCATAAGTGGGTACCATATCTGAGTCTCCATCAACCTAGCTAACACCATTTGCCCTGCCCTGGTAAATCCCTGAGAGCCCATCCCACCCAACTTTCAGGCCCAACCAAGCCACTTCCAGTGGCTTTTTCATACAAATGGCCTGTCTTGGCTCATGCTGTGGACTTTCCTAAAATCTTTCAAAGGTTCACAAACCCCAGACAAGCAGCATATAGCCTTGATATGCCCCGGCACTAGCTCAAAGCCTGGCACTAGTGGTAGCCAGCCTCATTTCACAGCTTAGCCTATCTTAAGCACCTACAAGCCCAGCACAAGTGACAACCATCTGTTGATCACTTTGTAGCTCATACCAAGTAGTCCCAGGCAGAGCACAGGCAGCAGCTGACCTCAGCCTGCAACAGAGCCCCAGAACCAACACGCCCTAGTGGCCAGCTTCAGACCACAACAGAGCACCACCCAACCACCTCCACAAATGACACACCCAAAGGGCAGACTGAGCAGGCACCAGAGCCCAGCTAAAGCCAATCCTTCTCTGTAGGGTCAGCCCCTACACAATAGCTCCTCAACTGTAGTCATGGCTAGTCCTCAAAACCAATCAGACTGGGGGTCAGTCCTTTCCATTGACATGCAAACAGCAACCAAGGCTCAGCTACAATAAGAGAACATAGAACCCACACAGGGACACACCTGGAACACCCGGCCAAGTTGACCAGGAAGATTGTACCACTGAGCTCCACAGGATGCCTACTATATAAGGCCACTCTACTAAGACAGGAAGACATAGCAGCTCTACTTAATATGTAGAAACAAACACAGTGGCAGCCAAAATGGGGAGATAGGGAAACATGTCCCAAATGAAAGAATACAACAAAGCTCCAGAAAAAGAACTAAACAAAATGGAAACAAGCAATCTACTAGATGCAGAATTCAAAACACTGGTTAATAGGATGCTCAGTGATCTCAGTGAGAACTTCAACAAAAAGATAAAAAACATAAAAATGGAGATAGAAAACAACAACCAGTCAGAAATGAAAAAATGCAATAACTGAAATAAAGAATACATTAGAGGGAATCGACAATAGATTAGAGGAAGCAGAGAATTGAATCAGAGATTTGGAAGATAAGGAACAGAAAACACCCAATCAGAACAGCAACAAGAAAAAAAAAAGATCTAAAAAAGTGAGAATAGTCATGGGCCTTTGGAACAACATCAATCATCCCAACATTTGCATCATAGGGGTACCAGAAGAAGAAGAGAGAGCAAGAAATCGAAAACCTATTTGAAGAAATAATGATGGAAAACTTCCCTAACCTAGCGAAGGAAGTAGATGTACAAGCCCAGAAAGCACAGAGTCCCAAACAAGATGAACCCAAAGAGGCCCATGCCAAGACACGTCATGATTAAAATGTGAAAGGTTAAAGACAAGGAGAGAATCTTAAAAGCAGCAAGAGAAGAAGCAGTTCATCACCTACAAGTGGGCTCCCATAAGCCTGTTAGCTGATTTCTCAACAGAGACTTTGTAGGCCAGCAGGGATTGGCATGAGATATTCGAGTGATGAAAAGCAAGGACCTACAACCAAGATTACTCTACCCAGCAAAGCTATCATTTAGTAGAATCGAAGGACAGATAAAGAGCTTCCCAGACAAGACAAAGCTAAAGGAGTTCATCACCATCAAACCATTATTACAAGAAATGTAAAAGGACTTCTTGAAGAAGAGAGAAAAAAAGAACAAAAGCATGAATAATGAAATGGCAATAACTAAATAATCTATCAACAATTACTTAAAAGTAAGTGGATTAAATCAAAAGACAGGGCGGCAGAATGGATAAGAAAACAAGACCCTCACATATGGTGCCCGTAAGAGACTGACTTCGAATTGAAAGACAGACTGAAAGTAAAGAGACAGAAAAAGATATTTCATGAAAATGGAAGTGGGAAATAAAAGCAGGTAGCAATTCTTATACCAGACAAAGGCTATAACAAGAGACCAAAAAAAAAAAAAAACACAAAAAAACCTAATTCCACTTCTGGGTATTTATCCAAAGAAACCCAAAACTCTATGCATTCCTATGTTCATTGCAGCATTATGTACAATAGCCAAGGTATGGAAGCAATCTAAGTGTCCATCAATAGACAATTTGATAAAGAAGTGGTACTTATATATAATGGAATATTAGTCAGCTATCAAGAAGAATGAAATCTCACCATCTGCAACAGCATGGATGGACTTAAGAAGGTGATATGCTAAGTGAAATAAGACAAAGACAAATACCATATGATTTCATTTATATATGGAATTAAAAAAAAACATAAACTCATAGATACGGAGAACATTTTGCTGGTTGCCTGATGGGAGGAGGTTAGAGGGGGTGGGTGGAAAAAGAGAAAGGATTAAGAAATACAAATTATAATTACAAAATAGTCATGGGGTTGTCAAGTAGAGCATAGGGAATGTAGTCAGTATAATAACTGTAAGATGTCAGGTGGGTACTAGACTTACTAGGTGCATCACCTTGTAAATTATATAAATATCTAACCACTATGTTGTACACCTGAAACATACAATATAATATTGCACGTTAGCTGTAATTTAAAAATTAAAAATTATTTTTAAATAAAAAATAAAAGTTGCCTCAAAATAAAAGAAGAAAAGTGGTCTCATTAGCATAGACTAGAAGCCTCAGACACACGGAGAAAGCAGGCGCATAAGCCGAAAGGTTTTCTCATGTGGGCCCAGAACTTCCAGGTCAAGAGAAGAGGAACTTTAGATTGTCATGGGAATCGCCTCCGTGTAAGGAAGGAAGGACTCTCAACAGAGCTGAGCAACGCTGGAACTGGCTGCCTTGAGAGAAGGTTGAAACTGAAGCCAGCCCACTGCTTGGAGCATGGGGAGGATTCAGCCTCCTGATGTCGGTGCTCGGCCTCAGTGCCTAGTACACAAAGTGGTCCTCAGATAAGCTTTACCTGGCCCCAACCTTCTGAGCCAGAATCTGCATTTTAACAAAATCCCAGTCTGGTTCATATGAATTGTCTTTGCTTTGAGGCTCTGCTTTAGGACAAAGCTGCAGTTATTTTCACCTGGAGATTTTTAAAATACTGATGCTGGGCCTTTATCATGCAACTGGAGCTGAGAAGCCACTGGTCTAGGACTTTTAAGGACATTTCCACACCTAATACTCTGGTTCTCCCTTTCCTACCCCTCTGACCTGCTGCTGCTTTTCCAAGCCGTGTGTGTGTGTGCGCGTGCATGTGCGCGCACCTACATACAAGAAAGTAAGAAAGCAGCATCGATGTGATGCCTACCAGGGGCTTTGGTGGGGCTTTGGCTTTCCCTGGGAGCCTCTGGTCGTGGCCAGAGTAACCTGCTTCCTGCTATTTCCCTTAGAGACTAAATTTTTCCAGAAGAAGGAAAAAAGTTAAACATGGTCTAGCAGGCCTGCCCGAAAGCTCCCCATCTCAACCCTTTAGTCCTGGTCCCTGCAGGCCTCTCTTCGGAGCTGGGGATTCCTTTGAGGCCTGAACTTGGTCACCACAAGGCCTGACCATCCAGATTGGTTGTCCAGATTGGACTGGGCAGGTAGTTTCCCAGTTCTTCAGGCCCTTGGTAGGGAGAACACTCAGCCCTAACTAGTCCCTTGGGCTGTGCCTGCTTCGCAGTGACTGACTGGGCCTGGAGTGGAGCCTTTGTCAAGTCCACTATCTGGTGGGTGTGTGTTAATCTGCAATACCTCCCCCACCCCACCCCCAAGCCGCCCGGCAAGTGGGAGGGCAATGTGCAAACAGCAGGGACTGTTGTCAGCCTGGGAAGCTGGACAGCAAGTAGGAGGGAAATAGTTAAAAAAATCCTATTCATGGTCCAGGAAGATGGAGGGGTGGGCTCAGGAGCAGGCGGGGCCTTGCGCTAATCTTGCTGGAATGTAACCAGTTTGGGCAGTTTCTGGCTTAGACTGCTCCCCCTACCCCACCCCTCCACCTGGTACAGGCCCAGCAGTCCAGGCGCCTGGAGGCAACTCTTTGTTTGCAGCAGCCAGACTTTAGAGGGGTCCAAGTTAGCTCGCTTGAAGGTGAGAGGACAGGGAGAACTGACTCCCCGTACTCTAGGTCCCAGGAGGATGCTCAGTGAGGCAGCTGTGCTGTCCCTGGTGCATGTGTGTAGGAGCCTACAGGCTCTCTTATCTGCTGCAGGAGTTGGATGGGGGTAGGGGTGGGCATAAGAGAATGAATGTTCAGGAGGAAGATCCCAAACCTGTTTGGTCAGGCTGCTTCATTGCCTGAAGGCCTGGGAATTTGTAATGGGGGTGTGTGTGTGTGTGTGTGTGTGCGCGCGCGCGCACGCTAGGAGGGAGGTCAAAGGGGAGGTCAGCTTACTTGTGCATTATCGCTTTACAAGGAGAGTGTATTCATGTGTCACTTCTGCAGTTTACAATTGGTTTTTAAAACCAATTGTAAACTGCAGAAGTCTTGCTCAAGGTAGTGGTTATATAATATGTACATTTTAAAAATTCATTGAGCTGTACACAGGATTTGCGTACATACCAATATACATTTTATGCCTTAGTTTAAAAGTTTTTAAAAAATCAATTTTAAAAGAAGAAAGATCTTCCTTTCCGACCAGCAAGGCCTTGCCTGGCCACCACAGCTGCGGGGAGGGGACGGGGTGCCGGCGGCTGCGGGCACCCCTACGCGCCCACACGGGAGTGGTGTGAGCTCCCGCACTGGCACTTGGAAGCCACATGAAGTTGCACAGCGGCAGATCCCACCACAGTCCTGCTCTGCTCTCAGGATTTGGAGAAAGCATCAAAGGCAGCGGCTTTAGGGAAGGACTCCCAGGGCCTTGCTCACAGAGGGCCATGAGGCCAGCTGCGGGCCACACATGCCTGCTGGGCCGCCCTGGCTGCCTGCCCTGCCCCAGTGGCTTCCTGTACACTCCAGGGAGCCTGTGCCCACTGCACATCAGGGACCGCCCAGCTGGCAGGACCCTGGATTCCTCCTCTGCACTGCCCACCAGCAAATCCACATTGGGAGGGTTGGACGTAATGACTTCCATGGTTCATTTTGGCTCAGGATCAGGAAATGATTTTCTTCTGAGTATTTTTAGGCCACGAGACTCCGTATAACGTTCAAATCCTAGCTGTGTGGCCTTGCTTAAATTAAAGTCTCCCTAATCTTAGTTTCCTCATATGTGAAATGGGAATAACAGCAATACCGAACTCAGGCTTGATGAGAGGATTAAGTGGAAACTAATGTTGTATTCATTGTCTGGGATAAAGGTTAGCCTCTGGCATCATCATAATCAAAACCACACCAACTGTGCATCACTGTCTGGTGAGTCGAATCCTCCCCTGTACAAAGTGTCACTGTGAGCAGGAGGGGCCACTGCATTGTGCCCCCACTTTAAAGGGCCCGCTCTGCCACCCTCAGCCCCCGTCTCGCCCACAGGGTAGAGCACCCATGGGGCCTATGCGGCAGGGAATGGGGTTCTGAGACTTCTGGGCCTGTGGTAGGTAGTCTCTTTCTCAGGTCGGTTGTCCTGGGCATGGGCTGAGCCCCCTGGTGTGCACTCACTCACTAGGCTGTGTTGTCTTGCCTGAGGCTGTTCCCATGTGTGGTCTTGAGACCTCATGGTACAAGGATGGAACTGGGATGGAGGAGAAAAGAGCAGCTCTGCCACCGCCAGCACATTCTGGTCCAGAAGTCAAAAGTCTAGAAATTCTAAATTTGAACCCAGCCTTTTTGTATCATTGGGAAGGTAGGAGAATGGAGCATAGGTAACAGTTTCTTAGCTCAAGCTATAACTCTTATTTTTTATTTTTACTTTATTTTATTTTATTTTTTAGGTAAGGCAACCCTCAGTTGACCTCACAGATTGCAAGGACTTGTCAACTTACCATCCCTTATTTTTTATTTTTTTTACGCTTACAGCACCTGGTTTTCCTAGGTGGTCTCCCATCCAAGTACTAACCAGGCCTGACCCTGCTTAGCTCTGGAGATCAAACGGGATCAGGCTCTGTTATATAACTTTTAAATATGTCGCTATACGGGCTTGCATCTAGATTCTTGTCCTGGGCCCCGCAGGTCTTGGGTGTGGACCTGCCTTGGGTGTGCGCCCCTCCCTCCCCGATCACAAGCACTGACCTCGGAGACCCCCTCCATAGTTGTCGCTAGGAAAACATTATCCCAGATCCTCTTAGTTCAGAACTTTTACTTATTTATTAACACATTAGTATTAGAATAGAGCTCTACTCTGTGTAAACTGTCTAGGTGGCAAGCTGGGCTCTCCATTCTTAGAAGTCTGGGTGAAATCCCACCTCTTAGCCTCTCTACGCGCTCACACACTCTATGGCATTTATCACTTGAGGCACTAGTCCTGTCTTCCCTCCCGGCCGAGGCCACCTCTCAAGCCACATTGTCTTTCTGTCCCCCACATCACTTCACGCGGTGCTCGAGCACGCTGGATGCACAGTGAGTATTTGTGGAATGAGAGGCTGCGTTCACTGCAGACTAATTAGTGTTCTCTAGGCCTGTGTTGATTTTCTCAAACTGCTGTGTCAGTAAGGCCCCCTCCATGTAAACATATTCAGACCCTAAAGAAAATCAGGCAGCCAGCCTTTAACAAGCCCAATAAACCCAGCCCTTATTTTTATTATCTTTAGGGTGGGGTGGGTTTGCCGGGGAATTTATCTGTAGAAAGTCTTAGTGTTCGCTGCTGTGAGGCAAATTTTTTGCATTCATTTATTCTTTCAGTGGTTTGGCCCTATAAAGCAGAGGGCCAGCCTGAGGGAAAATTGTGAAAGAATTTGAGTTTGTCTTTGGTGGTTAGAATTAAACAGTTTCTCTAGGCCTTGCCCTCAAACTTCAGCCCAGTTTACTATTGAAAATTGTGTCTCAGGGGGTATAGAGATCCGTGGGATAATGGAGACTGAAAAAATTAGAGATTTAGCCATTTTGTTTTCTTTTTTCCTTAGAGAATAATCCTTTGGAAAATAGTTGGATGGAGACCCTTAAAACCACATAATTTTTTAAGTCGAAGTCAAGCCTTAAGTCATCAAGCCTTGATTCATTTTTTTCTGAACAATGGACAATAATAAATGCTGGTGGAGAGATATGAAATGCCAGGATGTTGAACGAGGAAAAGGGGAGGGCAGGGTTGGCCAAGAGTGTTCCTGAGCACTGGCCAGGGACACCAGACGCTGTGTGCGTGTGCGGGAGGAGCCTCACAGAGGGACAGGCGCCCCAGCACACTTCTCAAGCTTGCACCAAACTGCAGGACTTTCTCGCTTCTCCACCTCCTGGGTGCAAATCACAGCACCTGGAACTAAGACATCCCTGCGGGGCAGGCCTTGCAAACTTGCCCTCGCTCACTGAGGCAACGCTGTTCTGTCCGCGGTGTTTTAATAACATCGACAAGGAGAATGATGATAATGGCTAATGGCTACTGAGTGTTGACAAGGAGCCAGCCCTTCATGTGTATTTCTTCATTTAACGCTCAGCACAGCCAGCCGTTTCAAAGGTTGGGAGGCTGGAATTCAAACTGAAGAAGAGATGTTGATGTTTCTGATTCATCATTTAAAGAAACCTTGCATGTGAAATTCAGATTCGGTCTGGCCATTTGTTAACACCTGTCAGAAAGATGTTTCGCTGGTCATTTAACAAACATGTATTGAGTGTTGTGCTGTGATCTGTAGCACAGATACGAAAGTCAAAAAGAAAAAAAAATCCCTCTTGCCTTCAGGAAGCTCAGTATCACCTCAGTCCTATCTAGAAAGAACAAATACATTCAAATGACAAAATTCCAACACGGTGGTCCTCGACTCTAGGATATAGAAGTAGTTCTGCTGGGATTTGGGGGTTTATCACAATTACTAAGCATTCGCTTATCCTTATTCATCATCATATCTAGATGAGATAGGCCCTGCACACGTCTTCTGAGATCCTTCCTACCAATAACCCTTCTGCTACTTTAAATTAGTATCTTCGTGGTTTAGAGTTACTGTGTTGTAGTTGAATGTATACTTAAGTATTGTTATATGTATAGAATTATTGCTGGTGTGTGTGTGGGTGTGTTTTCCAAAGCCAAAGCTATAAAGTTTACTTCTAATAATACTGGAATTATTTAAGCCCCTAAAACCCACTATAAAAGTTAATTATAATACCAGAAGGCTTGCAGGCCTGTATATGGGGGCATTTAGATTCTTTTGGGATGCATCACACATACCACACCTGGACGCCCTGCTGCTATGGCCATGCTCAACACAGGCATTAAAGGAAAGGGCATTTTTAGTAGGATTGTGATTATGAAGCACAGGAGCTCAGGGCCACGGAACCAACCTGCTGAAGGGTCTGCCGTCGACACCTCCTGATGGCGTGGGAGACAAAGGTGCCAGTCGAGGGCTGTGTACGATTCCACCACACTCGTGGGTCTTGACAGAGATTGTAAGGACAAAAGCCAGCCTAAGCAATCAGGGTGAGTAGAAGTGGATGTTGTTGAAGCTAAAAAAGAATATGATGTGACTTCAGGGCTTCCCGTCCTGAGGAAGTATCTCTGTTCCCTCAGGCCTCTGACAAACGGAGTGGAGGAAGAGAGAAAGCAGGCTGCTGGGCTCAGAGACTCTGGCTTGGAAGAAATAGCATGCCTCTAGTCCCCAGTAAAGATGTGGTGGTTCCAGGCACTGTCATCAAAGACTTGTTAAAAACCCAGGCTCAGAGTCTCCCAGAAAGATCCTTCCCTCCCCGGTGCCGAAGATATTGCCAAGATGGAAAGAAAACTGTGCAGAAGAATGAATCACTGCATACGTGGGGATACCCAGCAGCCATAGGTAGGGTGTCTTGGAAACCTTGGAAGCAATCGGAGAGTGAGGATATGGACTGTGTACCTGGAGTTGGTGCCTAGTGTTATCCTGGAGTCTGTCCTCCAGCAGATTCCCTTTGCCGTCTGATAACTACTATGGACCAGACCGAGGGAGCATTACGCTTGAAGGCAGGAACGGGAGAGTAACACTAGGTATTTGCTTACTGCTGTGTCTTCTTATAACCTGTCCTCACCCCTCACTTAGGACTCCAAAAATGATAGGCCACCAAGAGGCTTATCTTCTGTGTAGGAAGGGCCTCAGTGTCTCCCTCCTACCTCTGTACCCCCACCGCCTTCTCTCTCACACCCGTTCTCTCTTCCCTCCTCTGCCCTCACTTTGTAGTGGCTGAACGTCCTCTAAATGCAAGTGAGAAGAGCTGAGGTCCCTTCCTGGCACTTGGGCACTGACCAAAGAGGTGCCTAGGGTGGTGGTCCAGCTCCTGGCAGAAGCATGGCAGCTTTTTGCCAAAAAGTTCAGGGGCTTGGACAGTGAAATGCTCAGAGAACAGTAGTGCCAGGTGACTAGAACATGGATGGAGGGTGTTGTTGGAGGTTGGGGACAGGTGGCTGGAAGTGGAAAGGGTAGTCTGGGGCCTTAATGCTCACTGAGCAGGAAAGTTTTGTTCTGCAAGCACTGGGGAGCTGCCAACTCTCTTGGCAAGGCAATAACACAGCCAGTAGCGGCTGTGGAAGGGCTGCAGGCAGGAGGTCAGTTAGGAGTCATTGCAGAAGTCCAGGGCAGTAAGGAGGAGAATAGAAGAGGAGAAACGAGTTGAGAGACGTTTCAGAGTTAGAATGAGAGGCTTGGTCCTCCATCAGATGTAGGGATGAGAGGAGGAAAGAAGAAACCAAATTTATCTTTAGGTTTGTACAATTGTCAGGGTGACTGTATGTCCTGGTTCACATCGATTGTCTGGTATATCAGGGTGCTCCAGAGAAAGAGACCCAGTAGGGGTTTTGTGAGTATGGTGTGTGGTCTCTTAGTGTTTGTATGCACACAGTTACGGAGACTGGCATGTCTGTCAGCTGACTTAATTTGGAGAGCCATGGTTTGATTTTGGCTTTGATTTAGCCAAAGACCCGAGAACCAGGAGAGACAACGATATAGCTTCTGTGTAAAGGTCAACAGGCTCAAGACACAGGAAGAGCTGATGTCTCAGGTTAAGTCCAAAGACAGGAAAAAAGCCCATGTCCCAGTTCAAAGGTCATCAGGCAGGAAGAAATCTCTCTTACCTGGGAGAGGGTCAGCCTTTTTATTCTATTCAGGCCTTCCACTTATTAGAGGAAGCCCACCTATGTTACGAGGGTAATCTGCTTTATTCGGTCTACCGATTCAAATGACAATCTCATCAAGAAACACCCAGAGTAATGTTAACCAAATCTGAGCACCCCACACTGTGGTCCAGTCAAGTTGACACAGAATTAACCATCACATCCAGTATAATTGTTAAGAGTGTTCCCTTTTGCTTTCTAAAGAGTCCTGGTTTGTAGGATATTAGGAAACCGGATCAGTGCTGGGGTTTGGTGAGTACATGTGAGATAGAGCTGCCTGTGGCAGGATGTAGAGGAGGAAGTTGGAAGTGAGGGGTGAGGGGTGAGGGGCAGAGGTTGGGGCCAGCCACAGAGATGAGGGTGATCCGCATGTAGGTACTGACCAGCCAGCCTAGAGGTGGACAGGATTACTCAGGGAGGAGGATTGAGAAGGCCAGCATTTGAGGGGTAAGCTAATACACTAAGGGGGTGTGGTTGGTGGAAAACCAGCTGGGAGGGGTGTCCCAGAAGCTGAGGTGCTTCTTAGGGAAGAGACCTGAAAGATGACATTGCCTTTGGTTGTTAGGAGGTCAGCGGCAACTAGAACAGTGTCAGTCACATGGAAGCCAGATTGCAGTGGCCCAAGGCATCAGAAGGAGGGGGAGGGACAGCGACAGCGGTGTGGTGTTTTTGGTTTTTGTAAAAAGACTATATAAGGGAGAGATGGCAGCAGCACAGGGGCCCACCCCACTGTGGGACTCTGGCCAACTGCACTGATTTTCTTTCTCTGTGGGCAAAAATGGAAATTAAAGAGGAAGAAATTAATGACCCACTCCAACCATGACTTCGAATTTAATTCAGTATGTGTTTGAGTGACTCTGAGTGAGCATCCCTGACCTCAAAGAATTGATAAGTAGAGTGGGGCATTTAAGAATGCAACAGAGAAAATCGAGGGGTGTCAAATCAAGAGTTTGGCCAATGAACTTACAAAAACAGTGTTTAGATGAGCCGCACATACCCAGTGTGGCTCTGTGCGCATCACGGATCTTGGGACGTGGAGATGAAGTTGTCACTCAATTTAGTGATCACCTTTCAGAGTCAGTGGATAGGAACCAGGGTCCCAGGAAGGAAGTGGAAGATATCTTAGGGTCATCAGACACAGGCAACACAGGCACTGAGCAAGACCTGATCACCTCCCAGTCCCGCTCCCCAAACAGCTGCTTGCAAAAGTTAAGTTCTGTGACCAGGCTCATGCACAGGCTCTGCCTAAGCTGATATGCTACCAGGCCACTTGGGGGATGACATGAGATTCAAGAAATGTTTTTAAGGCTTCTGTGCTCTGAAATGTACCCCCCCTGCCCTAACCCAATTAGCCTGGCCCGGATGCTTGAAATTCCATTAAGACCAAGCCCTGGATTTGGTTGGAGGGGTTGATGCTTTGCAGCCCCTCTCCCAACCCAGAAATAGGGCACATGACAAGCTGACGCCATTAGGAATGTTAAAGGAGTGCTGGCTGTGATGGTGAGTTTGCCCTGTAACACCAGCAGGAATTACGGTGCAGGCGTTTCCTCTCTCCCCTCCTGACGGTTCATTTATGAGACCCTACAAGCGTGGACCTCAGGTTGAGGATTCTCCACATTTACCAGAAACTTCTACTTGGAGCCTATCCATATAATCGTTCCTCTGTAATACAGATAGTATTCTGGTCAAGGATTTGGGCAGGGACAAACAAACCATGGTACTGGCAAACAATAGCACTAAAAAATGTTTAGTGAGCAGCTGGGTAGATGCCTGCTGTGGGTGATAAGGGTGTAAAAGAGATAGGACCGTGGGTCCTTGGAGGTCATCTTTGAACAAGAAGCCCAAGTTGTGAGTAGAAACTACATAAGTTATTGGGGTGATGAGTTGTTAGCACATGGGTCAACTCTGAGCTCACATTAGCATCGCTTGGGGAGCATTAAAAAAAGAGATGCTCAAGCCTTACCTTAGAACAGTTAGATCATAATGGGGAGGAGACACAGGAATCAGTGAAGCTCTTGCAGTCATCTCTGATGCCCATTGAGATCTGAGCTCCAGCAACTGGGTTATCTCCATGACTCTTCTCCTCTAGTCGAAATGGCACCCAGACTTTCCTCGTTTGGGGCACCCATCTGTGTTCCGTCAGGGAAGGAAAAGAGCTGGAGGAGGGAGTCAAAGGGCAGGGCCCCTTTCACAGCACAGGAAGGGCCTGTGCACCTGGTGGTCAGAGCACTACTGCCCAGGGGCCACTGGATATTCCCAGGTGGCTGAAGTCATCTTTTTTCAGGTCCAAATGGAGATGGTTGGGGAAAGTTATCTGGGGACAAGACACAGCTTTCAAGGGAAAACAGCACTTAGAAGTTCGGAAATGAGAGAATAGAGATTTGAATATAGACTCTACTGATGATTTTTTTTTTTCTGACTGGTTTCATCTGTCTGGAAATTTTCTGATAAAAAGTAATTCCCATTGCATGTATTTGTTTTTACATTTTAAAAGCAATATAGGTTTTGCTAAAAGAAGAAAAAGAAAAACACCCATAACCTTGTCATCCAGATATAAGTTCTGCTTACCTCTTGTTATGTATTCTTCCGGACCTCTCTTCAACACACATACATATAAAGATATGTATTTTACAAAAGTGGGACTCTAAACATGTTTTGTACCTTCTTTTTCACTTAATAGTATATAGTAAACACCCTCCCATGTCTCTTAAGTATTCACCTACTTTATAAATTCACATATCCTAATTGTAGCATGATATACTTAATATTGTTTGGCTATTTTATTATAAACGACTCTTTAGTAAGCATCCTTAATTATTTCTTTAGGATCCACTCCAGGGGTGGTAAGCCTTTGGAAGACCAGTTATATACCTCCAAATTGTACAAGAAAGGTTTACTAATTTACTCTCCCACCAGCAGAGAATGAAAAAGTGCCCATGGTAATTAAAGAGGAGAAAAGCCTTTGCCAGTACGACAGACTGAAACTATTTAACTCATTACTGAGTTCGTAACTTCTTTATCTTAAATTCTACAAACAAATGGAAGTGGATCCCAGAGATTTTCCTTGAGCGCTTGGGTAAGTGTCTGGCCCTAAAGGATCTTTACTGTCTGACCCACTAGGTCACTGCCTTTAGGATATCTAAACCCCCGATGTGGTTTTCAATATGACATACATCCTTATCCAGAGCCTTTGTTCCCGGATCATTGACGCAGCCTGCTTCCCTCGTATGTGTGAGAACCACCAGGGGGCAGTGTGGAGCCACGGCCTCACTCAGGTCCTCCAGTTTCTCTATAAAGAAAACTTGAATAATACAATTCCTTGGTTGTGTGTTACATGAGTTGACAATTGACATTCATAATATTGATTTGCTTAGGGTGACATTTCATCCCCTTCCAATTATTTTTATGTTTTCCCCTATGGTTTATATGTTGGTTGTAAAAAATGACCCGATCCAACCTAGTTCTACAACTAAGGGCCAGGACGTTGTCAATCCTGCTCTGCCAGTGGCCTGAGTGCCCTTCTCTGAGAAATGCCAGGATGGGCTGGAGGAGTGGTGTGGTTTCTTTCTCTTCCAGCACTAGTATAATGAAAGGGTTACAAATGTGGCCTTTGAGATGAATCAGGACTTGGGTATATTACTTAACCTCTCTGAACCTTAGTCTCTTCATCTGTTCAATGCAGATAATAGCATCAATTTATCAGGCTATGAGGGTTAATTGAAATAACACATGGAAGTAGTTTGGTACAGTGTCTGGCACAAGGTGACTAACTAATTAGTAAACTCTATCTTTAAAGAAATCTGTTTATTCTTCTATTTAGAGTTTGCTATCCTTGGCTTTCACACCTATTTATCTTCTTCCCTGAAATTATACCAATATCAGACAATGTGAATTTCAGAAATGCTATATCCCACAGCAGAGCTGAGCAGCACAATCCCAGCATCATGGCCTCAGCTACAGAAGAGCTAGGCTATATCAGGTTATTTTTTGTAATTAATATGTAAACTGTAGGGAAAAATATAAAAATAGTTGGAACCAGATGTGCTTTCAGTGAACATTTGATTCTATCAGTCTTATTGATTTAAGTAAATGGAGTCTTTATCGGCAGTGGACATCCCATTCATTCTATCCATTGCCTTCCCAAAAGGCTCTGCTTATCACTGCTCTTACCCTAGGCCAACAAGATTAGGGTCTCTGGCAACAACCCCAAGAGCATGGCCACTGATTGCTTTTGGCCTTTGATATTTGGATACATTTCCACCTAGAGCTGACTGGGAGGGACACTTGTGTCTCTAATTCAGTGAACTCTAAAACACTCTGCAGTAGTCATCAAGCACCTCTCACAAATGATGTGCCATGTCAAGGGCTCTGGAGACCCAGGGGACAAATAAGGTTTGGTTCTTGTGGCCAAGAAGCTTAGGGGGAGATGGAAGGGACAGTCCACAAGTCTGGCTATGAGCAGGGAAGTCAGTGGGGCAGCAGTGTGTGGCAAGGAGAAGAGGGGTTAGGAAGCCCTTGCTCGGTCAGGGCTGGTAGAGATGGAGAAAATATTGCGGCAGCCAGCAGACAGGATATTGTGGCTTGCTAGGCAACAAACAGTGAGGAAGAGGGTAGAGGGAAAGATTTCTGAGCTTTTCACCTGGAATTCACAAAAGGATGGCGGATCTGGTAAGAAGCATTTGGGAAGAAAATAATGGTGTGTCCTGGGACACGTTGACTTTGGGTTCGTGTACAGAAGCTCTTCTGGGTCCTAGGGATACCCTCACCGGCAATTTTGCTGTAGCCTCTCGATGGCCATAAACATGGTTGTACAACAGTGTTCTTCAGATGTCTCTTATTTGCATAATCTTTGCCACATAGCACCTATACTTTTTATTTAATATTTTCCTTTGAATTGACTCACTTTTTTCCCAGTTTTAAAAAACAGAACTTCATTGTAAGCAAGAAGTCAAACTTCCCCATACGCATACACACACACACACACGTGCGCGTATATGTATATTCCTATAATAATGGATAATTTAAATACTAAAAGATAATTGTTATGTATTAGAATTGAGATGGCAATTGGGAATATGGTGCAATACCTTTTCATGAAGTGAGGAGAAGAAAACATGATGAATTTGGGTATTGGGATAATGTATATAAATTATATACTTATAGCACATCCGCAATAGATGTTAATTTCTTAGCTCTTCCACTATCCTATTCTAATTTCCTGTGCCCTTACTTCAGTATGAATACAGAGCCCTTTTGTTGTTCCCTGTGATTATCCCACTTACGTACCAGCACTTGCATGCACACTAGAATAGGGCGCAGGAACCTGTACTTTCGGCTCCTTTATCAGGAGGGATGGCCCTGTGTAGAGGTGGCTGATGTGGCCTTATTCTTGGCGTCCTCTCTCACCTGTGGGAGATCTCTCCCAAAACTGCCCGTCTACTGAGGGATCTCCTCAGACATTTTCCATTTCCCGGTGCCCAGGAGTTGTTGACTTTGGCCAGCTGCTGGACCTGCAGGACCGCTGGAGAAAGGTTCTGGAGAGAGGCCCTTGAAGCTCTGTGCTCTGGAAGGCAGCTCCAGGCCGTCTGGCTGTTCTTTTGTGTATTTTACTGGCCCAAGATAAGCACTTCCTGTTCCCCATTGATTATACACAGATCCCGCTTCCTTTCTCCTCAATACCTGGGATGCTTTCCAGCTTCTCCTCCCACAGGGGAAAATCCGTACACTTCAGAATTCCCAGGCCCGCTTTGGGTCAGTGGGCTTTCTGCAAATCATAACCGTTTTTGCTGTCCAGTCACATTCCTTGCGGCTCCTCACGTCTGTGTAGTCCTCATGTGCCAACCAGGATAGAAGTGTTCCTGAGGTCTGCTCTCGGCCTCCTGCTCAACAGCTGGAACATCTGTATCTACCTTCAGACTCTAATCAGAGAGGATAAATAGACTGCACCTCACAGATCAGTTTTAACCAACTGTCAGTGGCTTCCTGGTGTACTGGGTTGATTCTGAGGTCCAGCATTCCTGGGGAAGAATGCAGAGATCAGTTACCAATGTCTGTTCCGGGTACACAAGGGAGGTGTGGCAGCACTCGTGCCCCATATTTGCTGTCCCAAGATTCCAAGATGAGATTGAAGCTTCTAGAAGACAAAGAGCAGTCCCTCATACCCTTTGAGTCATACCATAAAAGTCCAAAGCCCTGTATTCTAATGCCTGCCAGGCCATCAACTAGTTCATGAAGTTAGGTAGACGCAGGAGCTTCCAGCAGGCTGGGTTACCCCATTTTTATAATGAAGATGATGATAATAACTTTTATATTTAGGGGTCAGTCACATCAAAAGAGATAATTAACATAAAATGCTTTAAAAAATGAAATGACTGCAGAAGGCTATTGTGCCTGCGTGACCCAGCTCAGATGCTACCCCGCGTAAGGCATCTTCGGTTTTCCCCTGAGAGTCCTCCTACTGTGATCCTTCCCTTCTCTGAACCCGTCATTTGCTGACTTGTATTCTACTTACTTATGCACTTAGAAAAAATCTTTCCTGTGGCAAATCGTGCACGTAAACAGCCATCTTATGTAGGAGGTGCCCATTAAACATTTATGGAGCGCTATGCACAGAGCGTTCGCTGCATCTTGATCAGTTCTGTGTATACGTAAGCAGTTCTGTAAGAATGGGAAGCCACCTGCTAAATAGCATAGTTTCTGTTTTAGAAAGATATTTCTAGGGGCAAGTAAAGGATGGACGGGAAGACATGGTGGGCAGAGGGGACAGGAGCAGTGGTGAGTGTGGAAGAGGCTTTGGGACCCCTTAATCTCCATCTACCACCCTGTTCTTTAATGTGGAGGACACTTTGTCATTCTGAGGCAAGGTGGCCTGTAGCCCACCACCCACCCACCTCCTTCAAACCAGGTAACTACCTTCGAGTGCTTCCTGGATATAAAGTCTAGAGCCAGGAGACCAGATGCAGACAGACGGCTGCTGCAGGGGCCCAGCCATGAAGCAGGGAGGGCCCGAATCCCTGGGATCCAGAAAGATGCTGAGAATCCACAGAACTTGGTGGCCAGAAGGCTGTGGGGAAAGCAGCTAAAGACATTAAGGCCGATTTTGAGGTTTCTAGTTGGGTAAACTGAGCACAGATTGGGGGAATGAAAGTAACTAACCCAGGGTTATTTTTAATAGCTTTGCTTACTGTTGTGATGATACAATACATGATCATTGTAGAAATTTCAGATGAATAAGGAACGCACAAAGAAGAATGTAAGAAAATTGCCTGAAAAGCTAAAGCCCAATGAGGACATTTGGTGACTGTCCTTCCAAATTCTGCAGCTGTTGTTTCTCACGGAACAGTTCGCCCGAGACATTTATTCAAGTCAGTAAATGTAGACCGACCAGAGGGCACCCAGAACCTGAAACCACAGGCGACGAGGAGGAGAGGGCTTCTGGGCAGGAAACGTGTTTCCCCAGACCTGCCGAATAAGATGAGGCCTGAGAGACGCCCGTAGGATTTGGCGTCAATAAAAAGTCAGGTGCCTTTATTTTCTTTCTCAAGTCATCAGTATTGGAGTAATAGAGACAGGAGAGTAACTGGAATAAAAACCAGATTGGTGAGGGCTGAGGAGTGGATGGGAAGGTGGTGAGGAAGTGGAAGCCCCCCATATAAAGGATGGGGACGGGAAGGAAGGAGAGCCAAAAAGTGTGGCTGTGTGCCTGCTGCCCTGTTCACCCAGCCACGTGCAGCGCTCCCGGGCTCTCCTCCTTGCTCATACGTGCCGACTACGCCCTCCACTCCCGTCAGATCTGCTCTTCCATCTTAGTGGGGGTCAAATGCAGTAGAGGTTACATAGTCAGTTGTGAGGCGCCTCAGAGATCCCTCCCCTGCATATCTCCCCCAAGCCTGCCTCTACACCTGCAGATGTCATGCTCGTTCTCACCCCGTCCCCGCCTCCAGTAGGTTGAAAGCCCACTTCTTCGCCACACACATCTTTTTTCTAGCTTTCAAATCAGAACCTGTACGTGTGACAATTCCCAGTCTCACTTGCAAAAAGAGAAAGGGGAACTGAAACTACAATGAACTACTTTATCACCTGTCAATTTGGCAAAGATCAATGAGTTTAATAACACTGTATAGGCAAAAGTATGGGAAATAAGCTTCTTCATGGTGCTGGTAGCAGTGTAGACGGAGATATTTGGTAATATTCTCAAAAAACCTAAATGTAGCCACTTTGACCTGTGGTTTCCCCTCAGCTGGAAATGTATATAACTACACATTCTAAATGAATTAAAACTGACCATGACTGTTGGAATTTTTGTTTCAGCCAAGGAGCTTTGAAGGAGAGCTTTATCTGCCGCGTCCGTGGATCTGCTGGAGACTGTTTAAAAGCAACATGACTTGACACCACCATGCAGTGGTACTGTGAAGCTGTGGATCGTTCCACTAGAAAAGAAGGTGACTCACTTTGATGATCCCAGCTCTAATATGTTGCTAGTTGAACAAGGTGGGGGGTGGGGGGGCGGGTATATGTGCAGACCAGAGAACAGGGCAGAAGTCACACTGTGAGCCAGGGCAGATGATCTCACCTGATGGGAGAGGTGTGCTGTCAGTATACACAAGACATGGCGATGACAAGGCCCAAGCCAAAGGGAGAGGAGGAAGTATCAGGCAGGGTTCAGTTCAGGGAAGGGACTAGGCAGCCATGGCCAGTTTCTATGAAGAAGCTTCTCTATGGCGTGTCCATTGTAGATCAGTGCACACAGAAAATGCCAGGAAGACATGCCTGGCTAAGTGTCCAGCTCTGCATCAAGGCGTTGGGCTCGCTTCAGCCAAGGGCCATGTGAGTCAGTATTCCAAAGCCACCTGAACAGAGCCAACAGCCCCAGCAGCAGGATCCGAGACCCACCTCAGCTCCTGTCCACAGGCAGAGCTGTGCCAGAGCCAGCTGCTGCTACTCAGCCAACTGTTAGCCTCCCCTCCCAGCACTGCCATCAGCTGCTCCCCATGGTTGCTTGAAAGCAGCCATGATGGGAATATTTACCCCGTGGATACCAGTACTTGCAACAAAACAGGGTTCGTGTTTGTGTTTTTGCTTAGAGAGCCAGTTGTTAAGCACTTAACGATACCACTGCAGAGGACCTCTCGTCCCAAAGCATCCAGAGATGAGTGAGTGGCCAACTATATGTTAAATCAGTTCTTCTCTGTCCTGGGTAAAGTGCAGGCCATAGGCTTCTTGAACAAAAATAATGTTAAATTTTAGTGACCAAATAAGGGCTCACCACATGTCCAGCACTCTGCTTAGTCCTCTCCCAAGTGGCTGATGTACTTGAGATAATTATCCTGCCAGGTGGTAGGTGCTGTTAGTCCCATGTTGCAGGTGAGACACCAGAAGCTCTGTTAAGGCGAGGTGACTTCCTCAGCTATACAGTTTTATGAAGGGATTAGCTAGGGCTCCTGATTCTGTATTTATTGAGCACCTCGACACAACCTCCACTCCCAGGAACCCACCATGGTTTAAACAAACCAGCTGCATTTGATTTTTTTCCCCCCATGGGAAACCATCTGGTCCAGGTCCCTGCCTCCAGGCCAGTGAGTAAAATAGCCCCATTTTAAAGGTGAGAAGATCGAGTCCAGAGCCTGTAACCCTGGTCTCTTGCCTCCTGTGCTTTGTCCTTCTACCACTAGAAATTGGCCTCTAGGGGGGAGCCAATTTTTAAAAACAAACCCTTGGCCAAGTCTGGTAGGCAAACTTGCCAGATTCTTTGAAATACGAGGGGAAAAGAATACTTTGAGGCCATCCAGGAAAGAAAAGGAATTATTGGGGTAAAGGAAGGAAATAGGTGTTTATAGGGAAGCTGAAACCCAACTCACCCACTCTTATTTTCAAGTTTACTATTCAGTCATGAAATATTTTTGAGTCCCTCTGCTGCCAATGCACAGAGGGCCTCCAAAAATATTTGTTGACTAAATGCTGTGATAGGTGCTAGAGAGAAAAAAAAGTCACTTCATTGGTTTAAAACACTACAAGAATGCGGTTCTAACTAACTTTTCCGAAGAAAATTATTTGTCGTGTTAAATTTAAAAGTAGCTTATTTTAGGGCATTGTGGCCTTCTTCGTTGGATTGATTTGTAACAACTCCCTGATCAACAAACCCTCAAGAAGGAACCCAACTTTCTACACTTTAGTAAAACAAAACTAAGCAAATGCAGAAAGTACTCAGCTTTGGAATAACAGATAGGCATGTAAAGCTTTTTTTTTTTTTATACTTTTGCTCCCGGAACTTGTCTAATTCATTATGTTTGGGGACCAGTTCTCTTAATACTTTCACTTTATCTTCTCCAGTGACTCCTGAAAACGAAATCCTTGTTCCCACTTGGGAAAGCCTTTCTCTCTCCTAATGAGTTCATTGCTCAATGTTGGTATATTTTCAAATTTAGATCAACTTTTGCCCATTTTGACAGAAGATGGAAGATCTTAAACAGGCCTCCAGGAACTGGCAGAGTAGGGGTTCACAGCCTCCAAGCTGCATTTACAAATTCTTGGCAACACTAAGCCAATTAATGTGAGAACCAATCACTCAAGAGTGAAAGAGGTTCCACTCTGTGTGTTGCATGCCTCTAAAGAATTTGAGAAGAGGCTGGACAAACTAGTGTCACAGATGTGGAAACGGGGGCTCATGGCGATAATATGTTGAAGCTCGAGGTAGGACAGGGTCTGGACACATGAATGCTGGCTTCTGGGTGAGGAATTGGATGCAACCTTTGAGGAGCTCACAGTCCAAAGAACAGAATTTGCAAATGGATAACAGCACCACATGCTGAGTGCTGTGAGAACACCCAACAGAGCTGGGGCATAGAGGGGAGAGTGACTGGCTCCTTGGAGGAGCTGGAGAAGGCTTGTCCAGCCAGGAAGGTGACCTTGGCACTGGGTTTTGAAAAAGGAGTTAAAGTTTCCCACGAGTGAAGGATGCACCAGACCAGGGACCAGCCAAGTAATATGGCACGTTCAGAGTGTCGCAAAAACTGTAGTGCAGCCGGTGCTGGGAGCGGGGAGCCGCAGGTGTTGAAGCGGAGGGATGTTAGCCGGTTGCTGGTGAGCCAGGCAAGCATTTTAAGCAGAGAAGAGATCTGATAGATTGGGTTTTAGAAGCCTAAACTCTTAACAGAGTTTGAGAAAGCATCTGTAGTAGTTTTGGTGAGAAATGATTTCATCCACAATTGTGGCAGAAGGGAGAGTTAGGAGAAACTGATACTTTGTTCACATTTTCCTTTTATAACAATGCTGGGTGTTAAAATTGCCTTTAAAAAGAATTGGATACATAGTCCTCATGGCTGTGTGGTGGACAGCCATCTGTCTGTGAGGTTCGGTTTCTAGCCTGTTTTCCTGAGTGGCTGGTACACCATATGATTTCCTGAAAGGGAGGTCTGGGAAAGCCTCTCTTCTCTATTAAAGGGGTCCTGGCTCTGGGGTCCCAGAATCTGTTTACTGTTGGGGACCAGAGAGACAGGCATGACTAGGGAGCTAGAGAAAAGGGCCCGCCCTTTCTGCACCAGGCCTGTCCTTCCCACCAAGGAGAAGCAGCGGGGGTTCTGTGGGGTGGGATGTTCTCACCTGGGAAGCTTTTGGGGATGACTTGTTGCCTTGCTTCCAACTGTTGTGTGCCCCTCCTGGGAGCACTGCTGTTGATTCTGTAACATGAAGCTTTGCTTCCTCTCCAGCCTGGGCCCTGCGTAAAGGGTTTTCTGTGAGAACGTGTGACTGGGGAGAATGTGGGCATCACGAGTCCCATCTACACCAAAGCAAGCTTGGGACGGGAGGCATGGCTGGGGAGGGGCTGGCCTTACCTTCTGGGGGGCGGAGGGCTAATCTCCATAGCTCATTGGCAGTTCTGCCTCTGTACAGAGCATGCCGGGATTTCCTCCCAGCTGTTTTACATCATGAAGATTTGTATGTTGGGGAAATTCCAGGGCACAGCTGCAATTAATCTGCTGCACAGTCTTCAAGCTCAGCCGGGATTCTGTAGGACTGAGTCTCCGCCTCTCTTCAGGAAAAGGGGCTCTGGCTCCTGTGAGAGCACCCTTCACAGGGGCCCTTCCCTCACCCTGAGTCCAGCATAAGCAGCCCACCTGGCCAAGTGATCACCCCAAGGAGAGCACTGGGGGTTCCCCAGAAATGAACCCAGAACATTAAGTAAAAGGGAAAGAGCACCCCTTATAAATATTAAAGCCAAAATAACATCAGTAGCAACATTTGATAAAGATGTCACAAAGAAAAGAAAACCTTTGTTCAATCTTAGGAATGTAGAAGTAAAAATCTCAAAATACTCATGGTTAGCATTCCACAGTCTAGTACGTGAACAAACAAGCCACCGTGACCAAATAGGGTTTACCTAGGAAACGCAAGGATACTTTAGTGTAAGAAAAGCCATCACTATGTCTACGTCTCATGACTGCGTCAAATAAATGACATGACCGTTTTAGTAGATACTGAGAGAATTCTACACTCTTCCAGTGAAAACGATTTAAAAATAGGAACAGAATCATCCTTCCTTAGCAAGGTCTAAACCACAGCCGCACTCTACTTAAGTGCGAACTACAATAGCACAATTTCTCCAAGCATGTTCCATGGAACCCCTGTTCCCCAAAAGAGTTTCCCAGGTTCAGTGAGATTGGGAAACTGTGTATCCATTCTGTCACAGAGAGTCACAACACACAGTAGCATATTAAGCAGCATATATAAATCAAGGATGGTATTACTCACCATTTAGGTAGGTCTGGTGTTTTCTTTTTGTTTTTGAGTATCAGAGAGAACAGTTATCCCACTGGTGGCATCCCATAAGTGGTGGCCATTGCCACTGCTTGGTCATCAGTTGCATTGATACCACATAGGTCCCATGTTTTACATTCCAAAGAACATCCTCCAGGAGAGAGGTAGGTGTAGCTGGACCATTTCTACTATGTGCTGCAGTCTGGACATGATGCACGGGTCAGAGCCAGTCATGGCCACTTGGATGGAGCCCAGACTGGTCTTGGAGAAACCAGTAGTTGTAATTTGCCCACGTGCCATTACTACACGAAGAATCTAGACTCAGCCACGTGTCTCTTAATCCCCAAGGACATGCACCCACCAATGAGTGATTCCCCCAGGGGTGATTGTGGGCCTGATTCACATGAGAATTACAACCAAGAAGAGCTTTATTTCTACTAAACATTGTGCAGGGCCTGCCCTAGCGATTCAGAACTTCCCAACCACCTCCAAGTTTCTGGTGCCGAGATGTGGGAGGAGAACAAGGGGTGTTGCTGGCTCCTCTGCCCTAGTTCATGGTTCTGGGAAGCTCAGCTGTCCCTTTAGAATTCCCCTTTCCCTCAGAACTGCAATCCAGAGGCTTTCCGTGGCTAAACTACAGGGGGGCTCCACCCTGACCTTCACTTGTTTTAAAATCTTGAAAATACAGAAAAGTACAAAAGTAGAAGTGACAGTCTTTTATTACCCTACCTCCCAGAATGCATTTCTCTCTGCACACATGCACACCCCCGCCCCCCGCCGACACACACACACATACACACACCCAGGATAGGATGGAACTGGGAACAATGTACATCTGCCCACCTCTGACTGATCTGTAAGGGACCAGACTTCAGTGGTGGACAAGGCTAAAACGGCTAAAGATTTCCACTCATCTTCCAAGCTTCCAGGTCTCGATTGAATCGGTGAATGAGAGTGGACTGTAAAAGGAGAAGAGGCCAATGGGGTCGTCTCCTCCCACCAGAAGTCCAGACATCTCGGAAGGCAGGCGAAGTGCCAAACACATGATAACCAAAATGATAGCTCCTACTGAAAGTCCTTACTGTGTGTGTGTGTGTGTGTGTGTGTGTGTGTGTGTGTGTGTATGTTTACCTCGATAGCCCCAGTACCAAGGCAGATAGACAATCATGCAACTCATAACATATTGGGTACCAGCTCCTCAGCCATGAGAGCAGTGGTTCTTATCAGGGAACAATTTTGTCCCTCCAGGAGACATTTGGCAAAGTCTGGAGACATTTTTGGTTATCACAAATGGACAGGAGAGTGGAGGCTACTGGCATTTAGTAGGTGAAAGCCAAGGATGCTGCTAAACATCCTACAATGCACAGGACAGCTCCCACAACAAAGAATTGTCTGGCCCAAAATGTCAATAGTGCTGAGGTTGAGAAACCCTGCGCTAGAATTCTACAAGCCTCTATGCCTGACAACACATATTCTACAAGCCTCTATGCCTGACAACACATATAAGGTCAGCTGATAAGATCTAAAACTCTAACATGTCCCAAACTAGGACTCAGACTTTTTCGGGCCACCCCCATATGATGTAAGAACATCTTTGGCAAGCCAGCGAGAATGAAGAATGATCAGTGTTTATTTTTATGACTCTAAATAGGGAATCGGATGCTGGTAAAGATGATGGATTTTAGGAGCCCTCTATTGTGTTTCAAGGGGAGTGGATGGGTGACACTTCTCTTTAGCACCTAATTTTGTGATTGTAGTTCAACTTTAAAAAACAAACAGAAGCATTAGGGTTGTTGTTTCTAGAGAAATGAGTGTGATGTTTAGCACTCAAGTGTAAGCTCTGGCCACCTCAGATGTACACCTCAGGAGTACATTGATGTATAGTCTTCATTCAGCTTCTGAGCGGCCAGCTCTGTTTGAGGCAGAAAAGGAGAGAATAAAGCCCATCGAAGCAAAGAAAAGGCCAGGAGGCGAGGGTGGGGTGTTTAAGAAGATGGTGTCATGAAAAGTTTTATGACTCATGTTGTAGTGAAAAGTGTGGGATTTGAAGTTGAGAGACCTCGGCTCCAGCTCCAGCTTTCATAAAGTTAGACAAGTCATTTACCCTGTATATTTACCTCCATTAGTTCATCTGAAAATTTGAGACCATCATCCTTACTTGTCATAGCAGGGTAACCATGAAGATTAACCTAAGTTTTGTGTGTGAAAATACTTTGAAAACTGCCAGTGTAGCACAAATGCTGTTATTCACTGAGGGAATTAGTTTTAACTAATGATACCAATGTTTGTCAAGTACTTTCTTAACTTGCCAGAAGCCTTTAAATCCCATTCAGGCTCTGGGTAGAAAAAGAGATAGGTGGGGGTGGGAAGGGAGGAAGAAAATAAGATCCTCAGAGGAAGGGATAGAGTTGAGACTCCATATAAGGGGGTGCAGGGTACCAGAGGACCCCGAGTGGAAAGACTGTCCATATTCATGGGGCCCCTGATACCCTTTCATTCCCACCTCCCAGGTCTCCCACAGCCAGGCCTGCTCAGCCCATCCCACCTCCTGTCTGTGCCTCTTGCTGGCCCTTGGTAGATGTGTCCTTGGGTTGCTCTTCTTGCCTGCGGATGCCTATCTGAAAGCCCAGCCCTTGCCTTCTCAGTCAATTTTTACGGTTGATGAAAAGGAAAGGGGCTTTCTGGCACAGAATCCATCCTACTTTCCTGATCCTGTGCACGTAGCTCAAGGCCAAATCATGACTTTTTCCTCTGAAATTGTATGACCAGAGCAAGGGATGACTCAAAGATTTCTTTCTGTCTCTCTGTATGAAACTCTTTCCATTAGATTTAATTTTCAAAGTAGCCTCAAGGATTCTGCAGTCTGCATAGCTGGTCTGCTGCCAGAAGCACCAAATCAGTGTTGACACTAAGACAACATGTGTGCTTTTGTTCATGGCAAAAACTAATGGCTTGCTTATGAAAATTATAGCTGTCTTTTATCAAATGTCTCTCACATGCAAAGCACCGTGTTCGATACTTGACATTGTCCCTAATCCTTCTAACAACATGTAAAGTTAATGATCATAGCCTTGCCTTACAGATGAAGAAACTGAGACTCAGAGTTAAGATGCTTGTCTGGGGTCACAAGCCTACACCGGCAGAATGAGAACCCAAACCCATGAGGGCTTAGGTCCAGAGCCCAGGCGGCCCCTCCCAGTGCCCTCACTGCTGTCCAGGCTCTTGCCAAAGACTGCCATGCTGGGATTAAGAAGGAGCTTTTCGTTTAAAGAAAGTGTGTGTGTGTGTGTGACTTACTGTTTAGTTTGGATTTTCTGCAGTAATACATGGGAAAAGGCAGGGTGTGTCGGATTATCTTTTTAAGGTTGAGAAACACTAATGAAGTAAAAGTTCAGCACCCTTGAGAATGAACAGATATTACCCGTGACCCTGCAAGCGTCAGGCAGATGGTTTTTATTCATTCATTCACCAGATACTTCTGGAGAGACTGTTTCTTAGGGAGCACCGTGTGTGATGTGGTGAGAGATGGAAATGAATGGTGCGGGATCGCCATCTGGGAGCCTTTGCTCCCTCGATGACTGACCCCTGCTTGTCCTGTGACTGCAGCGGACTTGACTCTCACCAACAGGTTCTCTAAATACTTTGGTCGCTTGTCGGGTTGTGTGTGTTGCCCCAAAATGACGGAGGGGGCTGGTGGTGGTAGTGGCGATGATACATGTATGCTCTACACCATGACGACTATCTGGACATGGCCCAATGAGGAGCGTGTGCCGTCAAAGGGAACCACGTCCCTAACTCACCAGTAGCCCAGCTGCAGGGCTTCCCTCTGCTCTCCCAGACGCACGAGGCCTCATCTCACCAGCTGCTTTGTGTTTTCTGTCCCCTGTACAGTACCTGCAGATGAAATGGCCCCTCCTCGATGTCCCCTCCAGCGCCACAGTCAAGGACACCCGATCACCGTCCCCAGCACACTTGGTAAGTGTTTCTCCTTAAAGTGCTGAAGGGACACTGTTGCTCACCTTGTCCATGTCACCGTCTCCGCTCCGTCCTCCCGAGGCTGCTGGGGTCTAGTGGCATTGCTTCCACGTGTGAGCATGCCGAGCGGTCAGAGGTGTAGCAGTTAGGTTGTGCACTCCCCCCCACGCCTTCCACCTCAACACACACACACATACCACCTGGGATGCTGTGTGGTCGAAAGTACTGCGGGACCCTGGCTGGTAAGCCCGGGGCTTCCCGCGCTGCCGGAGCCCCTCTGTGGGCAGCGGCATCTCCTCTCTCTCTCTGTCAGAGCTCGTTCGGCTTCCGCTTCTTCCTCGGAGCTGCAAGGCAACTGTTAGAGAGGCTCTTTAGTACAGGATGTTCTAGCAAAGAATGAATTGAAACGTGTGCAGACAAAAACCTCGCGGGGCAGCCGAGGCTCTTCTGCCAAGCCCTGCAGCACCACGGGCTTCAGGGCAACGGGGAGTCCACATGGTCTTGGGGGGCAGGGGCAATGGGGCCCAAGCAGGTCTTCGTACCACCTCAGGACTTGCAACAGATTGAAATTGAGAGTAAATAAGAGATGATCCTGGAACCTTGCATTTCCCTTTCCTGGACTTTTCTTAAGAGGTTGGGGCAGCCCTTGCCTTAGGACTATACACCGCACAAGCTAACTGGTGCTACTCCATGTACAGTGAGTCTCAGAATTATAGGAGGTGCAGCTAGAAAGAGCCCAGCTGGCACAACCTAATCATTTACAGACAAGGAGACCTGGGAATGCGCGTTTTTAAAACTTTATTGTGGAAAATTTTGCCTCTTCCCTCCACCCATACTCCCCCTCCCACCACACTACGTTGTTTTTACAGCAAATCCCAGACACGTTATTTCATCGTATTCAGGACATTTTAAGATATCTTGATAGTACTCTTCATTATAAGCTTAGAGTCTAGTTGAAGAGAAAAAAGACATAGAAAGATAAATAATGGCGTGGTGGCCCTTTTTGATTTTCAGTGATCATGAGACCGCTTATAGGAGCAGAGCCCTGGGCAGTTTACAAAGCAATGTCATGTGTAGTCATCAGATGACTGTCACAGCCACCTATTGGGGAGACGGGAGGAGACTGCTATTTCACACAATCTGTGGGAGAGACCAGTGACTGTGAGTGGCAGGACCGGCCGTCCAGTGCAGGCTGCCCCTGAGAGGTTCTGTGGCCGGTCACTAATACGTGAGCATTCCGTTGAACAAGCACCCCAGGAATAGACCCGGGTGGTGACTGTCCCTCCAGATTCTCATTTCCGATGGCCAAACATGAGGTACAAATGCCCTCTAGTGGCATGAGTCTCTCACGGTGGAGAACGTGGCATCCCACATCTACCTGCCACAAACCTGGCTTGTCTCCTCCCAGCATAGCTCTCTTTTAACTGTTTCAAATTTTTGCTGGCCCCCACCCATCCTGTGGCATCCTGTGGCATCCCCCAGCCCACTCCAGCAGACTCTGAGATGGCAGGGCCCTCTCTCCTCTCTTCCCTCCACATACCATCTCTGTGCATATGGTCTAAATTCTCTATCTACTTTTAGAGGAAGTGAGGTCCCTTCAAAAAGTCTCTTTAACATTTCTTGTAATACATGTGCTAGTTTTGACTTGAAATTCTACAGGTTGGGAAAAGAACACCATTTTCAGTTTTCAAGTCTGAGCATCTCATTCTAACTTCTGAGATACATGTATGTGTAGGAGCAAAACCTGAGACACCCCGGGAGGGGTGTATGTGTTGGAGGCTGTGGGTTTGAATCCCAGCTCCACCTCTTTCTGTTTTGTGCAGCTTCAGGCAAATTACTTCATCTCTCTTTGCCTCGGTTTCCTCATCTATAAAATGAGAATTTGAAGAGGACTTGACCTCATAGAGTTGTGTGAAAATGAGCCAGTGAATTGCAATAAGTTTAGAATTATGCCTAGAGGAAAGTAAGCCCTCGGTAACTATTCCTTACTACTATCACCACTACCACCTAAAATACCATTTAATTATCAGACTCAGAGATGACGAGGTCCTGAATTGGGTGCCAGATCAAATGGACAGATTGCAAAGGTAACAGAGATAATGAGCCTGTAGAATTTAGCATCTAACTCCCGAGGATATGATTTAATTGGTCTAGGGCGGGGCTGGTATCTTAGTGTTTGAAGCTCCCCAAGAGATTCTAAGGGATAGCCAGAGTTGAGAATCATCACCCTAATTGTAAACCGGAAGCAAAAGAGGAAAGAGTTCTAGAGATGAGCCCAGTGTACTAGGTGCCGATTTCTCTGGGCTACAGGTAGAAGCAGGACCTGAAGGTTGCCGAAGTAGTCAAAGAGGTTTGGACACTGGCTTTCTTATTAGAAAAATGGAAATACTTGATTACGAAATTTATTTTAGAATCATGAGCAAAATATTCTGAGAAGTTTTGCCCTGGGAGAAAGGCAGATGAAGGAAACAGTCTGCATACTTGCAGAGATTTAGTGAGTCAGGTCCAAGCTGCCTCTTAAGGAGATTTGTGTAAACAAGTCGTAACCGGGCCAGGGTGGGGATGGAGTTAAGTGTCATTACTGCTTGGATTTTACGCCTTCAAAATAAGCTGTAAAAACTGAACAACAAGGACGTTTTATATTTTATATGTAACCCCTCACCATGGCCACATGTGCCCAGCACCTGTCTGTCCCTCCACTCTCTCCCTGGAGCACTGTGCCCAGCATGCAAAACAAATATACACACCTCCAGAATATAATCAACTCAAAGATAGGACTTACATCTGTTTTATTCACATTTGTTTTACCCGGCACCTGTCATAATGTCTGGCTCAGAGTAGATATGCAAGGAGCATTTGTTGAATAAATGGAAGAAAAAGTGGTCTGGGGAAAGATTGATATACCGCTTCTAAAACCACTCTCTACCCTTGGATCCAGTCCCTCTTGTCATTCAGGATTTTTTTAAATTAAATCTTTTTTAAACCATAAAAGTAATGCACGTGCGTGTAGAACACGGGAAAACGCCAGAGTGCACAGAAAAAGACCTATAACCCCACGACACACAAACATTTTGTTATATAGCATTTCCATCTTGTTTCTGTGTGTGCATGTGTGCTTGCGCCTGTAACTTGTTTTCTAGATGATGATCGAATGCGTTCTTTTAATAACAGTAAGCACCCTGTTTCAACTTTAAGCTTTAGGTCACTCTCAGAAGCAAATTGCAGAACTTCGTGTCCAATGAGCGATGCCTTGAAACCCTCTTAAAGGAAGACTGTCTTGCTGCTCCGCCTTTGAGCTGAGAAGCCTGACTGCTTAGCATGCCACTTCTCAAGGAAAACATTGATTGGGGTTTCCCTTTTAAAATTATAGTCATCATCTTCTCATCGGTATGCCTGTATAGACACAAAAACCTCCAAAACGCATTACATAACTGTTACTGTTCTGTTCTACCTCCAAAAATGATTTCAGTTCTTATACAGTATTGACTTTAATTTAGATAGCATTTTAAACCTCCAGGAAATTACAAGATTAATACAAGGAATTCCCATGTACATTTCATCCAGATTCAGAAATTTTGCCCCATACTTTGTTCTCTTTCTCTGCGCATGTTCTCTTTCTCTCTGAGTGCTTGCTCGCTCCCTCTCTCTCTCTCTCTCCCTCCCCCTCCCCCCACACACGGTTTTCTTTAAAACAATTTGAGAGTAAGTTGGAGACACTGTGCCACTTTACCCCTAAATACTTCAGATACGTTTCCTAAAAAGAAAGACATTATCATTATCTTACAGTGACCACAGTACAGTTATCAAAATCAAGAAATTAACATTTCATATTATTATCTAACTCACAGTATATATTCTAATTTTGGTAAATGTCCCATTAATTGTTTGTCAGAGCCATGTGTTTTACCCTGGTCCAGAGTTCAGTCTGAGATCACACATTGCATTTAGTTGCCGTGTCTCTTTAGCTTCCTTTAGTCTAGCAGAGTTTCCTTGCCTTTGTCTTTTATGACCTTGACATTTTTTGAGAAGTACAGACCACCTATTTTGTAGAATGTCCCTCAATTTGGATTTATCTGATGTTTCCTCGTGGTTAGATTCAGGCTGTGTGTGTTTGGCACGAACACCGCTGCACCGATGTTGTGTGTCCTCTTTTCATCACGTCGGGGAGGCAGGCCTGTGGTGTTCGTTTGTTCTAGTATTGGTGCTGTTAGCTTTGATCATTTGGTTCAGGTGGTGTCTGCCATGTTTTTCCGCTGTGAAGTTATTTTTTTCCCTTTGTAATTAATAAGTGCTTTGTAGAGAGAGGCTTCGAAGCTATGTAAATGTCCTCTTTCTCATCAAATTTTCACCCATTAGTTTTGCAAGGCATTGTTGATTATCTACCTCCATCATTCCTTTTGTTAGTTTCTGCTATTGAGGTTTATTTAGTTTTAGGGAATTCTTACTCGTATCTCCCAGCTCATTAATCTTAGTATAGAGCCGAATGGACATGGTGGCAAGTCACCAGTCTACAAATAGAATTCCCGAAGAGACTAAAACAGGTGAAAATGAAGGAAGGCAGTAAGAGGTGATAGTTAAACTGGGCTTTAAGAACAGAAACTTGAATTCATAGAGCTCTCACCAGAATTCTACAAAGTAAATGAAAATTGACATTCACCTAGACACCTCATAGGTGTGATGGGCTCAATTCAACTATTCGAACTACAAAAGTTTAAAACTTTTTTCCTACAAGCATCTATATAGGGGGCGGAAAAAGAAGGCCAGTGCCAAAGGAACAAAAATAAAGCTAACCTCAGGGTTTTCTTCTGCCATCTTTAATGCCAGCAAACAGTGGAAAAGGGAAAGCTTTGATCAGGAAAGATTTATCTCAAGATAAATCAAAAATCATTTCTCCTTGAAGCCTTCCCTGGACAACCTGTGTGATTTATAACCCACTCCCCCTCATTTCTTATCTGACGTAGTTTTTCTCCTTAACATTTATCGCTATTTAATATATTATTTATTTATTTTGTTTATTGCCTGTCTCTCTGCCTAGAATGTAAGTACCACGAGGACAGGTATTTTTATCTAAACAGACAAGATTCTCTAGTGTATTCACATGATCTAAAACATTGCCTTGCACATAGTAGATACAACATAAATACTGTTCTTATTATGATGATCTGTATTTTTTTTCTCTATTTTAAAAAAAATTTTATTGAGGTATAATTGACATACAACATTGTTAGTTTCAGGTGTACAGTGTAAGAGTTCAATATTTGTATATACTGCAGAATGATCGCAATAAGTCTGATTAACATCTGTCACTATACATATGTATGTTAAACAAAAACTTTCACAACCTAGAGCTTTTCTGAAAGAAAGGGTTTATGGAGCCACATACTAGCCAGAAAAGGATGGGGATCCTGGAGCATGCAGTCCAATCCCTCAGCAGCAGGGCTAGATGGAGAAGACAAACCTGTCCACCATCCTGGGGTTGACAGGGCTCTTTTATATATTAAGTTTGGAGATGAGAGTTGTTTTCAAAGAATTTACATCTGCTGTAGATAAAAGAGGTGAGAGAAGGTGAAGCAGGGCTGGTTCTGGGATAGGTACATAATCCATAAGGAGGAAGTGTTTGCTCCTTTGGATTGGTTGTTGGCAAAAGCCCAGAAAGTCCATGTGTAAACAAGAAGCAGAGGCTCTGGTGGTCAGCTACTTGGCTATTCTCTCCAGATAATCGTGAAATAGCCACCTGGAAGTTAATTCAAAGTTTTAGCATACATTCAGGAATGTGTGCGGTCTTTGTTGGTTTGGGCCTGCAGTTGTTAACTGATTAACTTTCTCTGTCTCTTCCTTCCACCCTCGGGCCTGTGTAATTTAACTTAGGATGTGTCAGAATTTTTTTCTTGTCACATAGGTACGGAATTTATTTCTAGTAATGAAAACTCTTAACATCTACTCTCTTAGCAACCATTAAATACACAAATATGTATATTCCGTGCAGCCAGGTACTTAAGCAGTTCAGCCACGTTATATCCGAGACCCAGGTTCTTACCATGTCTGCTTTTGGTACCTGTGGTGTAGACAGTCTCCACATTTACCCAATAAATGAAAGTGTGGATTTCCACTTCTCTCAGTAGAGGAAAATTCTGTATAGGAGACATATGTTCAAATTTCCTTTCCTTAATAGGATGACAGCATCAGTAAAGAGCTTATATTTTGCCTTTAAAGAGATATTTGTTAGAAAGGGTGTGGAGGGTGTGTGTGTGTGCAGAGAGAGATTTGGATGGTATGTGTTTTTTCAGCTTCAATTAAGTTCCTGTTCGCCTCTGCTTCAATTATTTGTAAATCCTTTGACCTTATTTTCTACACCAGCCAACCAGCCAGCTCCCTCTGGAATATTCTGCTAATTTCCAGAGAGATACGGGGGTAACTTGGAGACAGCTGTCCAGAAAAGAGTGAGGAGTCCAGAAACTGTGGCATATAAGGAAAATAAAGAGAAGGCCTTAGGAAACAAAATAGCTATCTTCCAATTCTTTATGAGTTCTCATTAGATAGAGAGAATAGTTATCGAAGTGATGTGCCAGTGTTTGGTGATAGGAAGGAAACATCTAAGGAATTTCAGTTTAAAGAATTTCTAGGACCTAGAATGAAATACATACAAATAAAGTTGTCATCTCTCCAAGAAGCTTGAGCAGTTAAACTGATTGATCATATCTAAAAAGGAGTGCAGACACAAGATGTTCTATCAAGGTATGGTGGGGAGGGGACACTGTCACTTATGTGTGTTAATCTAAAAACATTACGAAGAAATTAACCTTTACCGCATGGACCAGGAGGGGATCAATTATAGGAATTTAACTTATTGTTGGCTTTCAGTGCATTGCAGCATAGTTCAGCTTACCTGCGCCCAGCTACATGGATTTCAGATTACTTAGTTTTACTAAATTAACCCAAAAGGAAATGTGTCAGTAGTTTTGAAAGATTCCTACAACAAACCTTAGAATGAAAATAACTGCTAATAACAGCACAAACCCAAAAGAACATGGCAAAACTGACACTTTTTATTGGTTGAGTTGCATGATCAAAAAATTTAGAGACCCCTGGCCTCTCTGATTATCTGTCCCAGATGTTAGAATCAGAGTTGCAACTGGAGCCTGAAAGTCCTTGGAAATGCTCATTCTTTTATAGTTGAGCATTCTCAGCAAACATCCTAGCCTTGCAGGGACCAGGTTCCCTTCTGGCCTCTGACAACTTTAGATCCTACCCTTTTCCTATGGCTATTAAAATGCTGTGAGTGGGCTGATGTTTTAGGAACAATTCCGGTTTCCTTTTTTCCCCAAGCCTTGTGTTTAAGCGTAGTCCCTTGAAAAAAGTTCTGATCGCCAAAAAAGAAGGTTGCCTTTATCGGTAAATAAACAATTGAAGGCAGATAGAACAGATTTCGTAAATATATAAAATCAGACGTAGTTAGCGATCCAATGAAATTCTGAGTATCTTTTCCTAGGCAGTCTGTTGGCTGCTTTGTGAGTGATGTTATAAAGTGAAGGCACCTCTCTTTGCCTGAGCTACAAATCCTTATCCTTCTGATCTCTGAAATCAGGGTCAGGAAGAAAATAGTATAGTAAGTGAACAATAGGAGCAAGGAGGCTTTGTGAGGGCCTCAAACTAGTAGCTGAGAGAAGCAGCTGGAGGAGAGCGACAAGGCCTTGCAGAGAGCAATTCATGGAGAGGTGGCTGCTCGGTCTGCGGTGGAGCTTGAAAGTAAGTCCTAAACAGTGAGAGAGATGATACATTGCTTCCTCGGGGATCGGAATTTAAAGGACTTTGGATTGGATGAACTCTAGAAGCAGACTGAAGTAGGTGAGAAACACTTGATGTAAGAAAGAGTTGGGTGGGCTTAACTGGACAGAAGGATTTAGATCCAGAATGGCTCTGAGATGCTCTTCTTTGGTAAATCGGGACTCTGCTGCCTTGCTGAGTGAACACTCGTGCCTTCTCTGGTGCATGCTGTTGGTACTGGGGTTATTCACTGAGAGTGGTAGGGTGGTTCCCAGCATTCGTGCCCTGGGCCTGAGATTATACTGTGGACATATTGCCCCTGAAGACAGCTGAGGAGTAAAAGAGCAGGAATTTCTATCGGGATAGTACCTTCCAAGGAGAGTCTTCCCTGAGTCAGCCCCAAAGAGCTGTTCTTGCCTATCAACCCAGGCCACATCTTCCCAGAGTGACTAAGGAAAAGTTTACCTTCCTCTTTCTGTGAACCCGGCTCCTCCCAGTCCATTTTCTGGACAATGATGCCACCTACTGGGAGCCAATAATAACTCAAAGCATTTAAGTAAGGATACCTACATTTTCAAATATGACTCACATTTTCCTGCTTCATACTTGACTCCACCTGTTATTCAGTGCTGTTTGCCACCTCCTGATGAGGCCAAACTCAAGAGCACATAGGCAGTTGAGATTTCATAATACTATTAAGTGTTTTTAAATGAATATATATATACACTTGATATATGTATATATATCAAATCATCACATTGTACACTTTAAATATATTAAAATTTTGTCAGTTATGCCTCAATAGAGCTGAAAAAACCTTTTAATTAAAAAAAGATGGCTATAGTCCAGTCAAAATGGCAGAGTAGTTAACCGTTGTGCTTGCCTCCTTTTACGACCATGTCAAAATTACAACTAACCTACTGAAAAACCACTCTTGAGAGTCGCCTAAAGTCTAGCTGAAGAGAAGTCCTATAACTAAGAACATAGAGAAGAAGCCACCTGGAGACTGGTAGGGCAGAGATGCAGAACGGATTGGCCCCACACCCACGTGTGCAAATGAGAATGGGAGGGATATCTCGGCTCCCGAAGTCCCCCCTGAGGAGTGAAGAAGCATCCCAGCCACACATCAGGTTCCTCAGCCTAGTGTTTCAGTGCCAGGAAGAAAAATTTCCACAATTTCTGGCTGTGAAAACCAGTGGAAATTACAGCTGACTAAGACGGAAGGCAGTGGGGGTCTCAGGCGTTCCTCCTAAAGGACCCCGCACACAGACTTGCTCACTGACAGACTCATTGGCTCTGAGCTCCAGAGCTGGGGCAGCAGCCCAAAGAGTGCTGGGAACATATGGAGGGCAACTGAATTGTCTGGCTTCAAAGCGAGGGCTGGAGAGGCAACTATCTTCCAAACAAAAGTACTAGCAGAAGCCACCATTCCTTTGTTGAGTCCTCCCCGCTCCCAGTGGGCAGATGCAGGGGGTACCATAACTGAGTCTCCATTAATATGGCTAACACCATTAGCCCCACCCTGGTGTTCCCTGAGACCTTGCCCCGCCCAACTTGTGTGCCCACCTAAGCTGCTTCCAGTGATTTTTCCATACAAATGGCCTTCATTGGCACATGCTACAGACTTTCATAAAATCTCTCAAAAGTTTGCAAACCCAGATACGCAGTATTTGGCCCCTGTGTACCCCGTACCTCTTGCTAAGCAGGTCCCAGCCCAGAACTAGTGACAGCTAGCCTCGGTTCACAGCTTAGCCTCTCCTAGGCACCTCCAAGCCCAGCACGAGTGGCAACTATCTGCTGATCACTTTGTAACTCATACCAAGTGGCCCCAACCAGGACACAGGCAGCAGCACAGAGCCCCTCCCAAGAGGCCCCAGAACCAGCACACCTGGTGGCCAGCTTCAGACCACACCAAAGGTACCACCCAAGCACCTCCACAAAAGACACACCCAAGGGGCAGACTGGGCTGACACCAGAGCCCAGCTGAAGCCAATCCTGCTCTGTAGGGTCAGCCCCTGCACAACAGCTCCTCAACTGTAGTCATGGCCAGTCCTCAAAACCAATCAGACTGGGGGTCAGTCCTTTCCATTGACTTGCAAACAGCAACCAAGGCTCAACTACAATAAGAGAACATAGAACCCACACAGGGACACACCTGGAACACCCGGCCAAGTTGACCAGGAAGATTGTACCACTGGGCTCCACAGGACGCCTACTACATAAGGCCACTCTACTAAGACTGGGAGACATAACAGCTCTACCTACTACATAGAAACAAACGCAGGGAGGCAGCTATAATGGGGAGATTAGGAAACATGTCCCAAATGAAAGAACAGAACAAAGTTCCAGAAAAAGAACTAAACAAAATGGAAACAAGCACTCTACTAGATATAAAGTTCAAAACACTGGTAATAAAGATGCTCAGTGATTTCAGTGAGAACTTCAATAAAGAGATAGAAAACATAAAAATAGAGATAGAAAATATATAAAAGAGCCAGTCAGAAATGAAGAATACAATAAGTGAAATAAAGAATACATTAGATGGAATCAATAGCAGATTAGATGAAGCAGAGGATCGAATTAGTAATTTGAAGATAAGATAGCAGAAAACATTCAATCAGAAGAGCAACAAGAAAAAAGAATACAAAAAAATGAGAATAGTTGAAGAGGCCTCTGGGACATCAAGCATCCCAACATTCTCATAGGGGTACCAGAAGGAGAAGAGAGAGAGCGAAGAATTGAAAACCTATTTGAAGAAATAATGATGGAAAACTTTCCTAACTTGGCAAAGGAAATAGATGTACAAGCCCAGAAAGCGGTGAGTCACAAACAAGATGGACACAAAGAGACCCACACCAAGACACATCATAATGAAAATACAAAAGTTAAAGACAAAGAGAGAATTTTTAAAGCAGCAAGAGAAAAACAATTAGTTACCTACAAGGGAGCTCCCATAAAACTGTCAGCTGATTTCTCAACAGAAACTTTGCAGGTCAGAAGGGATTGGCATGAAATAGTCAAAGTGATAGCAAGGACCTGTGACCAAGATTACTCTACGTAGCAAAGCTATCACTTAGAGTCAAAAGACAGATAAAGAGCTTCCAGACAAGAAAAAGCTAAAAGAGTTCATCACCACCAAACCAGTATTATAAGAAATGTTAAAGGGGCTTCTTTAAGAAGAAGGAAAAAAATAAAAATACGTGAATAATAAAATGGCAATAATTATGTATCTATCAACAATTAGTTTTGATGTAAATGGATTAAGTGCTCTGATCAAAAGACTTAAAGTGGCCAAATGGATATGAAAACGAAACCCTTACATATGCTGTCTACAAGAGACTCACTTCATATCAAAAGACATATTGGAAACAAACAAAAAAGCTAGGGTAGCAATACTTTTCCCAGACAAAATAGACTTTAAAACCAAGGCTAAAATAAGACAAAGAAGGACCCAGTAATCTCAATTCTGAAGAAACCCAAACAATACTTCAAAGGAACATGTGCATCCATATGTTCATTGCAGCATCATTTACAACAGCCAAGACATGGTGGCAACCTGGGTGTCCATCAGTGGATGAGTGGATAAAGAAGAGGTGGTGTCTATATATAATGTAATATTACTCAGCCATAGAAAAGAATGAAATCTTGCCAACTGCAATAACATGGATGGACCTAGAGGGTATTTTGCTGAGTGAAGTAAGACAAAGACAAACGTCATACGATTTTGCTTATATGTGGAATCTAGAGAACAGGATAAATGAACAAAACTGAAACAAGCTCATAGGCACACAGAGCATTTTGATGTTTGCTGGATTGAGGCGGGTGAGGAGATTAAGAGGTAAAAATTGGTAGTTACAAAATAGTCATGGGGATGTTATAAAGTATAACCGGGGGAATATAGTCTGTAGTATCGTAATAACTATGTATGGTGTCAGGTGGGTACTGGATTTATGGGGGTGATCACTCTGAAGTTGTATAAATGTCTAATCACTGTGTTCTACACCTGAAACTAAGATAATATTGTATGTCAATTATAATTGAAAAATATAAAAATTTGTTTAAATGGCTATAAATTATGTAACTAAATGTAAATTTAAAACATGCACAAGACGTCTAAGTGAATGGAGATTTACCAAAATGATAAGTGTGACTGGTTTAGGCTACTGTGACTGTTTTCTAAATGCTTTATAACATAGTTTTTATTTCTTTCTTAGAAAAATTGTGTTCATCATAAGTATATATTTTAAGAGACAATTAAAGTTGGAAAATACAGAAATGGAGACAAAACAAAATCACCGATAGCTCCACCACTGAAACATACCTACTGTTTACATTTTAGGATGCTGCTGTTATTAGTCTTTTTTTTTTTTATCATGGAGTTTATGTGGTTTTTTAATTGTAATCATTCTTTGTAATTCTTTTATCATTTACTATCACTCTAGTAATAACTCTATGGCTTTTATAATACCGAAAATCACCCTTTAGACAAAGCTGTTTCCAGGAAACCCCAGTGTATCATTTAAATAAACCAAGTTCCTAGAAATCTGACTTTAAAATAACTTTTATATTTTATTTGTGCTATATGTTCATGTACATGGAGACATCTTCAAAAGGGAACAGATGAAAACAATAAGAAGGAAAGAAAATAACTTTAGAATTAGAATTTTTTTTATGCAACATCAAACAAGCATATTGGGAGGTGATAGGAAGTTTTTCAAGGCAGGTACTTGCAGAGCCCAGCCAGGTGCCAGCGCCACCTAGTGGTTTTAGTTCAGAACGGTTTGTATTCTCTGCCCTACATCTGTGGATCTGGAAGCAGAAGCCCTGGGTTCTGGGCCTTTCTCCAGGACTCTGCCTGTGCTTACGCTCCCAAAGATGTAACACTGACTACTGTCAGCACACAGATACCTAGGAAGTGTACAGATCGAAGTTTGCATTATATGCACCGAATGGGCACCATCTCAGAGTTAAAAAGGGCTCGTAGAATCTATAAAATGTAAAGTTCAAACTGTGAGACAGCATTTGGATCTCCAGCCCTTGGGCTGCCTCCAAATCATCATTCTTTTTACAAATCTCTTTGTTAAATAAATCTCTTCTCTATGTGTAATTCATTTAGCTTATTTTTTTTTTAAAGTGTATGTTATTCCTTTCTCTCTGACCAAGATGTTTTGATCAAGTTCTTGGGAAGGCAGATTGTACAAGAGAAAACAGTCTGGTTTGTTAAAACCATAAAGGATGATATGAATCAGTTCTGCCACTTACCAGCTAAGTCACTTAATCTCTCAGAGCTCAGTTTCCTCATTCCTCAGATGGCAATAATCATAGATAGTTTCTTTGCTAGGTTATAATAAGGACTAGACACGCCTAGCCCTGTGCTTGCAGTGTAGGTGGTCAGTAAATTATAGCTATTTTTATGAGAGATCCTATTGTTGTTATATTAAAACAATTTAAAAATTCAGTTTATCAATTCTAGGACACACAGATTTTTCCCATTTTAACATTTCTGAAATCAGGATGTGTCAATGATATGCTAGTGTTTTTTCTCTCTCAATAGTTATATAAAATAATGGTACTCCTTACATTTGTTAGCGTTTTAAATGAAACAGGGTAATTAGGTCAGCAGAGTGAAGTGCTCCAGGGAGAAGTGCTCTAAGTGCTTTTGGGTTGTGTCCGTACAAATCTGAAAGTGACGCGTGGTCTCATGGTGACAATTCCCCCACTGCTCTGTTCCCAGTCTCAGACTTGAATATGTGAGGTACTATTTTTCTGAAGTTTATTTGGAAAGCGTATATTGAACCTTTTTAAATTCACTGAGATTGCACAGAGCACAGTTTATAATTCAGCAGCCTGTAGCATTCAGCACCACACAATATACATGAAATGAATAGCGGTGGATTGTTTTGAAGAGAGTATGTCGGAGGGTGGGTATAATTCTTCCTCTACTTCTGCTGGTTCTCTGCTATGTAGACAGCTACTTTCTCTCCAGGGCTATATGAGGACTGAATGGGATGGTGCATGGAAAATACCTGGCACATATTCAACTCAATAAGTAACAGCTGATTTTACTCTCTATCTCCTTGGCAACTGCCCTAGTCTTTTTCTCTCTGTCTTTCAGTCTAATAAAGTTCCTGTTGTTCAACACCCACATCACATGCACCCGTTGACGCCCCTCATCACCTACAGCAACGACCACTTCTCCCCTGGCTCTCCTCCCACACACCTCTCCCCAGAGATTGATCCAAAGACAGGTGAGTGTGCTGCTTCTTGGGCTGGACCACATGTAGAGCTGGGGAGTGGGGGGGCGAGGAGGCAGGCTTTTCTTCTCAGGGAGCATCCATTTGACTTGGATTTGAATCATGTCTCCGACTCTGTCAGTCCAGGATTTCCTGTATAGCCTTCCCCACCGACTTCAGTCTCTTCAGGATTTTCATCTGTGCCTTATCTGTACCTCCTATACCACGGGGTGATTGTGGGAATAAAAGGAAATTAAATGAGATGATGCAGAGGGCCTGGCTCCGTAGTGAGCATTTAGTGTTTCTCTGCCTCTGTTTCTTTTACTTTAGACTCTCTTAATACTTTGGGAATAGAACGAGCTAGAAGGGGGAAAAAAAACCCTCTTTTTTCATTGACTTTGAAGTCTAGCCCACGACGGGCTGCACCTCCCTAAACCCAGGCCATTTCCCTAAACTTAACATTTTCAAATAGAGTAATCAAATCTAGCCAGGCTGTACAACAGCAAGTCTGAGTTGGCTCTTTTTTTTTTTTAACTTGTTCACCAGAACTGTCTACCCCAAGGAACCATAGTTTTCATAAAATTCCCACAGAGTTGCCATGGCTCGAAGCATTTTTGGGAGCCTATCTTTAGAGAAATCACTGTTATTCAAGGTTACAGGTAGTAGAGAAGACAAATATGGACTAGGAATCCAGTTTGTTTCTCCATGGATGAGACGGGTTTTCTAGAGAAGAGTTAGCTGATGACTCCAAGGATATCTTGGGTCTGTCAATCCAGGATTTCCTGTTCCTCTCTTGGATAATACTAACTCCTGCATAAGCAGCTGGAAGTTACTCCTGCCAATAGAAATGGGATCCACTAAGTCGGAGAAAAGCTATATTAGTCCTGCCTTCCCAGAATATGTCCTTGACCAATGGGCCAGCAGAACTGGGGAGGTGACAAAAGGCAAGGATAATGAAAGAAAGGGCCTTCTAAGCTCTGGAACACCTTGGGGACACACAAGATAAGGAACCTCCCGGATGATGTTATTTTAAGGTGTTGCAGTAGGGCCAGGGAAGAGTCTGACACATCTTTCTTTGGAAGCAGGAATCCCCCGGCCCCCTCATCCATCTGAGCTGTCTCCATATTATCCACTGTCTCCTGGAGCTGTCGGACAAATCCCCCATCCCCTCGGCTGGCTTGTCCCACAGTAAGGAAACCTGCAGCCTTTCATACCCTTCTTCCTTTCTTGTGCTGAGTTCTGCCTTCTGTCCCTCCAGCCACCCCACCCCACAGGGGAGCCCTGTCATCAAAACGCAAGACTCAGACCTCCCTGCTCCCCCTCCTCCCTGCAGCTTCCTCCCAATCCTCACTTCCTACTTCCTGCCCTTTCTCATTCTCTCTTCCTAACTCCTCTCCTTCCCTGTCCTAAACATTCCCATATTAGCCAAGATGCTGACTACATTTCCTTCTCTTGGCCCCTGCAGGCAAGGACAGCCCATGTACTCCCTTCCTCCTGGTGGTTTCCGGCACCCCTACCCTGCCCTCGCCATGAACGCCTCAATGTCCAGGTGAGTCTGGGGACAGGGGCTGAGAGCATGAAGTGGCAGTGCAGAAAATGGTTCTTTGCTAGTGTCCTTGCCATTTCTGACCATTAAACAGCTTTCTCTTGGCAGTAAGCGAGGAGGCGCGGGCTCACCTTTCTTCTCACCTCCCTTTGATAAGACTCCTGTCACATGGTGGGAAGGGCCTTCATGCCCACAGGGTCACTCCCAGTCTCTAAGAGAAAAATTTCAAAGCCCTAGCCCTCAACCCTCTGGCCACATCCCCCAACGTGCTGGGCTTTGGCACTGAAGCATTTTGAGTATAATCATACTGAAGCCAGAGACTGGGAGATTAATTTTTCCTGAAATGCTGTCAGGAGAAGGGACAGTAAAAGGGGATTTCTGCTACCGGTGACAAAAGAAATGCAACGTACATAATCCCTTATCTTTCTGTTCTGTACCCTGGCCACTGACCCATGACACCTTCTGTGTTTTTCATCCTATATCTGCTTCCAGGACCAGGTTTCCCAAACCTGGCTCTGTCCAGCAAGGTCAACAGCCTTCTGTTCCTCAAACTCTGCCATAGCAGAGGTATTTACATGCCTCTGCACTGAAGGCAGAGAGTCACCCACATCCTCTGCTGAGTGACAAACCTTCAGCCTAAATCTCTCTATTGTCCTTTGTTTCCACCTGGTACACAGCCTGGTTTCCAGTCGGTTCTCCCCTCACATGGTGGCTCCGGCCCATCCTGGTCTGCCCACCTCAGGGATTCCCCACCCCGCCATCGTGTCCCCCATCGTCAAGCAGGAACCAGCACCCCCCAGCCTGAGCCCAGCCGTGAGCGCGTGAGTAACAGGCAGCTTGGACTGGGAGTGGCCAGTCTCTGAGCAGCAGTCGCCGTTTATTATTCTCCTGTGGCATTTAGCAGGCAGCACAGCCTCCCTCAGCCATGTCCTCTCCCCCTGGGAATTGTTCCCTTTGGCTCTCTGTGTGCCCATTCGCTCAGACATCACGCATCTTTTCTCGCATTAAAAAAAGGATTTAGAGGCTGCAAGAGAAGCTGAGAAAGCTTTTAGCTTCCCTCCCTGCAAAATACACATGAAAACGTGAGGCCCAGAAAGGAGAGTGTTCTCATAGTCACATGACTGACTTGTGGCAGAGTTGAGATCAGCACCAAAGTCTCCATTTTTCCCACTGTGCCATAAAGGGCAGGAAAGCCAGTCAGTGCCTCAAGGCTGAGGAGAGCCCCGCCCCTTGTTTCTGTCCTCCCCACCTCCCCATCACCTTTAGCCAGTGCATCCCAGCTCTCACCACCACCCTCTGCTCCTTCATCAGGAAATTATCCTTTCATAGACTACGGCCTGAGGTGATTCAGAGGCTTGGAACTACTAGTGGAAAGATGCTCAAGTGCTGAAAGCATCCGCGGGTCCCTTGAATCAGCATCAGTGATGCAGCTTATCTCCCCTCCCCGGAGGCAATGGGCTCGTAGTCGCATTGAGAGGCAGGGATTGGTGAGTTAGATGACAACTGATACATGCTAACCTACAGCTTTGCGACTTCTTAGGAAATCACCAGTCACAGTGAAAAAGGAGGAAGAAAAGAAACCCCACGTGAAGAAGCCTCTTAATGCCTTCATGTTATATATGAAGGAGATGAGGGCCAAGGTGGTGGCTGAGTGCACCCTGAAGGAAAGTGCAGCCATTAACCAAATCCTAGGAAGAAAGGTAAGATCTGCCCTTACCCTCCAGGCTGTGTGGTCAGCGTCCCCTGCACTCACCTGCACTCACCAGTCCCTGTCATCTCTGACCCCCCTCTCACAGTGGCACAACCTGTCCCGAGAAGAACAAGCCAAGTACTACGAACTGGCCCGGAAGGAGCGGCAGCTTCACTCCCAGCTCTACCCGACCTGGTCGGCCCGGGACAACTACGTAAGTGCCCACTCGGATCCCAGAGCAGCGTCTGCAGGAGGAAAGGGGGGAAGGAAGTTGACGACGTGTACGGAGGACTCTTAAGGCCAAGGAGAAGTCCGTATATTCCCCAGAAATAAGGAAAGCATTTCATTTCTCGGGAGGTCAACAAGGACGTGGTTTTGGTGAACAGACTTAGATTTGTGCCCCTCATATCTGACTGGACTCGGCCTTTGATTCCCTCCTTCATGGCCAGTGTGAGCTGTGTGGCAGCTCTGGTGGTAGACTGTCTCTAGCCAAGGCTCCCTAACCTGGGACTCAGAGACCAGTGCATGAGCTCAGCCCACGTGTCTGATAACTCCCTGAAAGTAGGTGGATTTTTGTATGTATGTTTCTTATTTGCTTTGTTTTTCTGGTAAGAGGATTCGTAGATGTATTAGATTTTAAGTGGGACCTAGGACCCCTCATAAAAAGGTCAAGAAATAGAAAAACAAGCCTAAAGTGCAGTGAAAGGGTGAGGCCTTCCAAAAGACCAGCACACCCGAGTGGGAGGGGAAGAATCGAATGCAGAAGGGAGGCAGGGAGGCAGGGAGGCGGCGCCCCAGGAAGGAGCACTCTGCCTCCTGTGGGGCATGTGATCTGAGTGGTTCCCCCTTCCTATCTGGGCAACCCCTGAAAAGCTAGTTGTTCTGTCCCTATTACCTCTTCCTTCTGGCCATATTTCTTTTAGGGTAAGAAAAAGAAGAGGAAGAGAGAGAAGCAGCTGTCGCAGACACAGTCCCAGCAGCAAGTCCAAGAGGCAGAGGGTGAGTCTCAAGGAGGGCACTGCCTCTTTTCTTCACCTTTCCGCTGTCACAGCTGCACCTGCCTGTGCATTAAACCCGGGTCTGTGACGTACACAATGACAAGGCTGCATTACAACAGCTGCCATTTTCAGGGGCTTCGCCTCATGGGAGCCTCCTGCATACTCAAGTGGGTGTTACTACTGTCCTCTTTTTGGAGATAACCAGTTACGAGGCTCGGAGAAGTCAAGGGATTTTCCCAGTCACTCTGCTTGTTAAATGGTGGAGGCAGGATTTGATCCCAGCACTTTCTCACTTCAAAGCCCAGGCTTTTTTCAGTTTGGTTAAGTTGCATCTTACTTGAGGGTTAGGTTCTAAAATCAATGTATGAGATAGAAACTGAATGTAGTTGAAATTGTCTTTGAAGTTCCCTTAGGAAGGTGGCACGTTAGAGACTGACATACCACCTATCAGTGAATCCAACAGAATCAGGTTTGCCTCCAGTGTTTGGTTGGTCGAATAGCAGAAGAAGTAGTTTGCTCACGTTTGGGGGCCACTTCATGCCAAAAATTGTACAGCAGAGATGTACAGAGATGTTCGCACTAGGACAGGCATTCAGGTCGCTCCTCTCATGCTCACTCCAGGACAAATGTAGAACTGCTGCTACCATCTAAAGTGCTTGTGCTCTCTCCTTGCCTCCTCACTCCTTCCCCTTCCCTCGTCTCCCCTCCCTTCTTTTCTTTTTTTTTCTTTCTTTATTTCTTTCTTTCTCTTTTTCTCTTCCTCCCTCCCTCCCACCCTTCATTCCTAGTATCTGTATAATTTGTGTATCCAGCTACATATGAGCACACATAAATAAAACATCTATATGATGCAACATCCACTGTATACCATGGGGCTTAGCAGGTGCTACACTATCTCTGGTAGTACCATAAACCAAAGATTTTAAAGCAAATTGAGTGGTGATGCAGCCCCAAAACGATGAGATTTAGGCAAGGAAAATCAGATGATGTGACAGACTGAGCTGTCTTCCCTGCAGTCAGCTACTGAATAATTCTTTGCCATTTGGGCGTTGCCCCTTCTCTGTGCCCTAGGCGTCCTTGAATGCGTCTGCCTAGCCTTGGAATCCTTAGACATAATTGCATGTCCTCGCTTCCCTCCCCAGCGGGGTTCTTTTGTTTCCAGAGTAGATGCGTACAGCCAAGGCTCTCCTGCAGCCTCCATCTCACTAGAGCTACTAGCTGCTCACTCTTTCTTGTGTTTCTTCCCCAGGTGCTCTGGCCTCCAAAAGCAAGAAGCCATGTGTTCAGTACCTGCCCCCTGAGAAGCCCTGTGACAGCCCTGCCTCTTCCCATGGCAGCATGCTGGACTCCCCAGCTACCCCCTCTGCAGCCTTGGCCTCACCGGCTGCCCCTGCTGCAACCCACTCAGAGCAAGCCCAGCCCTTGTCCCTCACCACCAAGCCAGAGACCCGGGCCCAGCTGGCTCTCCACTCGGCTACCTTCCTGTCAGCTAAGGCTGCAGCCACCTCCTCTGGCCAGCCCCCACTCCTCTCCCGGCCCCTCCCCCTCGGGTCCGTTCCCACGGCTCTGCTGACTTCTCCCCCTTCCTTCCCAGCCACGCTTCATGCCCACCAGGCCCTCCCAGTACTCCAGGCCCAGCCTCTTTCCTTGGTCACCAAGTCTGCCCACTAAGCTGCCCTGTGACCTATGCAGGCTGTCAGGTGACCTATCAAGTAGTAATGATACAGAAGTAAAAAAAAGGAAACTTTATTGGTCAATATTTGACCACTCTGGACTGTTCTGTAAAGTGACTGGTAACAGCAGCACTTTACATTTTGTAGATGTAACCAGTAGCTGACCTTAAGCTTTTTTTAAAAAAACAAAAAACAAAAAACAACAACAACAACAACAAAAATCTTTAAAAGAAAAAGTACTGAAAAGTAGTGTGTCATTCTTCCTGTATGTGCAGTGGTGGATGGACCTGGGCAGAAGACCCTTTTCTCTCTACCTCTGGCACTATCTGCCCTCCTCCCTCTTCTCATCGGCTCCACATGCCCCAGCTCCCGCATCCAGTCTGCATGGTGGCTGGCCATTGCTGCAATTTCTGTCCTGTTGCTTCTTTGTCTAGATCCCATTCCTGGACATTTCCTTTTATCTCACCGAAGTTTTTCTCTTTTGCTCAATTCCGTGAGTTCCTACCTTCATCTTCTTTGTCCCCTGCCCAGTGTAAGGCTGTCACCACATGAGAAGACACCTTTGCCTGGTTTGTCTCTACCAGCATCACCTTTCCCTCAGTAGGCCCTAACCTGCCAGCCTCCAGCTTCTGGTGGCAAAAGAGGCCTTCTGAAATGGTTCTTCCCCACATTTAAAGGGACTCAAGGTGCCTGCCACTTCCTTAGTGACGAAGTCTGTGTTCTGCCCCTTTACCAGTCAAGATCTCCTTTTCACAGTCCCAGCATGGCATACAGGACCTGCTCCAAGGTCTGGTTCCTGTCACCTGGGTCAGTGCCAGCACAGTCTGCCAAAGTTCTAAAGACCCTCCTCCCTCCCCCATCACCTCACGTGCTTCTATGTGTATTTCTTTTTGTTTTTATGGGGGTTTTTTTTGAAGCAATTTAAACTCCCAATGAGCTGTTTATTTTCACAAAAGAAAATAAAATTGCAGTTGCAAGACCTTTTCTGAGTGTTTTAATCTTCTCGTTGAATCAAGCCCCCTTCATACCAAGCCCTGTGCTAGATTTTTGCAGATGTGCAAAGAGATTAGCACTTATTGATGGGGCATATAAAACATGCCTGACACAATTAGACAAATCCAACCCAGCTTTCAGCCTCAAATGTACATCAATCAGTCCATATCGATAACTGAGATCCAAAGGGAGGAACTCTTTTGTTTTCATTTGTCTTCTTATAATTGCCAAGATGTGACGGACATCCTTTGTCTGCTTTGCATGGTATCCAGCACGGCAATTAATTTTTTTGTAACAGCTTTATTGAGATATAAGTCATATAACATGGAATTCACTCACTTAAAGTATACAATTCAATGGTTTTTAATATGTTCAGAGTTGTAAATCCATCATAGTCAATTTTAGAACATTTTCATCACCTCGAAAAGAAATCTCATACATACCCTTTAGAAGGCACCCTCCATTTCCTCCAGCCCTAAGCAACAACTACTTTCTGTCTCTGGATTTGTCTATTCTGGACATTTCATTTAAATGGAATAATGCAATATGTGGTCCTTTCTCACTTCTTTCAGCTATTGACTTGTCAAGGTTCATCCATGTTGTAGCACGTATCAGTAGTACTTCATTCTTTTTTTTAAATTGTGGTAAATATATGTAACAAAATTTGCCATTTTAACCTTTTTGAAGCGTACAATTCGGTGGCATTACTTACATTCACAATATTGTGTAACTATCACCACAAACTACTTCCAAAACTTCATCACCCCAAACGTAATCTCTATGACCATTTAAGCAATTACTCCCTAATTCCTCCTCCCCCAGCCCCTCTATTCTACTTTCTGTTTCTATGAATCTGCCTACTCTAAATATTTTATATAACTGGAATTATAAGACATTTATCCTTTTGTGCCTGGCTTATTTAACAGCATAATGTTTTCAAGGTTCATTCACATTGTAGAATGTATCAGAATTTCATTCTTTTAAGCCTTGATAAAATAATTTAGTCTTCCTTTTCTTTTTTATGAGTACTTGCCAGGTCTTTCATTCTACTCAGATATATATAGTTTGTTTTAATTGCAGTAAAATATATATAATATAAAATTCACCATTTAAACTTTTTAAGCAGACAACTTAATGGTGCATTTACAACACTATGCAACCATAACCATTATCAATCTCCAGAACTGTTTCATCATCCCAAACAGAAACTCTGTGCTCATTAAGCAATAACTTTACATTCCCTCCTCCCCCCAGACCTTAGGAAATTTTAATCTACTTTCTATTTTTATGAATTCTAGGTACCTCATATGAATAGAATCATACAATGTCTGTCCTTTTGTATCTGGCTTATTTCACTCCACACAATGTTTTCATGGTTCATCTATATCGTAGTGTATACCAGATTGATTCCTTTTGATAGCTGAATAATAATCCATTGTATGTACATATCACATTTTGTTTATCCATTCATCTTTTGATGAATGCATGGATTGTTTCTACCTTTTGGCTATTGTGAGTAATACTGCTATAAACATTCACATACAAGTATAATGTTTGAGTCCCTGTTTTTAACTCTTTGGGTTATATACACCTAGGAGTGGAATTGCTGCGTCACATGGTAATTTTAATTTTTTGAGAAATTGCCAAACTTTTCCATAGCAGCTGCAACATTTTGTATTCCAACCAGCAAAATGTAGGGGTGCCAATTTCTCTACACCCTCACCAACACATTATTTTATGTTTTTCTGTTGTTATAGCCATCCCAGTAGGTGTAAAGTGGTACCTAGATGTGATTTTGATTTGCATTTACCTAACACGACGTTGAGTATCTATTCATATGCTTATTAACCAGTTGTCCTAGCACCATTTGTTGAAAAGACTATTCTTTCCCTCCTGTAGCTATGTTGGCTCACTTGTCAAAAATCAACTGACCACAAATGTAGAGGCTTATTTCACCTACATGTCTTTATGCCAGTACCATACTGTCCTAATTACTGTAGCTTTCTAGCAAGTTTTAAAATTAGGAAGTGTGAGTCCTCCAACTTAGTTCTTTTTCAAGCCTATTTTGGCTCTTCTGAGTTGCTTGCATTTTCATATGGATTTTAAGATAAGCTTGTCAATTTCTGCAAAGAGGCCAGCTGGGAATTTAATAGAGCTTGTTTTGGTAGATCAATTTGGGGAGCGTAGCCATCTTAACAAGATTGTCTTCCAATTCATGAACATCAGATGTCTTTTTCATTTATTTAGGTCTTTACTTTCTTTCAATAATGTTTTATAGTCTTCAGAATATTAAGTTTTGCACTTCTTTTGTAAAATTTATTCCTAAGGATTTTATTCGTTTCGATACTATTGTAAATGAAATTACTTCTTTACATTTTCAGATTGTCCATTGTATAGAAATACAATTGATTTTTGTATATTGGTCTCACATTTTACAACCTTTCTAAACTCATTCTAATAAATTTTTAGAAAATTCTCAGGGTTTTTTATATACAAGATCATGTCATTTGCAAATATAGTTTTACTTCTTCCTTTCCAATCTAGATGACTTTATTTCATTTTCTTGCCTGTGTGTCCTGACTACTTTCATCACAAAGTTGAATAGATGTGGTGAGAGTAGACATCATGGTCTCTTCTTTATCTCAAGGGGAAAGCATCCAGTCTCTTATCATCGTATGTTAGTTGCAAGGTTTTTGTACCTGCCCCTTTTCAGGAAGTTCTTTTCTTTTTCTAGTTTGTTGTTTTATCATGAAAGGGTACAAGGAAATTTTAAGATTCGTTAAAATTACCTTCTACCACTCCCTTAAACCAAAATTGGTGTGAGCTAGCAGTTAGTGCTAAAATTTGCCTTTACTCCTATCCCAGATAGAAGCATGGCCTGGAGGAAAACCACAATTGAAATAGGTGCCCCTATAGATTCATGGTGCCTAACATCAGCCAGGCCCTCAACGCCACTCATTTATTACACTTGTCATTTGTCCTGAGCCCCTCGACAACTCTTCATTGTTTTCAAGCCCCCAATTTAATCCCCACCTTCTCACTCAAAGACTGCTTTGCCTCTTAGAATATCAAGAAATTGAGGCCAGCTGAAATACTCTATTTTGATCTCCCACATCCCTACCTAACTATACCACCCTCTAACCATTCTAATTGCCTTCCCACAGGTCTCAAGGTCAAACCCTGGTTCAACTCAAGGTCAACTGCTCTACTGCCTCTAGACCCCAGTCCTTCATCTCTGTGTACCTTGTTCTACCAGTCATCATATCTGTCTTGTAATCTTGGTCACTCTGTCTAATTAGTTCTTCCCCTCAGTCAGTAAAAAAGTTCAATCCTTCCAGTATTGGAAACCCTCTGTTTCACATCCAAACTTCCAGAAAAGGTAGTTTCAACTTACCTTCCACCTTCCACTACTTACAACCACAACTAGGTTTTATTCTCACCACTCTACTGAAATATATAATTCTAAGTCCTTATCTTACTTCAACTCTGTGCTGTATTTGATAGTGTCGATTTCACTTTCCTTCTAGAAATTGGGACAATTGGGATTCCTCAAAGGATGTTGAATAAAGAAACTGGAAACAAGGAGATGATAGTGTCCTGGAAGACAAGCGACATGACTAGTCGTAGCACTAAAGCTACAAAAAAGCCTGTAAGATAAGAATCGTATGAGTGGTTTTACAACTTGCCTTATTTTCAGTTAAGCTATCATATGCACATAGATGCCTATAAAAAGGGGATAATCAACAAAATATTCATAATAATAGCTCAATTACAAGATTTTTATTTCCTTACTTTGGTTTTTCTTTATTTTTTAAATTTTTGTATAATTGTTACCATTGGGGCTATTGGAGTTTCAGTAACACACAGGTCTCAGTCCTTATCACTGTTGACGAAATGAAATTACACTCAGTTAATTATGAGAAGTGTTATTTATTAAAGGCACATTTTGAAGTATAAGATTGGTCAAGCCTAAAGCTGGCTAGCCACGCAGAAATGAGAATACTAACCCTGGTGGCGGGGAACGGGGCGGGGGCAAGGGTTAAAGCACAGGTTACAACCAGGGGAGATAGCTGTAATGGCGGGGCAGGGCGGAGGTGGGGGGGGCGCATCTGCGTTATAGTAGGGCCGTGATGGGTAGTTATAAAGGAGTTCTTAGGTTTGGCACATGAGGTCATTTTGATGGATACTTGGCTGCGGTAGCATATTTTGCCTAATGCCCATGCGCTTACCCAGAATTCAGTCTGTTATAATTAGATTCCTGAACTTCCAAGCATAAACACAGTATTATAATGATGGCATAATGAGGCTGAGGTTGTGGGCAGGTTAGGGTAGTACCTTCTGTGCAGCCTCTGTGACCATTAAACCAGCTATAGATTATGGCCCTCCTCCTGTCCTTGGTCTCTAGGGATGCAGGAGGGATTCTCTAAGTACCAACAGGGTGTTTGGGGGGCAGTCTCTAGGCTAGGCCTCTATTCCCTTGTTCCCCTGTCGCTCATGTCTGACTAGCTACCTAACATAGTGAACATATTAATTATAATAATAATAACTTTTGGAAGACTTAACTATATGCTACTGTGTTAAATACTCTGCATTATCTAATTCTCAACACTTTTATTTCCATTTCATAATGAAAAAATTGATACTTAAAGCAATTAAGTAACTTGCCCAAAATCATGTGTATTAGTTGTGCAATCAATTTTAAGGAAAACAGTTAAGGACTATTTTTCTCCTATCAAATTGGGAGATTAAGATTACTCACTGCTATCAAAGGTTGAGTAAGATAATAATAGCATGACCTTAAGCAAGTTGCTTAATCTTTTTGAGGATCTGTCTCCTCTTAAAATGCACCTAACCAGCATCTGGTAATAAATGTTACTAACAGTAGAAAATTGAAAATAATTTGGATTTCTAATAATAAGGGAACTGTCACAAAATTATGATAGTCATAAATTACTTTTCATGAAACCATTAACAATTATGTTTTTTGAACAATATTTAAATTAGTTATAAAAACAGTTCCTATGTTTTACCTTTGAACTCCATGCTCACATTTCCAACTACCTCCCTGATATCTCCACTTGACCATCTCACAGCATCTTAAATACATGACCAGAAGCAAATTCATTTTCTATGCCCCACCCCCATCAAATCTGGTTCTCTACATCTTCCTTGCCATCACTCCTCCACACCATAAGCAATCCATCTCCAAGGCCTGTTGGTATCACCTCCCAAATTTATTAAGTCCGACCACTTCTCTCCATTCTCACTGTTCCTATGCTAATCCTACTTGGACAATTGCAACAGTGTCCTAACTGATTAACTCCTAAGTCCACTCTTATCTACCTACCCCAAGACTAGATTCTTTACTCTACAACCAGATTAACCTTCAAAAAATTTCATGTCTGATTATATCTTTTTACCTGCTTCAATATCTTTGATGGCTTCTTATTACCATTAAAATAAAATATAAAACCCTGGGTGTGGCCCACAAACTGCAGGATTTGGACCCTTCTTTCATCTCCTGCCAATAATGTGGACACAAGCTTAATAATTTGACATTCCCCTCCCTACACATACCCCCACTAAACCACTATCCTTTACTGCTAGTCAAATATTTATCTATGAGACTTGGAGAGAATTTCCTTTTAGAGATTCATTTACCAATTCATTTCCTTTAGCCAAAGCAGTCATGATTCTAAAATAATTTGGCAAAAGATTAATCTTCTTTCTGATCCTTATTCTCTCCTCAGTAATGAGAGTGTGTGTGAGATTTTATTGAAACGCAGAAACATTGAGAAGCATATTAAAGGGTTTTTAAATAACACAATACTTGTCCCTGAAAACCATATTTATACCATCAACAGTCTTCAGAATTTCAAGTACTAGAAGTGAATGCAATGTAACCCAAATATTGTACTCAATAGACTACAGAGGAATGTTATTGCCCCTGGGGGCTGTGGTCCTTTTGGGTGGGATTACCTTTTGGCCTGAGTTAACTGGCACATTTTCTACTGCACTTTTGTGTCCCATAAAGATTTATGTTCTGGACAACTTCCAAATCATTTACTCTTTAATCTGGCTCTGTCCAATCTCATGCCCTGCCATCCTCCTTGTTCTCTGTTATCTGACATTCCTATTCTCATCTTTGGATTTACACAAAATATCGGCTTCCCACTTGCCTCTCCAGGCCTTTGTACCTCCTGTACACTCAGTCAGGAAAGCTCATCCTCCCTGCAGCCTTATCTGGAAAATACCTATACTCTTTGGTCCTCAGCTCAAAGGTCCTTTCTGAGAAGAGCACAGTTTCTGTACTTTTGTTTTTTGGCATTTCTTGGAACACACACACATGCACACACACTCGTGTAAATATTTGATTAATATTTGTGTGTCCTACTAGATTACATGTTCCATTAAGTTAGGGCTGATCATTTTTTAAATCACTGTCTACAAAGCACCTAGCCTGGCCAATGTTCATAAAACAATTTCAAGAAACAGTAATTTTAAACAGTAAAAAGTAATTTTAATACAAAACTATTTACCCAATGATACCAATTTGGGAGAAAATGAATATGCATAGAAAAAGGACAGAGAAAGTATACTAAGGAGAGAAACATAAGTACACTTGTATGTTTTTTTTTTAAACCCACTGAATGTAAACAATAAACTAATGTAGGTGGTAACCTGTGGAGAGGCGGGGAGCAAGAACTTTTTAATTTTTACTTTAAAAATCCCTCTTTGATTTTTAACCATTAAAATGTATTTTCTAATCAAAAATGTTAAATCCTTGCAAGACGGAAACACACACTGAAACATTAATAGTGATTATCCTGGAAGAGTGGGACAAAGATTTTGTTTCCTACTTCTATACGTTCATTAAATTTTCTACAGTGAATACGAACAGCTTTTATTATTAGAAAAGGAATATACTCTTTAAGAAAAAAAGAACTTTGGCGACTTCGAGGGCAATTTCCATGGAGTTAGAAGAGGGGAGCGGCGATGCGAAGGCTCCCGCTATAAAGGTGACGGAATGGATTCTAGGATAGAGATGAGCACAGCACGTCTGTGCGCTGCGGGAAAAGGATCACGAGAAAGGAGAAGTTAAAAATACGAGCAGAGGATGGGGAGAAGAGGCGCCCGGCCCCAGCGATGTCACTCCCGTGGGATAGTGCACAGGCCGAGGAGCTTAGAAGTACGAAGGGAAAGAAGGATATGGGGAGTGACGGTCTGTTGCCGAGGCTACGGAACAAAGAAACGGAGAAAAGGTGGACACGCCTTCCACAATGGTTGTAAAGCGCAACCACTTATACATCTGACAACTCGAAGCACAACCGGACCGAGACAGCGTAACTGCGCGCCTCCCCGCCTTTCCCCAAGCCCCTCCCCTCGTCCGGGCGGAGCTGCGGCGGGCGCACAGGAAGGGGCGGGGCTATGAATACTGAGTCCGTCCGCGGATCTCGCGACATCGGTAGATCGCGGAAGCGCAGTGTAAGCAGGATGCGGTTCCTGGTTGTGGTGGTCCTGTTGAGCGTTGCGGCGGCAGGTAAGACCCTCCTCATCTCCAAAAAACTTTCACTCATGCGTCACAGTCCCCATCACCGTGGCTGGGCGCCATCGGAGCTTGCTTCTTCCCTGTCCGACTCACCCCTCCCGTCGCCATCATCCCCACCGCCACCGTTTGCCCGTTGCCCGGTTCTCTTAAGCCTTTGAGGATTCCTTTTTCCCAGCCTGCCTCTCTTCAGAGCCAACTAGTTTCTCTTTTTCAGGAGCCGTGCTGCCCAATCCTCCCTCATCAGCCGCCGAAAAACTCTTCAGTCTGGGAAAACGAGAGACTGCAGCAAGAAACTCCAACGCGCCCGCCTCAAGCCAGCTGTCTGAGGATCTCTACCCACCCACTCTGGAACATCATTCTGTGAAAGATAACCCTGCCAAGTTGAAGTCGCAGCACGAATCCACAGGAGACGAATCCACAGGAGACAACTCGGGCAAATCAAATAAGGAGCACCAGTCTGGGAAAGATACTTCTGACAAGTCGGACCCAGAGAACCAGAACGCCAAAGATACTTCTGACAAGTCGGATCCGGAGCAACAGTCCGCCAAAGATAGTTCTGACAAGTCGGAATCCGTCATGGAAAATACTTCTGACAAATGATCCGAAGCAGCAGTCACAAAGATACTACGATGGGATCGAGAGCAACGCCAAAAAGATACATCTGATAAGTGAATCTGGAGCATCAGTCTGCCAAATAGTTCTGGCAAGTTGGATCTGGAGCACCAGTCTGGAAAGATACTTCTGACAAGTGGGATCCAGAGCAACAGTCATAAATAGTTCTGACAAATTAGATCCGGGGCATCAGTCAGGAAGATACTTCTGACAAGTGGGATCGAAGCAGCAGTCCACCAAGATACTTCTGGGGATCGGAGCAACAGTCCTCAAAGTGCTTCTGATAAGTTGGATCTGGAGCATCAGTCTGCCAAGATAGTTCTGGCAGAGTGGGATCTAGAGCACCAGTCTGGGAAAGATGCTTCTGACAAGTCGGATCCAGAGCACCAGTCCGCCAAAGATATTTCTGGCAAGTCAGATGGGGAGCAGCAGTCCTCAAAAGACAATTCTGGCAAGTTGGATCTGGAGCACCAGTCCACGGAAGATGGGTCCAACAAGCCAGTCTCCAACCCCTCCTCTAATAACAAGGAGCCCACCAAGCCTGACTTAAGCACACTCACTGACAAAGGAGAGACCGCTCCTCACGCTTCCAGAACTGAATCTGGGGAAAGTGTATTACTGGACTCTGACTCCACTTCTCCCCAGCAGGAGGGAGAAAGTAAGTCTTCAAAACCTGCTGAAGACGTGAAGCCCAAGAAAACTGTGGAAGGTGATACAGAGCTTGAAGAGGGTTCTCCACCCAAAGAAAAAGAAGTGCTTGGCCCTGCCTCTAGAGGGAATCATGAGGGGACACTTCTGGATTCCATGAGTAATGAGAAGGACGACCTTTATAAAGACCATCTTGGAAGTGCCAGTGCAGAGAGCAGCCATTTCTTTGCATACTTGGTGACTGCAGCCATTCTTGTTGCTGTCCTCTATATTGCCTATCACAACAAGCGGAAGGTAAGTCAAGAGTTACCTTAAGAGAAATAGGATATTCTCCACCCTGAAAACTTGGTATATGGGCCAATATCCATCATTCATCTATCTGCCTGTGAACACTGGGGATTTTAAGACACATTTCAGTTTTTTTTCAGACCCTGCTGGGCTCTACTCTTGTTTTGTAAATCATTTGTTTTCATGTCTGTTTCCTCTGAGTGCCCTCTGCTGCTACATTTGGTGCCAAGTTAGGACATTTTTATGATCCGACCTGAATTGGGGTCTCCTCCCATAATCTTGAACTTAGATCCTAATTACAGTTTATAAGTAGTTAGAGCACCTATCTTCCTGTTTCCACTCTCAAGACAGTGCATCATTTCTAGCTTCCTCTGTAAGCATTATTTTCCATCTGCAGTGGCAGAAAGAATGGTTACGTAGTATTCGACATCAACAGCAGAGAGCCCAGGGACTATCTTGTGCAATTAGTTTAATTTCTGATTAGAAGAAAGACCAGAAATTGCGTGGATACACTCATCTTTTACTTGGTTTGGTGTGAAGTAATATCTGTGTTGCTTGGCAATCACTCCAATGACAAAATGATTGCATTTCTTATTGAACTCTAAGAATTTAGTAGTTTCTGTAACCTGATTAAAATTAGAGTTCAGTTCATGATGGCTGTAAGGCCTGTGGCTCTAAAGAATGAGGGAAGACATTTAGTTAAAATGGTGCATTCCTTATTCTACATCTAACATCATGGAGAATAACTTTAGGTATGAAATGAAAGAGGCAAGGTTAAGATAAAGCAAAGTATGGGGTGAAAGGGTACATTTGTAGAAAAGAAATAATTCCTTTAAAAAAAAAAAAAAGTCTTAGCCTGGAGCTCTCTAAAGAAGGAGTTGGCAGATCTTTGACTGTGTACTCTTGAGTAAATCAACTGACTCCCACAAGCTAGCGCCCAAACAGCCTTCCCCCATCTGCCGTTTCCTATTTAGCAGTATTAAGGATTCTAATGGAACCCTAGGCCCTGTCCTCCCTGAAACTGTTATAATTTAAATAGGCCTCTTTGTAGGTGTACTGCTCTTTTTGCTGTCAGGGTTATTAACAGACTGAAATACGTCATTATAGAGGCACTTGTTAATCATTTTCTTTTTCCTTTCCCCAGATTATTGCTTTTGTCCTGGAAGGAAAAAAATCCAAACTCACTCGGCGGCCAAAGGCCAGTGACTATCAGCGTTTGGACCAGAAGGTAAGAAGGAAGACCCAGGTCCATGCAAGGGATGTGCAGTCTCAGATGGGCCCAGCAGTGGACTTCCATGGGTGTGGCAGCAGCTACCATTGCTCCTGCCCTTTTCAGACACAGAGACATGTATACATGTACGATGTTAGCACTGAAGAGACCTTCAAGCACTCTACAGCAGCTCCCTTGATAGATGAAGAAACTCAGGCCCAAAAACATGATAAATTTTTTTCCCTAAGTTCCCACCTCAAATTCGTGGCAAAATCAAGACCTGATGGCAATTCCCTAGGCTCTTGTCCTGTTCTTTTTGTGCTATACCAGTTCTTCACAAATTTTAATAGGCATTTTGATAGAAAGCAAAATCTGATTCTCTAGGTTTGGGGTGGAGGCTATGCTTCTACATTTCTAGGAAATTCCCATGTGGCTCCATATGCTGCTGGAACCACACTTTAGGGAGCAAAGCACTAAACTACACTCCCTGAAAACAAGTCCAGGAACATATAGGCCTCCAACTTCCAGACCAGCCCTGCTAAGCACTGTGGACTAGATTTCCTTAGTACAGCCTCTGCCAGAAGCAAAGCCCTCCTTCTACCCTGCAGCAGCAGGAGCTGAGTAACGTTCTCCCAAGGGCAGCCTGAATAAGCATGAACAGTGTACTCCCACTACCTTGCTGCCAGCATGCACCCTTCCTTTCTCCTGTGTAGCAACGGCAAGGGCAGGGCATTGGTAAAGAGTTGCAGGTGCCCTAACTGTGAGTTGTTCCCAGACTCCCTATAAGGAATACAATTCTTGTGCACAGCTTGTACCAGCTATAGAATAAGCCACTCAGCCTAGAACATCTTTGCTAATAGCCCAATAGGTCAGCTTCACAGTATGGTGCTGGCCTTGTACCTTCCCAGATACTTTAAGGATTTCTGCCCCGCCCCCCATTATAATTTTTATGATTAAAAATATGCACATTTAAATAATTCAATGTAGAATGGTATAAAATAGAAGCCAAGATTCTCATATTCCCTCCACTTAGTACCTTTCTACTGTTTTATTTCAAACTGACTTTTAAAGTAATTTTATGTGTTTCATTTTATCAATTGCTATTTGTATGGTGGAGAGTCAGTTTGTCTTAATTCTGAATTTTTGCCCTTAGCCGCAACTCTTGAGATCTTTTTCCCTTGAAATCATAGCCATAAGGTATATTTCTCTGGGGACAAAAAATTGAATATTTCCAATTATGTTTCTCTCATTTCAGATTTGATTTTTCTGTTTTTGAGAACTGTGTCCTTCCTGCTGATTTGTTTCTAAATCAAGAGAAATGAAGAGAAAAGTAATGTGACCCAAGAGACCCAGGAGACATCAAACCTCTAGGGTTTGGTGGCAAGTTTGGGCTGGCATAGGTTGGGTGGGGAAGGATTGCTTTGTTTTTTGCACCTGTACTTTGGTGACCCTATATTCCTGTGTCCCTGTTATTTCCGCTAGTGTCTTCCATCCTTTCCCCCTGAGTGTGAGGAGGAGCATGTGGGAACCCAGCTGTGACCAAAGGGAGATCCAGCCCTAGGCAAGCTAGTGCTGCTGACCACCCTCCCTTGGACCTTGGCTCTGTAGTAAAGCTACCCCTTGAAAGTAGCATTGCATTTGCCACTATTTATCTTCACAGACATAAGAGAAAACTCTGCAGGTTGAGGTGCTTTTCTGCCAAGGTCTCTCTGGGGGATGTACCCTACAAAAGATGTAGAAGGTGAATGCTGATGGGCAAAGGGCTACTTTGAACACATAATTCTCTTCAAAGGCTTGAGCAGCAAACCAGAAGAGCTGCTTTTTTTAAAAAAGTGCTTTACTGCCTGCAGGTCCAACCTGTCTAGCATATGTTCCTCACATTTTTGGTATTTTCATATTACTTAAGACAAAGTGAATCAACTTCCATTTGGTTGTACTGAGCATAAAACTGAACTTGGGGATTCTAGGAGTAACGTTCTAAAGCCACTGTTCGTCACGGATTTTTAAAAATATAGTTGTGATTATTGAAACACTGCATTCTCCATACTCAAAATTGTAACAGGAACTTTGAAATAAGGTAGGTTTGTGCTTGTGCAAGCAAAGATGTGGAAGGGTTTTGGATAGTTTTGGTTTTGGTCTGCATTTTTTTCAAAGGCCTTTTATGAAATAGGTTGCCCACAAACTCTATTTTGCCTTTGTTGCCTAAAATAGACAAATACTTTTGTTTAGAAACTAACTATACTGTCTTTTACTTTAATCTAGTTTAATGATCCTCTCATCTGTAAAGTGCTAAGGGTAATTTAGTAAAAATTCTTTTTATATCCCATTTGAGTTATTAAAATTTAAGAAATTCAGAGTTCTCTTAGGATAACTGAGAGTAGTGTTTAAAGTTTTATTTAAATCTTCTAGTCATGCTACTCTATTATAGAGAGCCTAAAAAGAGTTGTTTCTGAAAAGAAAAAACAAATACAATAACTGATCTCAGGGAAGTAAAAGGATTGCGGGAAGTGAGAGGGATATGATGAATTCTGTGCTGTTGAAGAAGTAAGTCTAAAGAAGAGGTCATCCTGTGTCGTATAACCTTCTACCTTACTTAAAATGAGTTGAGATTTTCATTCTCTGCACATACCTATTCGTAGAGATAAGAAATGAATGTTCTTCTTGGCATCATTCTCTCTACTTGTGCAGCAGTCTTATAATACTTTCCTCCAATCCGAGGAGTCTTCTGTCAGGCTCTTCTAGCATTCCATAAGACCATGGTTATTTTATTCCCTTTTCTGTTTCCCTTTTCCCTTTCCTCCTCTAGTGCTGTCTGTTCCTGCCCATCTACACTAGCACCTTTCCTCCAAACGTCAAGCTTGCCTAGATTTCTCCCATGCCCATCCATTCTGTTTGTTACTCATTCTACTATTCAACTTCTCCAATAAGTGTTGCTTCCATTACCTTGCCATTCACTTTGGTCCTTGACTTTCTACTGTTTTTATGAAGGTTCAGATCACAAAATCCAGTGGCTTGTTCTCAAAACTTAGTCTTGACCTTGATAGAATTAGATATTATTGACCAAGTAGACATTCCCCTCTTCTAGATTCTCCTACAAACTGTCCACGAGTCTAAGAAGTCCTTTGCCTGATGCTGGTCCTCAAAGCCAGGTCTCTCTAATCCTTCATTTCCTCAGAAATTCATCCATTCTTCATCCTCTGAGTAAGTGACTCCCAAGTCTTTATCCTTCGCCTAGTTCTCAAAGAAACCAGTCTTGCTGTGTGCTGAATACTTCAGCTTACTTGTCCTACTGTCACTAAAACTGAATTTCTCTCTTCTACCCATTATATTGCCCTTTGCAACTGCTCAGTTTCTTTAATCCTCTCCAAACTACATTTTTACCATTTTTATCTGTCGTAAAAAGTCCTATACATTTAAAAAAAAAAAAAAAAGTACGATAGCTCCAGCTACAATCTTTTTCCATTTTCTTTGCTTCCTTGTCCCATACTCCCACCCATTTCACCTCTCCTGGATTTTTTTTTCAGGAGCCACCTTAATGGTTCTCCTATCTTCTCTTGCATACATATAGAAACCGGATTGATCTTTCTAAAATACTTGCCCTGATCTGAAGCTTCTGTCTGTCTCTTGGCTTAGAGAATCGAGTTTATAGGCTCTTTAGTATTGAGGACTCTGCAGATGGGCACTTTCCTGCCCATCTTTCTTTGCATCCTAGCCAGGCCCAAGGCCCCTGTTATGAGGTGCCAGTCTAGGCCTGTTTTTGTTCTTGCTGTGTCCTCCGTTCCCTGACTTCCCATGGTTCTTTGGTTAGGTTGCTTCCCCTTACTTTTCTTTCCTTTACCTCCTCAAAATCTGTTTCTTTGGGGCCCAGCTCAAGTTTTGCCATGTACCTAATTCCACCTCTATGATTGACTCTTTCCTTTCTACTTTCATAGTTCTTAATAATGCCAATCACAAATTTTGGAACTTTAGCAAAAAGTCAGTATGTGATGTGTCTGATCTCCCCAAGAAAACCAAGCTACTTGTGGGAGTGCCCTTGGCACTGTCTGCATATCTGCCTAGCATAGTGACATTCCTTAGGTACTTCAGTTCCTTTGTTTAGGACATCTGGTTGCAAATTAACTGAGGTTTCACACAGCTCTTTCCGGTTACTGGTTTGTGTCCCTTATTGATGGATTTTGTTTATAAAGAGAGCAGAAAGGTTAGTTGGTTTCGGGAACCAAGAGTGTTGGCATCAAGTGGACACGTAAGTATTGTGAAATCCATGTAACTCCACTTTAGAACCTCTGATAAGTATCATTTCTTGTACTGAAAGAGTACAGTAGAATTTAAGTTTCACTTTAGAAATTGCACTGAAGGAAATCTCTCACACCAAAGAAAAACTTGTTTTCTGCATAATCTTTTAAAGAGACTGAAGCATGTTTTCCTAAGGATTGTATGGATGAGGGCTAGCTGGCTGAGGCATCTCAAGACGGAGGTGGGCTGGGCAGGCAATGAAATCCAGGGAGCCATGACAGGCACCCCTCTCTAGACAGCTGTGTGCTTCCTTTCCTGCCCCCAGCTTTTGGTTGAAGGGTGATTTCTATTAGGAATCTATGCATCAGTCATGGATGTTAATAGAGGAGCTTGTTTTCCTGTTGGATTACTGAGCAGATTTAAAGAGTATTTTTTGGACTCTGGGAGAGTAGAACGCTAGTCTCTCTCAAAAGGCTAAGACCACTTGGAAAGACCTGACAACTAGCTATATATACTTTGGCATTTCTTTTCCCATGATGGCTTTTAATGAAATACTTGGCAATTCTAAACCTCTAAAATTCTCATTGTTCCAGTTCCTGTCATTTAAATAAAGAAAAGAAAAAGGAAGCCTGCCCCTTGTTTTTACAGGGTAACTTGATACATGATGCTGCATGTGTGATAAAAGGTAGCATGCTCTTTGCACATGTTCTGAAGTGCTGAATCATTTGAACAGGGAAGAGAGCATGTTACACACCAGACCTTGTAGTTCTATCAGCTGTTTTCTGAAAACTTGCTGGCAAGGTGGTTTGGCATGGCTTCTCTTATGTAAGGATCCTGGGAAGAGATTTTCAGGTTTACTTTAACTGTGTATCTTGGTCAAGACTGAATCACAACTGAGCTAGTTCTACAAGCTACGTGAATTTCCTAACTATCCACGTTTAGAAACTCCTCTGTAAAGGGTTGAGTCTGAGCTGTGAAATTTGAAGCTGCCAACCAAGCCAGCCTCTTCATACTCTGATAGATATTCCTTTAATTCAGAAGTTTACTGTGTTAAATAATGATTGCTTATTGACATGGTTTCCTTTTTTGTTCACCCAGTTAGTAGACTGCCACTGTTTTGCAATGTTTTGTATTTTCAGCCTTTTGTAACTTAACTATAATTAATTTTTTTAAAGTTTATTTGGTCTGGTAAGTATTTTTCAGTACCTAATGTTTTCTTGAGCTGCTTCTGTGAATACCATCTTGATGTAATTTTGTATTGTTGCACAGAAACCAAAATGTTTCAAATATTAAAGCTATAAAACCATTACATTTGTTAATTGCATTGAAATGGACTGAAATAAGGCTTAACATAAGTGAAAGGTCATTTTATTTTTTATTTTTAATCTTTAGCCTTCATTCACCTTCCCAGCCAATCTCCATCTATGTACCAGTAAACTGGAAATGCCATTCCCAGGCTTTATACATTCCGTAGCTGTGTGGTGGACATGACTGATTTCTAGCCCCACTCCTCTTCCCCACTGGGCAGCCCATGTTCTAGGTTTAGGAGGTAGCAGGATCCTTTGTTATTATTCATTCAGTTACCTCTTGGCACCTGTCCTCTGCTCTACCCTTGGCCTGGAATGCTCTTGCAGCCTGCTTCAACCCCAGTGAAGTCATTTTTCCAGTCTTGTACCTGACTACTAATATCACCCTTTGCTGTTTATCTTTGAAAGATAAGCTTTGAGGCTCAGGTACTGAGCTCCATGAGGGTATCTCTGTACTGCCATTTTGAGAACCCAGTGTCTCCCCAGTCAGGAAGGCCAACCCAGGGCCTGTCTGCATATGAACTAGATATTCTAACATATACTATGCTAACTACTATATCTTGTAATTATCCCAGCCCCCACCACCACATTGAACCTTTCACAAGCATTTCTCCACCTTCTGCAAGAGCCACTGGAACCAGCAGAAACAGGATCTGGAGACCTTTGAACCTATACAGATACAATCAGCACCACACCCATGTTTTGCACCGTTTAATCTCATTAGCACCCTTTTTCCTCAACAGTGTACAACTGCAGGACAGCACTACGAGTGGATGACCAACACTTTCAAGAGTTCTGACCAAAAGAATATTCGGTTTGATTGTTCAGAGTTAGGAAGTATGAGCATGGGACGTAGAGCACTGCTTGATTAGACATTAAGGCTATCCAAATCAGTAGCCCACACTGGGCCTTTTAGAAAGGCTAGCATGTTATATAAGGTATGAAAGATCATCCCTTGCCCCAGATGGAAGAGCTTCAGTTAAAGAACTGTGATCTATATTAGATGTGTGTCAGACCTCCATGCAGAAATCAAAAACAAATGAGAGTGCTATATGTGAGCAGAAACTAAAGCTGAAAGACATGATGGCTAAGTCAGGGGCTTTGTCGTAGCACTGGCTGAATTCCTCTGACTCATTCCTGACCGAATTAATTCTTCTTCTTCTGTGCCCGGATCCTTGAATGAAGCTTCTTAAGGTCTAAGTACAAGTTCCGCTTCAGGACAGCACTGCTGCACAGCAGAGCCCCTTGCAGGGCCCCTATCAACCCACAGGTGGAGATATCCTGGCCTAGGAGGTAAGAGCAGAGGCCCGTGAGCAGCCCCCCAAGTGGGGAAGAGGGCAAGGCAAGGGCTCTCATGTTTATCCCTCCATGCTAGGGCCACCCTGAGATGGCTTCAGATCAGGCCCAGGATCCACAACCTGCCAAGGCAGCCCAGCTAAGGGTGTGGGAGGCTGCAGGGGACAGCAGAACCCGAGGATATGAACTGAAGACTATGGCTGATGGGGAGGTCTAGGGTCTCAGGTCATGGCAAAACAGGGCAGTATACCTGTCAGGTAGAGGTTGGGAATGGGGCTTTGGGCCCTGAGGGAGGCCATCACATGAGGATGCAGGCGGCCCAGGTCATGATTAGCCCCATAACAGGCACCCCGGGGAGCAGCCAGATAGAACTGATTGGTCAGCGGGGATCCTCCAGTCACACTCTCCACCTAAGGAGGAAAAAAGGCAGCCATAGGGTGGGACTGAGACTTTGTGAGACCCTCATCTTTTCCTCTTCTGTTCTCCTTGAATGAGCTGATGCCTGTGTGGGCTCTCTGCCTTCTCTGGGGCTCAGTTATCTCAGGGTTTTATTCTCCTGCCCCAAAGAAAAGGGAGAAATGGTACCAAGAAGTCTGTCACCACAACCACATGGTCTACCTACCTTTCCTTCTAGCTGTGGGAACAGCTTCATGATAACCAACAAACAGGCTTCAGCAAAAGAGGTTTTGAGGGTCTCATAGTCACTGCTTCGCTTTCCCTTTGGCTCCTCCTGCCACTCCTCAAACCACTCATAAAAGGACGGCATCAACACGACCATGGTGGACCGGTCTAGGGATGCAGAGCCTGGGTCACTGCTGCCCAGTCACTTCCCACCCCAACACCCTCCCCACAGGACTTTAAGCCCCACCTGGGAATCGGTCCTCCCAAGTAGGGTCCTTGGCTGATGGGGAACTAATGAAGAAAAAAGGTATGTGTGCTGCAGCCTTTTCCCTGGGCGTAGAGAAGTTCTAACCTGGGAGTGAAACAAGTGTGACTGCCAGGCCTGAGGCCTCCGTCCTCACAGCCACCACCACCACCCCAAGGACAATTCATCTCCAGGTACACCTGTCTTCCTCCCACCTCATACCCCTAGGCCCCAGAGATGAAGCTGAGGCACAGCCTAGGTGTGAAAAAGCCCTTCCGGGAGTAAATCCTTGCCCACTTCCTTCCATTCTATATCCTGATTGCCCAGTGTCCAGGGAGGAAGCAGAGGCCCTGTGGGCTGTAGCCCACACTGACACTCTCTCCCCGCCACATACACACAAATGTCTTACGCTTTGTCCAGGTCTGTGTCAAAATAAACATAGTAGTTGTTAGACGGCAGCCCCAAGTCCTTCCTGGTACCTCGTAGGCAAATGAAGACAGACACCATGCTCAGGCTGGGCCGTACCATCTTCAACTGCTGCTTCACACCTGCCAGAGAGAGCTGGTGAGGGCTGCTCACTGTGCCAGAGATCACCACTGCCTGTTCATGGTATTGGCAGCCTATCCTCAGCTGTCAGCCTAGTGCCCTGGCCATTTTATGTTATTTCAACATGACTTGGCAGGGGCCTACTCTCCTGTCTTCTGCCTATAAAGGACGCAAGCCCAGACTCTTACTCTTCCACTTCCACTCCCACTCTAAGCACCTTTAGAAGCAGCTGGCACCCAGCCTCCCTGGGTGGACCCACGACACCTGCAGGACAGTCTCAGGCCAACCTGCCTCCATGCTGTGAAGACCAGATGTGAACAGTAGTTTGTTATAAGCCTTGACTTCAGTATTAACTTTAATATAAGCCACCTAATGAATGAATATACATAATTCCTGTGGTAAGCAATGCAGATAAACAAATGCGAACAGCATTGTGGACATTTGGCATTTCAGGATTCAGCTGGAGAGGAGGGAAGAACAGCACTGTGGTGGAAGACAACAGCCATCTGATGTCCCCCGGACCTAAACAGCTGGGCTTCCTCACCTCTCAACAAATCACTCCGGACCAGTTTTCCAGAAATTGCTCGCATTAATTCTTAACCTTTGTTCCATTCCCAGAACCATCTCTAGCACTACTATGCTTGATTCATTTAGCAACTACTTGTTGGGGTCCCAAAATGTGCTGAACCCTCTGCTAGGCGCTGGGGATGCTACAAGGAATCGGATAGATAGGCTACCTGTCTGCTGGAAAAGAGACTTTCCTGAAAGACGATGGCTAACCCCAGAGGCTGCAAAGAAATAAGCGGTATGGGTAGTGTGACCATAGAATCTAACTTCCCAAACAGGCCATTTTCAAGAGCAAAAGGGGGCGTTATAACGCTTACAGTGGGCAAACAGGCCATTTACAGACACCAGCTGTGGGAGCACACCGAGGATGAAAGGGGAACTGAGTTTCCACAGCCATAGCCAGGAGCAGTGGACTGCCCTGGAGCCACAGAAGCACTTTTATCACCTGGGTTCAGCATCCAGCAGTAGTCACGCTGCTGGCAACACCCTCTCTGGGTGGGGTGTGGTGAGCATGGAGAGAACCAGGAGCCCAGGAATGAAACCCCTAGGTCTTCAGAGGCCCCTTAGAACAGCAACTACCTTCTCTGAGCTCCTGCTTTCCCTTTCCCCAACTAGAAGAGACCCAAGAACCATATAACCGGCAGAATATAATCTTGGGTCCCAAACAAGGCACAATTATACCAAGCCCTTCCTCTCCATGCCAGCCTTATCTTCCCTTGCTGATATTGTCAGACCAGTCTTTCCCACTCAAAAAATTTCCTCTCCAAACCATCTCCAGTCACCTCCTCACGGCTCAGCAGTGAGATTTAACAAAGGTGCTCCCATTCCCAAAGGCCAGCAGATATCTGGTTCCCATCTCTGAGAGGCAGAACTATGAAAATCTCTACCCCCAAAAGTGCTGGACACAAAGGACCCCAGCACTGGAGTCTTGGTAAAGCATCATCCCTGAAAAGTTCTCAAGCTGGGATTCCTCTGGGGCAGCACCCAACTCCACACCCAAAGGGGCACTCGGTCCTTCAGCCAGGTGGGGGCTGGTGCCATTAGCCTGTTTTCAGGGCTGAGCTACATAAGAGCAGTGAAAACAGTAACCATACAGTGAAGAAGGGCAAGCTGAACAGGTAACATGGCTGCCTGGAGAGAAGCAGGCCTGGGTGGGACCCTGGGACCTGTCACAGGACAGTCCTCAGGGATCAGAGGTCCTGGCAGAGAGAGAGGTAGAAAGCACCAAAGGCAAAGTCTGTCGGTCAGTCTATTTAGCCCTGCCCCGGTCTTTTACCTGGCAGACAGCGGGCATTCTCTGGCAATAAGTACTGGTAGGTATTGAACAGTCCTGCATCAGAAATCACGATGGGGCAGTAGATGTTCATCTGCTCTTGGCCCTTCTTCACACTGACACCTGCAAGCACAAGAGCTTGGCTGAGGTTCTGTACACTCCAGGAGAAAAAGGCCCATGTTGCGCATAGGTCTCTCCCAGCCTATGCTTTGTTTTTTCAGATCTGAGCATCCGCGCCACTTAGGGCTAGGCAGGCAGGCTCCAGGGAAACTGCAAAGTCAGTTAAACATCCTCAAGCACTCTGAGCGTGTCCCACAATTGCTCTGCACTCACCTTCCCTAGCTCTCTCTCCATCCGGTGTGGGCTACCTTTAGCCAAACCCAAGAGCCTTCACACTAACCTCAACAAAGCTCAAGAGCAGAAGCCCTTCCACTGGAATCGCAGGCCCTTCACTGCTGCCATAATTCTATTTCTGATATATTCTCTTTAAAACCCTCCAATGACACCTCAAGCTCTACAAGATAAACTCCAAAGTCTTCTATCAGCCTTCCATGATTTGGTCCCTGCTACGTGTCCATCTCAACTCTGACCACTCGCTAAACTCTTAGGTACAACCGTATGAAACAGCTGGTTGTCAATCATTTTTGACTAAAAGGTTACTTTCTGATTGTTCAATCTATTATTTTCAGATGCCTAAAAATACTCAGCTCTTTCATACCTCTGTTCCCCTGCCTGGAATAACCTCCCCCAACCTCTGGATGGCTAGCTTCAGACCTTTTATGACCTGGCTCAAGCACCTCTGCCTTCCCTCTGAGGCCTTCCCTGTTCCACCATCCTTTATTTCAACTCCAGTTTTAGTATGTGCCTCTTTGTGGCACTCATTATATTGCCGTGACTTTCCCCATGAGACTGGAAACTTCTTGAGTTAGAGATTAGGACTTATCTCTTTATTTACATCTTTTATTGCTTACCACATAAAAATACAAATAAATATATTCTGAACTGAATTTAATTGAACTGATAAATCCACCTTGCTTCACAGACCCCTTTAGGCTGGAAGGAGAATTTGCTCATGAACATGAGAGAAAATCTCACACTACTGACAGCCACCTCTCTCTTACCACCAGAAGCTTCCTACTCTCTTCTATAAACATGTTCTCAGAGATCACTGATAGCTTTTTGGCAGGGGGAGGGTGCACTGGGCTACCCACTCACCACCTTCTCCTTAAAAGATTTATCTGGTGAATTCACCGTCATACCAGCCCTATTTTCTTCCAGCCTCTCTGTCCCCTTCCCTGATGCTTCTGAAGCACCCATGAGTCATAGATGGCCTGTTTACCAGAGTTCTTCCTTGCATAGACCGTCTCCTCATATAGTTCTTCTACAACGGGATTTTAATTCTCCGTGCAGGTAACAGCAAAGACCTGGGTGCCAAGATAATCAGATTCTAGGCCCCACTCTGCCATTTATAGGTTGAGGCATGATATCCTGCTGGCCTCCACTCTGCCCTAGGGAGTGCCTAGGTTATTTATTCATTCCATCAATCACTGAACAAACATTTATTGAACCTCTATTACATGCTAAAATCTAGACATAAAGATTAAAAAGACACAGCCCCTACACTCAAAGAGGTCATGGATTACTAGATAACTATTCTTATCTACCGAGTAAAAGATTAAATAGTGTTCTCTGGAAACCATGAAACCCTTTATCCTTCCTGCATGCTCTTTACCTCCAGACCAATCGCTCTCCCCCCACTGCTTGGGCAGATTCCAGCCTTTATCCCCAATAAGAAAGTCAATTCTTCTACACTTTCTGCTTTTAGTGCTTTCTTTTCTCTGCATCCCAGGACTTTCCCGCTCCGGCACAGGACCCATGAAGCATGATGCAGGACTCACCACAGGCTTTTCCAGCTGAGTCCAGCAACACACTCTGCACAGTGGCCCTTGTCAAGACAGCACCTCCAGCCCGCTCAATCACAGGAATGGTGTGAAAGGCAATTTCACTGGAACCCCCTCGGGGATAAAAGGCCCCATTCATGTAGTGGGCAACCAGCAGAGCATGCATGGAAAAGGTGGTGTTGCTGGGGGGCACGCCTACAGAAGGAAGGAGAGAAGAAGCAAGAGCAATAGCAGCACCACTCAGAAAGGAATGTGGATTCCTCTCAGAAAATATGGGCTCAGGGCAGGCAGAGGGCCAGTTTCCATGCAAATATGGGGTTCATTACAGATCCTGGGGCCAGTAGGAATATTCTCCCTGCAAACTGCCATGCTGCCAAGACCAGGGAGGACAATGCTGACTGAAAGGAAAAATCATCCAGGGTGTGGATGAAGGGCATTTTTACCAGAGAGTGCAGCAAGTAGGTGGGCAGACTTCTCATTCATAAGCTCCAGAGGGCTTGGGGTTTATATTGCTTCATTTCAGTCAGCCAAGCACATTTGGGAATAAAGACTAAGCCAGGAGGGCAGCACCTCCTCTTCCAGGAGCCACCCAAGGCCAGTACACACCGTATGTGGGGAAGATGTAGCTGAGCACTGCCTGGAGCTCTGGGGAAGCTGGTAGCTGCCGCAAAGCCTCAGCCAGGCTCTGAGTGGATGCACGAAGGAACGGGGAGAAATGTGTGAGCAGCCCACACTTGTTGAGAAAATAAATCACAGGCAACGGGAGGATCTTCAATAAGATGGCATAACTGGATCCCCTGGATACTAACTGAGGAAGACAATGAGCAGAGAAACAGGTTTTATCTCTAGAACTGCTGAGACAGAATCACCATTCCAATAGCCTACACCAGCAGAGGGCTCAGCCACACTTACCCGTGGCTGAAATTGGCTGAATTTGGATTTTTAAAAATCGGTACTTGGTGAATTTTTCCCATTCTACATTCATATGAGTCTTTTTGCTTTCAGTTGCCTGCCCAAATTCTTTTTGAAAAATCCCAATCTGGTGTCAGATGAATTAAAGAAAGAGCGGTGATCCGACCACACAGAAGACAGCCTGGTCAGGGAGGAGAGCATGGTGCCCCTTAGAGGCCAGAGTGACAGTGACAGCTGCTGAGGCCAGGCTCTAGAGGCACAGAGACCAACTAGGGTGGAGGCTGATTTCAGGATAGACATGACTCTTCCTCTCTTCCTGCCTCCCTCACCAGTGGCTCTGCTGATGAGAAGGCCAACCTTGTCAGGAATAAACAGGGGATCCTAAGCATGTCTATGTTACCTTAACCAGCTTTATATACTTGTCAATGGCAGCTTCTTCCCGGGGAAACTTCTCCTTGAGACTCTGAATGTAGGCTTTCTCTCCACTATACATAGGGAACTCCTTTCGGCCACTGGGCTCTTCTAGTACCATGATATCAAAGGGAGAGGACAAGCCAGCCCAGTCCAGCTGCCCTTCAGTGATCTGGTCCATGATAAAACGGCCAAAGCTTCCTTCGTGCATGTGCCCAATATAATGAATTCCTGTTGGGAAGCAGACAAACAAGGTGTCTTAGGGATAAGGGGATTGAGCCCTGGAAAGGTGGACAAGAAAGCAAGGTGAGAGAGCTCTGTTGTCCTGCATGGCTAAATCTATACCCAAAGAAAGCTACCCACTCTTGTTGTAGGGAGGAGTTAGAGCAGAAACCACCAAAGCCCTGCCCAGTTCAGTTCCCAGTGAATATGGCTGTCAGACAAGGAAAGAGGTGCCCAGAAAGAAGACAGGGCCTCCAAAACAACAGAAATGCCCAGTATCCTCCCACAACGGCTATTCCAAGCCTCCTGAAGATAGAGCCATGCTCCCAACCCCTCTCCACATAAACCTTACCTGTGTCAAATTCAAGACCATTTTTCCCAAAGGTATGACAACAGCCTCCCGCCTTGGTATGTTGTTCCAGAACCAGAACTCGCTTGCCGACTTTGGCCAGAATTGCAGCTGCAGCCAGGCCCCCAAAACCACTGCCAATCACCACCACATCCAGCTTCTCCGGCACTCGGCTGGCTGAGAAAGCTGCAGCAGAGGGAAGAGATGGAGGGTGTGCTTCTCAGGTAGGGGCAGAGAAAGAGCAAAGATATGGAAACCAAGGAAAACTTCTCTAGCTTGTACAATGCCAGAAAACTCTAGAGCACAGAGCTCGTTACTAGAATATCTCAAACATTTTACTGGAGAAATGCTCAGGACCAGCCAGGCAGATTAAACAAAATGATTTGGTGTGATCTAAACTGATTTAACCAAAGCTGCTAGTCATTTTTCCTACTTTAGAAGACAGTAGGAATCAGTAAATTATTATAGGAACAAAAACAGAAAGCTGACAACAATACAGGCTGAGAATTCTAAATGCAGACACAGAGCTAGGGAAGTAAGGAAACAAGGAGGAGGGGGCCGGAATGTCATGAGGCAAGCTGCTGCATCATGGAACTGTCCATTCACAAGCCAGTTATCTTTGGAAAATGTGGAGACTGCAGGCACCAGTGGAGCAGCCTGGTGGTACGGTTCTTTAAGATCCTGAAGCAGAGGCTTGAGCTGCTCAAAGGCTGCTACTCTGAGATATCGCAGCACCACCCTCTCACAGCAGGAATGTCTGGAGGCAGGGCTGAGGGAGGCAGCACCTAAACAAGACAAAACTGGACAGTATGAGGTGCCATATGGGCACTTCCAACACAAGGTCTGTTCTTTAAAGATCACTCCCGAAGAACTGGAATTTGGAATTTTTCAAGCTGCAAGAGAACTTAGTAAATTTTTAACTTTTCAAACATTTTTAGAAAGATCTATAATGAGAAATACATTTTATATCATAACCCAGAACATATTTAAGTATATAATAAAAACACTTGAAACAAGTTTCACAATACTTATCAGAATTAGAATTATGTATGGCACACTCTGACATTCTCTCTTCTACTGCACTGAAAATGCTAGTTGCAACCCACTAACTTGATTCTGTGATGCACTAATAGATCATAACGTGGTCTGAAAAAGGTTAAACTAGTCATCTCATTTTTAGGAATGATTTGCTAACGTTATGCAGTAAATTAGCTAAAACTCTGATCTCAGTTCAGAATAATATAATAGTCTTTCCACTTAGAACTATGTAGCAAAGACGTGTCATACACTCTAAAATTTTAAAGTGAGAGGGACTCTATAGAGATCAAACAAGGGATCCAATTTTTTCTTAAAGCAGGACTTTCTTTCAACCCTAGAAGTAATCAAAAATATGTTTTAAAGCTGATAGTGGAGGTACTCTGGTTGACAGAAGAGAGTTCTGAGCCTGAGGGACCCTGCTGAGTCTCTCCCAAAGTTTCAGAACCAGGGTTCAACCACATGAGTTGGAACCATGCATAGCCAGGCAAATCACATAATGGGCGAAATGGAATTTCCTACACAGGTTGGAAGAGATTTCTGTGCAGCAATCCCATGCCCCTGAGCAAATGTGGAAGGATAAATAATCTCTTCTTGTCTATAGCATCTTGTTAATGTAGCCACGATCACATTATTGTAGAAAAATCCCAAACCAGTCCAACTAAACACCAAGCAGTAACTCGGAGAGAAAGGAGAAAGGAGAACTGAAGCTAGTGCTCTGAATATCTGGGCAGTGGGCTCACTTACAACATTGCTTATATACCAGAATTTTTACACAAGCTATTTGGTCAGTTTGAGCTTAAACCCTTACCAACAGCACGAGTTGCTATGTAGCAACACTGGTAAGGCCGGGAGTTGTCACAGGTGTGCCAACAGATACGAACTATTACAGAAAGCCAGAGCGGCTAAGGGTACAAACAGTAACATTTATTGAGCAAAAGGCAAGAAGAACAAGGTGCAAAAGAGCTCTGCAGTGAGCTATTGCATGCAGCACGCACATTTACAGAAGCGGAACAAAAAAGCTGATTAGCTTTCAATGAAAATCCTGAAATTTCCTCTGGCCCTGGCTTTGCCAAGGCCTTGGCACCCGAGGAAGGTGCCTGCGCCCACGGGTCCACTATTCCGCGGCCTGCCCAGGCAAAGGCTCTCGTGGGCGGGGGACACTAAAGCGGAGAGCCTCCACCTGCAGGCAGCCTTCCCAGCACTTTACAAAGAGAAAACTAAGACCCAGGTACGGCAGCGGCTCGCCTTGCCAGAAAGGGAACGCAAACACGGAGGATGTCCTGGCGCAGCTTCGGACCCCACGGTCCCTTCCGCTGACCTTGTTTGAGAACCTTCTTCCGGACATCTTTATCGGTCACCAGGGGCGCGGGTGGTCGTTTGACGTCCTCGGAGAAGGGGTTGGGGGAGCCGCTTGCGAACAGCCCCTGGTAAACTTTGTGGACGACGGCCAGCAGCAGCACGGCCAACAGCACCAGCGTTAGCCACATGGCGCCGGTCCGAGCACTGGGTTCACGGCGTCGCCGCCCAACCTGATAGCCGTGGCTCCGCCCAATTTGTTCGTCCTGCCCAGCCAGGAGGCGGAAACAGCTTTGCCCATTGATCAGCCTTGGCCTTTTTGGTCAGAAACCCAGACTCCAGCGCACTTTGACGCTCCGCCTCTCACTACTTACTTGGAAGCCGCGCGGCGACTCCACTGCCTGCTGGGAGCTGCGCTCTTCGACTGGAGCGGCTGCGCGGGAGAGTTCTGCGCATGCGCAGGGGCCAGCCCGCCCCCCAAAACCGCAGTGGGAAAGCTCTGGGAACTCGGGACGTGGCCGGCGAGTCCCGGAGTCCTGAGGAGGGGGAATGTTGGGGGGAAACGATGGCCCTGGGGCGAGGCAAGGCTGAGAGGACTGAGAGAGAACCCCGACTGGGAGGCCGGAGACCTGGGTTCCGGTTCGGGCTCGGCCGTGGACTCGCTGGACGACCTGAGGCAAGTTGCTTAGCCCAGTTTTCCCCCACCAGGCAGTGAGAACGTTTCCGTTTGGAACCCCCACACAGCCTTGGCTGGCTGGCTGGCTGGCTGGCTGTGTTGTTGGATGGAGATTTCTCTGGAGATATGCGCATGGCAGCTGGCGATCGCTCGACCCTGTGTACCCCAAATTGGCCAATAGTTTGGCCGCAACGTCCTCCTGGGATGGTGTTGCCTGCCACGGGGCTCTGCTGACACCCCCAGGTCTCTGGCTGGGTCTCCATGGCACCTCCCTCTGTAGGAGCCGTGAGGGGATGAGAGCGGCCCAATGACAAGCCTGATGAAAGGATCAGAAAACTGTCATACTTAATGTGCTCATTTGTATTTAAGGTATGGACCCAGTGTCTAAATTAAATACCAACTCAGAGAGTTTAAGCTACAGCAAGCAATTATAAAATTATACTCTGTAATGAAGCTCTTTACCTAAAATGAATGCACCATAAATACTTGATTTGAAAAGGATCCATCTTCATATTTATAGGAAGACCATCTCCTCAGGTCCAGCTATCAGGAACTTGCCTAATATTGGTGGAGTGACTTAACTTCAAATACCTGCTCCTTTGACAGAGTATTTGCTCTTTTCTTTCTCGGATACAGATAGTATCAGTCCCTATTGAAGCCCCCCAGTAGTACTCCAGCCAGAACAGAGGCACTAGTAGATGTATAAAGCTGCTCATGCTTCTACGCTGCTTGATTCAGTTCATGCACAGTAACAGATGGGCCTTCCTGAAATTACTGTTAACATACCTGCCTGTCACCTTCCTAAGGTTGGCTGATGTGTGAGTGTTTTGTCATATGCTGTCAGGGAGGTCAAAGAGGAGGGAGGAAAAGGGAGGTAGATGCTGAGGACCTAGAGGACATAGAGCTTGTTCCTGAGGTGCCATGACTAAGGGGCACTGCCATCCTTTCTAAATTACAGGGAGCTACATTGAACATGGACAGTAGACTAGTGGTTACCAGAGCGTGGGGGGCAGGTAGCGGGTAGATGGGGTAAAAGGGGTCAAATATGTGATGACAGAAAGAAATCTAACTATGGGCGGTGAACACAATGCAATATATATATATGCCTTACTGTTGAATTGTACACCTGAAACTTACTGGATTTCATTAACCAATGTCACCATAATTAAAAAAATAATTAAAATAAAAAATAAAATAAATTACAGGGAGCCAAATGTCCAGCCCGAGATCCAGGAGATATTCCTGCTCTTGGTTTTAGGAATCAGTGCATCTTACCCTCAACAAAGATTCCATTTCGTTGCTGGCAGCCAGTTCTTAGGAAATCCAGATCATATTCTCACAGTGGAGGACTGACCTCATAGAAATGCTACTGTCCTTCCTTAGTCATCTGTGAAGTATGACTGTCAGTTGTGTGCAGACCATCTGCTCATTATGATCTGGATTTTTGTTGTATGTATCCATGATGTCCATTTCCACCATGATGAAGTATGAGCCTGTCCAGCCCTCTTCCTAAGGTAGACTCGTGGAATGAAAGACTGAGCCAAACTGACTAAGCAGCTGCAACATGTACAATATCGGTGACAACTGAAGAAGGCTAGGCATTGTGTTGCATATTTAGTTTCTACCATATCATAGGGGCCAGATCTAGTATAAGTCCCCCAACCCAACCTATATCTGAGACCTAAGCAAAGCCTAAGCACTTCAGCTAAGACCACCCACCAAGGTGCCACCCATTAACCTCACCCCTTTGATAAATTGCCTCAGATCCCATTAACTTCATTGTCAGAAACAGACCCCACCCCTTATAGTGGTGCTGCTGCCTTCTGGATACTGAGAATTCAGCCCTCAGACTCCTACAGGGTCCCCTTCTTTCCATCCAGTGTCACAGGTAATAAGAGGTAGGCATTTGGCTTAAGCAGCTTATTTATTCAGGGTAAATTTACAGCTGCCTAAAGGTTTTTAAAGCCTCAACAGAGGCATAACTGAATGATGAAACTAGTTTTAGTTTTTGTTTGTTTGTTTGTTCGTTTTTACAGGGCCGAGGCTTCAGAGACCCCAGGGACTTTTTTCAGTACTCACAGAAACCTCCTGCACCCTGGTGATGGCACATAGGGACTGTTTTCTTGCTCTAAGTCTGAATGACTGCCAAGAAGGAAGGCAGAGATAGAGCAGTTGGATCTCTGGCTCTCCCCATAGTTTCTAATCTCAGACCTTATTAATCTTTCTGAGCCCAAGGACAAAGCTACCTTGAACAAATGATTTTGAGTCATGAATGAAAAAGCTTGCTCTTTCCATAATGAGAAAGAATCAAGAGATGGGCAGGTAAGCAGTCACTTCCGTTCGGAAAAAATGGTGTTGGTTTTGTATATATCGTTGATAGTAATGAGACAGCATATATGAAGAGAACTTGAAGCTTAATGTTTAAGAAAATGTTTAGGAAAAACCCACATTAAAGTTCTCTTTGTTCTATTAGAAGCTTCTGTTCACCTCTGCGTCATTTGCTTTTCCTGAGAGCTTATTTTCTAAATGGGTTATGTGATTTGGGTTTAGATTTGCTTGGGTGGGAGGAGAACCTCAACGAGGGATTATTCCAAAAGTTTGTATTCCATCAATTTAGATTGTTCCTTACTGGCCCTTTCTCTGTCAAACATTGCTTTGGCCTGATTATCCTCAGGAATCTTGGTTCACTGTGATCTGTCTTTGCGCAAGCCTGGCAGCTAACCTTTTGTTCTTTACCTTTCCCACTACCTTGCTCAGAAATGGTCTTAAATGGAGCCTATAGGATTCAGTGGCTGGAGTTGGGACAAAGCCTTTCAGGAATGTTTTCTTCACTGTACTAAGACAGGTGAACTGTTTTTCCCAAAGGGAAGCCTTTGGACACTGGAGAAGACTGAGCTAGAGAGGAAAAGGAAGGATGAAATGAATCCAGAGTACACAGACTGCTGGAGGAAGTTGTTCATGATGAATCACCAAATATTTTTGGGAACATACTTTGTGCCTAATACTATGTGAACGAATATGGGAAATATTAAAGAAGTGTAAAAGAAAGTCCCTTCGCTCAACGCAGCAGAATCTGATTGGAGAGATAGGCCTTTGCATAGGAACTTATGCTACATACAGGAGGGCTATGAGACTTTAGAGAAGCAAGAGACCATTGTAGGCCCAGTTGATAAGATAGGCCACCTTGAGGAGATGGAACTGATCTTGAAAGGAATAGAGGACTCAGAGAAGTTGGAGCCGGGTTTGTATTCTGGAGGAAAACGACATGACTCAAGGGGTGGAGGTGAGAGGAACTGCAGAAAGTGTGTTCATTGGATTAAGATGGGAAATACTAGTGCTTAGGCATCCAGTTATGGAGGAGTTGGCTCAGGTATGGTATGTTTAGATGTCCATTCTTGTGTCCCAAGCATAAAGAAATCAAAGTTTAAGGACTATTAATTGGCAAAAATATATAGGAGGGATTAGAGTAATGAGATAATCTAGGATTCCAGGGCCTTGACATAAGCAGTGATTCCTTTATTAGTTATTTTCTTTCGATCATTTTTTAAATATTTTATTTTACAGAAAATGATATATTCTCATGGTTCAAATCCCAAAAGTACAGAGGGTGTACACATAGTGAAAAAAAATTACCTTCTACCCTTGTCCCCTAGCTATCCAGTTTTCCTGTTGGAGGCAACGTTACTACTTCTTGGGTATAATTCTGGAAATAATCTCTACAGAGACAAGCAAATATGTTTATGTTTTTTAAAAAACACAAATGGTAAAATAGTGTACATACTTGGCCCTTTGCTTTCCCACACACTGTATCATGAAGACTGTTTCATATTGTCCATAAAACATTTTTTTATTCTTTATGGCTATATAGGATCTCATTGAGTGGATATACTTTCATTTGTTTAATTAGTTCATTGGTAGACATTTAGGGTTTTTCTACCCTTTTGGATAACAAACAGTGCCACTATGAATGACACTGTAAGCATTTTATTTTGCATATAGATGAGTATATCTGTTAGATGAATCCTAGAATGCAATTGTAGGCCCAAAATGTGCAGAGCAGGTGTGATTTTGTCAGGTGTTGTCAAACAATAGAAGTGGTAACAATTTACTCTCCAACGTGCTATAAAACTTAACACTCTAGCCAAAACAGTGTGTTCTCAAACTTTTGGTCTTTGATAATATGCTAAGTGAAAAATACTATCTCAGAGTAGTTTTATTTGATATTTGTCTTATCAAGAGTAAGGTTAAGCATTTTTTCATATGTTTAAGAACTATTTGTGTTTCCTTTTGTGTAAACTGTCCATATCTATGCCTGTTTTTCAACTGGGTTTTTTTTTTCCTTATTGATTTGTAGGACTTTTTTTTTTTTCTTCTAAATATATTAAGAAAATTAGCCCTGTTTTGTGATGTGAGTTGCAAAAAGTTGGTCAGATGGGGTTTTTTTTAAAGCTCTACTAAGGGAAAGATTTGGCTGAGCAGAAAGGCCAAAAGTGAGGAACCACCTCTCTGAACTTTACTTACTCAGAACCCTGAGACCTTTCATGGAGCCAGGAAATCTGTGTAAGAGTTTTTGAGATAACATTAAGCTTTTTCCAGTTCTTAAAACCAGATTTTGTGTGTGTGATACTAGGAAAAGGTGTGACATTTGAGCTGTTGCCTTTGGAGACTGACATGTGCCTGGGAGATTGACTCTGATTTGTCTTACAGGTTGAAAATGTGTCTGCTGGGTACTCTTCACCGTATGGCAAGGACAGCGGTGCTCTTCTGGCTTTCAGAGGAATTCCTGTACGTGTCGCCTGCACCTTAGTATCTCCTGCCATTGCAGGCTTGTGTTGCATGCTACCATGTGGTGCTAGGAACCATGACACAGGATGGCATAGACCCTGTCCTCCGAGAGCTCATCCTCAGGGGAAAGGGTGTGGGGCACAAACAAGCAAACAACCTCTATCTATTAAGATGATTGCTGTAGTGAAGCAGAATATAAAGTGCAGCAGGAGTACTAGAGACACACCACAGTCTTAGTTGAGTTGTGTGAATTTTTGTTTGTTTACTATTCAAGGGGGACATAGGATGTGGTCCCCACATCACCCAACTTCTACATCATAGTTGGAGTTCTCCAGGTGCCTCTCTTTAAGATGGACTTTAATCAACCCATCTGGGTAGGATAGATCCTTCTGGCCTGCAGTTTCAAGGACATTCAGTACAGTGGTGGGATGTGTTTGTGTGTATGGGGGACATGAATTCTACCCTCACACTAAAGATCACTGCTCCTACAGATCTCAGAATTGAAGAACCACAGCATCCTCTGGGCCCTGACAACAGAAACTAATGGATGGGTGCCAAGTGGTAAGGTCCCCTTCAAGTCCCTTGGATCCTGGGTGGAGCCCAAGTCAGAGCTCCCAGCAGAGCTCTGGCGCCGTGCAAAATGGGTATCTGAGGGCAACAAGACCCAAGGCAGGCAGGTAAAGCTGGGGCTGGCAGTGATCCAGACACCGAGGTCTCAGGGGGGCATCTTTTCTCGCTGTTGCAGTTACGAGCACAGAGGTGCTCAGAGCCCAAGAAGAATGGGAAGCTGTGGATAACATCCAGCCAGAGACAGGTAACTGCAAGAATGGCACTATCTCCTTACAACAAGCTGCTAGTAAGACACCGTCCACATGTGAGGCTAACGTTTCCCTGACTCTAGGATTAGGAGTGTTCTGATTTTAACTGTGTGACATAGAATAAAATCTCTTTCGGATCCAAAGATGGTGACATTCTGAAGGAAATGGGAGTAAATGCCATGGAGAAAGGGCCGCCATCCACCCAGCCCTGAGAGAAGACAGGGAGGACCTTGGTCAGGGTTAGCTCCTCTAGGGTGATGAGGTTAGGCAGAAGGATGGAGGCAGGCAGCCAGGGCCCCTGCATAAGGATGAGCAGGTTGTTTACTGTACAAAGAAATCCCTACAGGTGAGAACTGAAGCCATCTGCTGGAAGCCCCTGAGGGCTTGGTAACAATGATCTAACATCCCTTTCTGAGAGCGGTGGGAAAGCAGAACTAGGACCCATATCTAGCCTGAGCCCCACTTGAGCTCCTGGAGAGATGTTCCAGTGGACTGTATCAGCTATCACCTGTATTGCTAACTGATAAGTTAATTCCCTATGGACTGTCACAAAGGATGGAGAGGGTGTGAGAAAGGGCAAAGTAGAAATTAGGAAAGACCACTAGGCAAACCTGTGGCACCCTCCTGCATGAGTGCCTCCTCTAAGCAATGACTTGCCCCCTCACAGATGAGTGGAATTTAAGGAGCCCCTTAGGGCCAGGTCTGTCCCTGCTCACTGCAGAGGTCAGTCTAGCAAGCTTCTGAAAAGCCTGGTCTGAAAAGAGCGTTGGCCCAGCAAGTGATGCCACTTCCTTGAAATAGGGTTGGTCATCATTTAGGGTGTCTGATGTTTACAGCTGGAAGCCAGTTCTGGGCTTAGAAGTGAGAAAGGCCCTCGGGAAATGTTTGCTGACACAGTAACTACTGTTAATCCCAGGGTGCCTTCCTTCTCACCACAGGGAGCCAAGCCAGCTCAGACCAGCCTGTGCAGCTAATCTCCTTCGGTGAGGCGCTGCAGCATTTCCAGACTGTGGATCTCTCCTCCTTCAAGGTATGACAGTAGGGAGGTTTGGGATCTCAAGCAAAGCACCTTCCCAGGAACCAGGTTTCTATCCCACCAGGGAAGGGCACTGGGCAAGCAAGATGGAAGCTTCCAGTTGAGGGCCCTATCTCACCCAAGAAATCTTGGGGCACGGAGTCATAGGTAGCCAAAGACCCGTGTGTTTGTGCAGGGTACTGGTGGCCTTTCTGGGATTGTGGCCTTTCAGGGCCCTGGTGGCCTTTCTCTTCCTTCTTAGGAATGGAAGGTCTGGAATCAAATGCTAAGTAGTTCCTTGGGGAAGTAAGGCAGCCTGTCCAGAGAGCAGAGTAATTCATGGCTAATTTGGGAAAATCTTCCATTCCCTCAAGGTGCCAGAGCCATCTGGGAATTTAAAAAATAGGTAGGTCTGGAAAAAAAATAAATATTGCGGAGAATAAAAGCTAGCAACCTATTTGGGGCATCTTGAGTGACCAGTATTAAGTTTCGAGGAATGTGATTTCAGATCTTACACCTAAAGCCTGGCTCAAGAGAGCTTGAAAAGACAGGAATCAGGTTGCCAGAAGCTACCCAAATCAGTATATTCTAAGACCTCTGGCAATGGCCTTGAGCAGTGAGAAGTCAGTATGGATGGAAGGCTCTAGCTACCCCACACAGCTGTCTAGCGCCCAAAAAGTCTCCATTAAACTCCCATCCCCACTGTCTGTGTCTCATCCTGGAAGTTGAGAGTGCTACTAGCCTTTATAAATTATGTCCTTTACAGAAAGACATAGACATACAAAGGCTGCGTAGAAGCAGCCTTTCTGGGAAACACGGTCTGATATTTGTCAGACCACAAGGGGCAGTCCCTACACTCAGCCATCTCTATAATCTCCTAGGCTCTCAGTGGAATAGCTAATGGGACCAAATGTAGACAGCTGATGGATAATGCCTATGCTTGGGGACATCTTTCTCTTTACAAAACACCTGGGAACTAGAAGAGCCTGTGTCCATAGATTCCACAGACGCTTCACAGCTTCCGCCCCCTCTTCCTTGCCCAGAGACCAGCCACTTAACTTGGGGAACTACTTCTTTCTGTAAGAACAGTCCCTGTACTGAGCCTGATCATAAGTTCATTAAAGCAGGTGAACCCAGCATTCATTACCTGCATTTTTCTCCCAAGAAAAGAATCCAGCCCACAATTCGAAGAACCGGGCTTGCTGCCCTCCGGCACTGCCTCTTCGGGCCTCCAAAGCTTCACCAGGGACTCCGTGAAGAAAGGGACTTGGTCCTGACCATTGCTCAGTGTGAGTGCGTGGTTGCCGCCACAAAGCAAGCACTGCATATGAGGTCAGGCAGAGCACTGTTCACCCACCCTGTTACTAAGACTAACCCAAGGGTCTTGCATTTCCCATGTTGGGATAAGGAGTAGGAGCCAAGGGGTAAAATTAGGGGGGAACAGGATGTCTTGAACATTGTCTGGATCTGCCTTCACTGTACCATTCTCTGAGAGGCAATCCAATAGAGAGCATGGTGTGTTTTGGGGCAGGTGGCCTGGATAGCCAAGACCCACTGCATGGCCGAGTACTCCAGACCATCTACAAGAAGCTGACCGGCTCCAAGTTTGACTGTGCCCTCTACGGAGATCACTGGGAAGATCTGGGCTTTCAGGGTAAGAGGAATGGTTCGTCTTCTTTCCCTGGACATGATTCCACGGTTAGAGTGAGAGCCCAGATTCTCCTCTTCCTGTCATGCCAGAACTATGAGACAGGATATCTGAGGGAAAGCATTTCAGGAAGAGAGAGTGGAGCATGTGCAAAGGCCCTGAAGTGAAGGATGCTTAACTCCGAGAAATAGGATAGCTGAAGTGGAGAAGAGAGCGAAAGGAGAACAGTTCATTTGTGGCTTTGCAGGCCATTGTAAAACATTTACTCTAAGTGAGATGGAAAGCATTGGAGAGATGTGATTAGGAATCTAGTTTTTCTTTTTCCTCTTTTCCATTAATATTGATGAAAATTTTTTTATATTTTATTTTTTGAGTGAAAATGATTACACCTGGTTTTGAATTGTGCTCTTTTTCAAAATCATATCAAATTATATTTGTGTAGAATAAGAAAATATTTTAATATAAAAAGGAAACTTCGTATATCCATAATTGATAGTCTATTGGTATGGACAATGTGCTTTAAGTCCCTTTACCCTCCCTCTGGTATATTATAATTGTCTTAAATATTTTCTCTATGTATATTGAAAATCACGAGTGTTAGGATTTTTGTTTCAACCATTAAGCAATTTTTAAAACTCAAGAGAAACAAAGTCTATTGTGTTTACCCATATATTTGCTATTTCCACTATTATGTCTTCCTTTCTGATATTCCTTCTTTCATCATTTTCTTTCTGTTTTAAGAACTTCCTTTAGCCGTTTTCTAAGGTAGGTCCACTGGTGATAAATTCTCTTAGTTTTCCTTTGTCTGAGAATGGCTTCATTTCCCCTTCCAGTGAGTTTTTAATTTTAGTTACTATGTTTTTCAGTTCTAACGTTTTTATTCAGTTCCTTATATCTGATATTTCTCTACTGAGACTTTTATGTTTCTTTATTTTTTCTAAGTTTGTTGGTAATGGCTTATCAAAGACATTACCATGATGACACATTGCTGCAACAAATTACCACAAATTGAGTGGCTATAACAACACAAATTTATTATCTTCTAGTTCTGTCATTCAGAAGTCTAAACTAGATCTCACTGGGGTAAGATCAAGGTGGCAACAGGGCTGCATTCTTTTTTGGAGGCTCTAGGACAGAATCGGTTTACTTATTTTTTCACCTTCTAGAGGCTACCTGCATTTCTCCTCCTCCATAGCATCTTTCTGAGCCTGATTCTGTTTTCACATCTCTCTCTGACTCTGTGTTTCTGCCACCCTCTTTCAATTTTTATATTGGGTCCACACAGGTAATCCAGGATAATTTTCCTATCTGCTTATTAACAACCTTAATTCTACCTGCACTCTTAATTCCCCCTTGGCATGCAACATTATGTAGTCATATGTTTTGGGGAAATCATTGGAGAGGCCATTATCTGCCTACAACAGCTATTTTAAAATCCCTATCAGATAATTTCAATCTCTGTGTTGTCAGTGTTGCTATCTACTGATTGTCTTTTCTCATTCAAATTGAGACTTTCCTAGTTCTTGATGTAACGAGCGACTTTTTTATTGTGTCCAGGGCATTTTGGATATTATGCAATGACATTCTGGGTCTTTTTTAAATCTTTTATTTAGCAAGCCTCCTCTAACATAGAGCCATTGGAGGAAGGGAAAGGTCACCCTGTTACTGCCAGGTGGAGGTGGAAACCCTGATACCGCCAGGTGGAGGTGGAAACCCTGATACCCTGCTTGGGGCAGGGGTGCCTCGTTACTGTTCTCATGTAGCCTCCACTGACAACCACTTTACCTCTACTGACACCACCAGAGGAGATGAGGGGCTTCTTAGCACCGGGAAGGGATAACAGTCGCAGCCCCCCACTTTTCTGACTTCCCTGACAGAGCCAAGAGCTACTTTATGACACTCAAAGGAAGTAGAGCCTCTCCATTTGGCCTGTAACCAAGTTGTTGAAGCTCACAGGAGCAGGGATTTCATTACGTATTGTTCCCTGTCACCCTCAGTTTTCTCACGGTTTCTGTTATAGGAGCAAATCCAGCGACAGACCTGAGAGGAGCAGGCTTCCTTGCCCTCCTGCATCTGTTGTACCTGGTGATGGACTCCAAAACCTTGCTGATGGCCCAGGAGATTTTCCGTCTGTCCCGTCACCATATCCAGGTGGGGCTTTGGTGGGAAGCCAGCAAAGAGGGCAGTGGAGCTAGGACCTGGGTGCAGGGCTCTTCTGAGTGGCTAGGCGGGCCTCACGGGTAGATAATCTGTAATGGCTGAGGGCTCTCAGGACGGCTGAGGCAAACCAGGAATGGTCTTCCCCTGTCAGCACTGGAATCTGAGCTCCACTACTCATTAGCGTGTGTCTCAAGCATTGCCTCAACTCCTGAGGGCCTTGGCTTCCTCATCTGTAGAATGGAAATTATGGAAACTTGAAGCTGGATGGTTGGGAAAATTCATTGAGATTATGTACACGAGCACCAGCTACAACTGTGGTGTTAGTGTTTTGCCTCACCACCCTCTCTGAGGAGGTCCCTGACCCTGAAGGAGGAGAGTCAGCCTTGTGTCACCCAAAGGGGAAGGCGTGCCTCTGATGGTCAGGTGACACGTAGATTTACTGGTAGGCCAGAAGTGGCTTTTGTAGCCCTCAGTCTCTGCCCAAGCCCGCTCTCTGGAGTTGGCTTTGGTGGTTTTCCCAGGTAGTAAATGGTGGTAGTCCCTCCATTTTAGAAAACAAATTTGCCTGTCTCTTGACATTCATCTATCCCAGGTTCATGAGACCTGGAATTCATTCACTAAACAAATATTTATTCAGCATTCCCTGTGGTACTTATTGTTTGGGGTCCTTGAGATACATCAATGAGCAACACAAAGATCCTTCTAGCAGAGAAGACAAGACAGTAAGCATAATAGATACATAAATTATAGAATATGTTAGAAAATGATAAGTGCTAAGGTAAAAGAACAAGTGGGGTAAGGTTAGGAAAATGTGGGGAGGGAGTTACAGTATTTATGGGTTGGGTCAAGGTAGTTCTCATGAGAGGGTGAGACTTAAACAAGGCCTTGAAGAGAGAAAGATGTTAGCCAAGCTGATATCTGGGGGACAAGCATTCCATGCAGAAGGAGCAGCTACAGCACCTTCTCAGGACCTGTTTCTGGCAGGAAGCCAGCTGGTGCAGGAGGAGGATGGGAGGATAGGAGGGCAGTAGGAAAAGAGGTTATAGAGTAATAGGACCAGATGACATAGTGTCTGGTAGGCTATGATAAGGACTTTTGATTTTACTCTGAGTGAAATGATGGTTTTCAGTCGCCTGGAGTACGTGATCCAGCTTGAAATTTTTTAATGGATCCTACCAGCCACCAGGTTGAGAACAGTCTAGGGTTTTATTATCAAGTTAGAGATGATGGTGGTTTGGAGCAGGGTGTTTTCATAGGAGATGGTATGAAGTGGTCAGATGCCGGATGTAGACTCTTGAGTGTATGGGCTTAGGAGAGTAGAGCCAACATATTTTTCTAATGGATTAGATATGGGTATAAGAAGAAGGAGTCTGTGATGATTTTTAGTCTGAGCATCTAGAAGGATAGAATGGCCATCAACTGCAGTGGAAAGGAAAGAGTAAGTTGAAGAGTTCTGTTTGTCATATAAATGTTAGATTGAGGTTATGCATTTTTGGTCAGAACACAGAAATGATGTGCCCTTCTCTGTGCCTCATATTGGAAACACATAATGTCAACATGTCTTACTACTGGTGTGGCTAACCTTGAACACGTGGTTACGTGGTTACATGGTTAAGGTGATGTCTGTTGGTTTCTCCACTGTAAAGTTACTATTTCTCCCTTTGTAATTAATAACTATCTCGAGGAAGATACTTTGAAACTATGTAAATATCCTGTTCCTTCTCAAACTGTTCCAATGGCGATTTTCTGTTTTCCTCCTTCTTCCTACATTTATTAATTCCGTAAGAATTAATAAATTTTGTAAGAAAGAATAATCTGTTCTCTTGTTTTTATTTATTGTTTTTATATCTGTGTGGACTCATGGATATTTATTTTCTTCTATGAGTTATAACCCAACACTATCATTATTTATTTTGTCGTTCAAATTGTTCCATCTTTGGCTATTTTAAGAATTCTTTCAGGTTGGCACCTGTGCCCTTTCAACATGCCCTATCCATTTTTTGAGCACTTTTTAACTTTCTAAACACCAAAAGATCATCTAGGCTCATCTTGTATTTTCCAGCCCTGAACTCAACCACTTCTCCAAGGAGCTCTTGTTCCTTTAATTGGAGAATGATATTTAGAAACCAAGATCTGAGCACTCAGTGTTCTCACTGCTATTAAGATCTCACTGTGTCTAAGCCCCTGTCAGTGGCCAGAGCTTGTTATATACGTATATGTCACTGGTTCACTCCCAACTCTGATAGGAAGAGGTCTCAGTAGCCCTGCACAGAGAACAGGAAGGTGGGTGCGCTTTGATTCTGCCTGAGAGAGGAGCCCGAGAATGAGTGGCTGAAGGTCAGACCTACAGCATTTTCATCAGATCATTTTACCTTAGAGGGTTGAAGTTGGGCAATCTTGAGTTGCAAAAACAGACTGTTGCAATAACAGTGTTGTTGGCCACGTTATATCCTTAATTCTCAGGACCTCAGTTTTTTCCTCTGTGACATGCGAACATCATTCAACCCTATAGAATTACTCTAGATTGAAGATAAACTATGTAAAGAGCCAAGCACATTAGTTATTAGTTATTCAGTGAGTGTTACTTATCAAAGTAACTTTTGATTTCCATGAGTAAAAATACATTTTATGTATCTTATATATAATACATCTTATATAAGATGCATCTTATGTTTTTAAAATCAGTTAAATACATATTTGTGTGTGCTGTGCACACACACATACACACACACATTAGTACAGTAAATCTCTTGAATCCAAAACTTTCTGAGTACAAAACAAATAATCATACAGTTCCTGCCACCTGGGCAGTTTTTCATTTCTAACATTTACTGAATATCTCTATCTTTTGGGGAAAAACAGTCATTAAATCTTAAGGCTTCACATATGTCTGTCTATTCCAGGAAGCACTGGAGGAGGCAAGAGTGGGACTTCATGAGTGTCTGGTCTTGAGATATATCAGGACTCCACAGGTTGAGAATAGGCATATTCTGTGATCTTTATGATTCAGGGTAGTATGTCTGGGTCAAGTTCAAGAACTGTACCAGTTAGCTTATGTAACGATGCAGTCTGTTGAAGCAACACTGCTTTGTTGTAACAGCCTCCCAGAGGTTGAGAAGTAGCTCAGCATTCACTGATCGGGCCCTCATTTTAGAGATTGGGAAATGGAGACCCAGAGAGGGGAAATGGCTTGCCCAAGGTCCCACAACTAATGATTTCCTACAAATTATCTCTGATCTCAGTTTCTCCCTTCTTGTGATTTATGAAGACTTGTAAGACCTTCCTGAAGAAATATGAAAGCCAGGGTAGAGGGTTATTGCCAACTCAGAATCCCTCATTTGTTTTCAAGAACAGGCTGGAATGAAGTGAGGGCACAAACCATGCAAATATCTGAGGGAGGAGTGTCCCAGGCAGAGGGAACAGCAAGATGAGGAAATACAGGGTACTTGATCTTTGACTGACCACTTTGACCAATCTGTTTCTTATCCCTTCAGCTGCTGGCCTTGGTGGAATTTACTGGAGATTTTTATATTTACTTCACAATATGAATGTCAGAAAATATGAAGGAAGAGTAGCTTAGTAAAATAAGAGGGCTGATGTAAGTGTCAGGAAGCTAGATGCTAGTTTCATCTGCAGTATTATTATTTAGCTATGATTTGAGGCAAGTCTCTGGGTCTCAGTTTGCTCTTTCATGAAATAAGGGGTTTGGCCTAAATTCTAATGTCTCTTCCAGCTTTATAAATCCTTGAAGTATTAGTAATTCCAAGGTTTTAAAGTAAAACATGAACTCAAATGCTTATGAATCTTGAGCACACAGTTTTCCAGGAGGCATGTCTGAGATCGAAGTAACAGTTGGGGGACACAGTCTTACCAGCAGCCAGCCCTGTTTCTCTCTGAAGGGGAGAGCTAAAGTTTCAGGTATCTGTGGTGCATCCTGCTAAAGAGAAATTGGCCAAAAACTACAACCTCTAGAGGGACCCCAGGATGCCCATGAACCCCAGCAGCGTAGAACCGCTTAGCCCACGCTGTCCTGAGGAGTGCTGCAGCCAAGAGAGGCAGGCCACATCAGGCTAACTGCTGGCAAGCACGGAAGCGCCTTATACTAATATTTACTCATGTCCAACAATTTGTATAGCTTTCCATGCAATTTCCATCCATTATTTCATTCCATCAACGTGACAAGCCTGCAAAGAGGTAGGGCAGAGATGATCCTTATAAATCTCCTTTATAAGGTGAAGGAATGAAAGGATCAGAGAGGTAAAGTGTTTCTGTGCAAAGCTGGGTGGCTCGTTAAGTGAAGCCGGGACTGGGACCCACATCTCCTGACAGCTAGCTAGTGACAGGCTCCTTACCAGCAAACACACTTCAGAGTCTCCTGGGGGGATGTGGATGCTCAGGACTGTCCCCTGAGCTACTGAACTGGAATCTCCAGAGGTGGAGCCATGTTAGCAGCAGCCACCAAAGACAATCTGGTCTTCCTGCTTCAGTATTTGGAGGTATTTAAGCCCAAATATGAGGCCTGAAGAGAAATGAAATTTTAAATGAAAACTCAAAAGTGTCCAGATCTTATTTCTTCTGCTTTTAGTCAGTTCCCTTAACACAGCCTCAGCATAGTATTTTAGCTCAAAGGGACACTTTTCAGGTCCAAGGGAACTGCTGAAGGAAAGGAGACATTTAGATCTAAATTCTAGTTTTTCACTGCTTTTTAATAAGTGGGTTTTATAAGAATGTTCCCAAGAGTGAATGAACACTAGGTTTAAATCCTCTGTTAATTATATTGCTACCATATTCTTGTTCCCATATTTATTTTTAGACTGAAAAAAATCAAGGGAAGGAGCCATATTATGTAGATACATGTGATAATTAAATAGGCAATACATGAAGATATAAATGCATTGGTTCTGACCTCAGCCACACACACTGAGGCAAAGATAATAATTGTAAATGTTTGTTAGCACCTATTTAGGCTGACGCCGTGCTTACTGTTTTGTATATGTGATCTAAATTACTCCTCAGAGCAACCCTGTGAGGCAGATTATGAGATAACAGAAAATGTAAAGTGTGGATAATAAAATCTATCTCATAGAGTTTCTGTAATGATTAGTGTCTGGACTCTGCCCAGTATGGCACTTGCATCGGGGTCCCCAAGAACCCCCCAAGTTCTATGATTCACTGGGAAGACTAACGAGACTTGGCATATGGTCGTATAGCTGTGATTTAGTACAGCCAAAGCAAAATCAGCAAAGGGAAGCAGTGCGGGGAACAAAATCCATAGGAAACCAGGTGCAAGCTTCCAAGAATCCTCTCCCAGTGGAATCACATAGGACACACTTAATTCCTCCAGCATCAAATTGTGCAGCACGTGAAATGGTGCCAACCGGGGGGCTCATTATAGATTCAGTACCCAAGGTTTTTATTGCGGGCTGGTCATGTAGACCCCATGTGTCTAGCACGTACCAAAATTCCAGAATCACAGAGGGAAAGCAGGTGTTCAGCGTAAACCATATTATTTGCACAGAGGGTGTAGGCACAGGAAGTTATCCCGAGGGAATGGTGGGACTCCATACGTTCCCAGATGCTCGCCAAGGGCTAACCTTGTAAGCAGGTCTTTCTCCAGGCAGCAGTCTCAGGCCTGTTGTGCTCACTCTTTTCTGCACAGCACTCAAAGTTTATTTCCTTTTTGGTTTTGAAAGAGAAGAAAGCTGAGTCTCACAGAATTTGGACTGCCTTACTAAGGACACACAGCTAGCAGGTGGCAAGGCCAGGATTTGGAATCCAAGTGTCGTGTAAGACCTTGAGAAAAAGGCCCTCCACAGTTCGGTGCTGTCAAATAGAATTTTCTCCAGTGGCCGAGATGTTTTAGACCTGCACTGCCCAATACAGTAGCTACTGAGCCCATGTGGCTATCGAGTGCCTGAAATACTGTTAGGATGACTAGGGAGTTGAATTTTAAATTTTATTTACTTTTTAATTAAATTTAAATAGGTACATGCGGCTAGTTGCTACCTTACTGGACAGCACAGGTCTACATCATAATGTAATAGAGCTTCCCTCTTCAGGCAAGAGCCCGACTTTGGCTCTTGTTTTAAACTAATAAAGAATGCATTCATCTGTGTGTCCCTGTCAGTGGGTGTCCTTGTGTATGTGCCACAGTGGAAATTAGCATGTGATATTTGTAAACTCCCTGGAAAAAGCCTCTTTTCATTTGCTTGGTATTCTTTTTGTTATCAAATAGGAAGGAATTTGCTCCTCCAAAAGTAAAGCTTTGGCGTGGATCCCAGGGGGTTCTGAGGCCCATCCTGGTGAAGTGCCCCAGCTGGCCTCCACGCCGCCCCCTCTTAGGAGCTTGTTCTCAACCTCCACTGCTGGTTCTCAGGCTCCATGTTGCTGAGAGGTGGGGTGTGCCAACAAGTCAAGGTGGACTTCCCGCCTACTTGCACCTTCTCTGCTTTGAGATGAAGTGCTTATGAGCAGTCAGATAACCAGAAAGGGAGTTTGTTAGATAACTGGGCCTTATTTCCCTTGTGATCATCCTAATCCCAAGGAGTGATGTGGTCCATGGGTGGCATACAGGTGAGTCTGATGAAGGCCAAGGGGAGTTAATGGGTCGGATGCTGAAGAGGCGAGAGAACTAGCACGAGTTACGCATACCAGTTTTGGAGTGAATTAACCTCCGCTGGAATCCTGGTTCCACTGCCTTAGGAAAGTTATTTAAGGTCACTGATCTGTAAGGTCCTCAACTGTAAGATGGGAAAAAGATCACTGTGAAAATTAAATGTAAGCATCCGTAATATTGGCTGCTGCCTCTGGGCTATAGCTACTGTTACCGCCTGCAGGCCAGGCTAGGTTGTAGAAGATGGGAGACACAAAAGGCATGGCCTGGGTGGCCACTGACCTGGGGCCACTTCCATTCCAGCAATTCCCCTTCTGTTTGATGTCTGTGAATATCACCCGCATTGCAATCCAGGCCTTAAGGGAGGAGTGTCTCTCCAGGTGAGTCCCCACACTGCTCACCCCACACTGAGTGGCCCAGCAGAGCCTGGTTCCCTCCCATCCCTGCTGCATTCTCCCCAGCTTTCATCCTCACCTGCTGGCTCCTGGGGAGCCTAGGCAAAGTCCCCGTTCACCAGTCTCCCAGCCCATCTCTCCTCCCCAACCCTGACCTCGGATGTGATGGCTGCCTGGGGAATGGCTTCCCTGGAGGAGTGGGGGGTCACCCAGGTGTCAACCTTTGTCCGCTGCTGAGCAGGTCACCTCCCTTGTCCTGCAGGGAGTGTAATCGGCAGCAGAAGGTGATCCCAGTGGTGAACAGCTTCTATGCCGCCACTTTCCTCCACCTCGCCCACATCTGGAGGACGCAGCAGAAGACCATCTCAGACTCAGGCTTTGTCCTCAAAGGTATGCTCTTTCTTCTGGGGAGGCCTAGCTCCTAAACTGGTATTCCCAGGCTCAGGGACCTCAGGGTGGTTCCAGACTGGTTTGGGCTGCAGTTCCCTTCCCGCCCAGCCTCTGGAGCCTGCTAGTCCCTTTCTCCGCCACCCCTCTCCTCCCTTTCTGGCATTATACCTATGGTGATATTATTTTCTGAGTTGAAAGCTGGGTCCAGCAGTTGAACTCTATTCAAAATTCCAGCAGTCCTGGACAGGGTAAAGTGTGGGCTCCCTGTGGCTCTGTCTGGTTCCTTGATCTCCCTCTCTGGTGTGCTCTACATCTAAGACGACTCCTTTACCTTCTCTCCATAGGCTCTGGGCTGGGGGTACTTCCTAGAGCTGCTGGGCCCCGACTGTTCTGCAGCCCAAAGCCCACTCGAGCCTTCTGTACCCCAATGCTCTATTCCAGACGTGGAATTGCTGGCCAAGAAGAGCCCACGGCGGCTGCTCAAGACCCTGGAGAGCTACTTGGCTGGAGTGTCAAAGGGGCAGGCCTCCTTATTGGGAACACAGAAGTGCTATGAGCCACAGGCCCCTCACTCCAAGGATCTCACTTTCACAGGCGTGTGTGACCTGCCACCACATTCATCTGAAGGCACATGGCTGATCTGACCAACCCCAGGGACTGACATAGGAAGACTTAAAGGTTGGGCCACCAGGGCTTTCGGAGGGCACATGGCCCACCCTGTCAGGAACACCCTGGCTGGGCCAAGCCCCTTCCTGCCTCAGCAGAAGGGATGTAGGAAGCTCCTGGTCCTGGTCGGGGAAGCAGAGGACCCTCGTCCCCATGAGACATCAGGTGCAGTTAGACTTGACCCCGCAGACCTGTCTCCAGAGCAAGAACTTTGTTAGGACCTTAGTTGAGCTATAGCTTACCAAGTTGGGTTCCAGGTAATCTCAATTGTAAGGTGGGACAGCCTCATCTGGGTGTCCCACATGTCCTCACAATGAAGGACATACCCAAGTAGAGGCACCAGAATTCTGACTCCTGGGCAGCAGGGCTTTCAGGCCTCTGATGGCATAGGACAGGGACCAGACGGACATTATAGTAGTTAGAATCGGAAGGGAGAAGGCAGCAGTGGCAGCAGCCAACAGGGGGCAGCATGAACCAGAGCAAGCTGCCCAAGGCTGCATCTGGGCTGGCTTTAATCTTCATTCACCAGGCCAGTACCAGGGCCCCTCTGGGGTTTCTGGCCTCGCATTTATTCCTCTCTCTTCTCTCCCCATCCCTCCTTCCCAGTAAGATATAGAACAGGGCCTTCGGCTAGGTATCTCCATTGTCGTCCATCCTAACTGCCCACCAGCTGGACTCGCCCCATAGAGACTGTGCAGTTCCCATCAGAGATGGTTTTCTAGCCTGCTGAGGGAAGAAAATTCACATACCAGCAGTTTTTGAATAAAAGAATTGTTCTGGGTTAAAGGTCCCAAGTGTTTTCCTCTAAGACAAGCCTTGCACCTTCCTGGGGCCCTGTTGTTCCAGACAGCTGCAGTCCTGCCAGGCCTCCAAGACTGTGGTCCAGGCTTACACAGCTCCCTCCTTGCTCTCGCCCCCCACTACCCCTGGGTCATGCCCTCCAGAGTGGGACTGCTCCATTTCCCCCTCATTAGCTATCTAGCCTCTTTGACATTCCAGCCACATACCCATCATACAAAAGAATGAACTAAGTCCTAGACAAGGAAAAACAGCTTGCCCAGGATGAAATGGAAGCAGGATAAGAACCAGAGCCCATGAGTACTCCTGACAGCAGTCCAGGCATTTCTGGCAGCCCCGTGGTGGCCCTGGACTCATCACCCTAATACGTGATGCAATGTGCCTACAAAGTGACAAGGCAGACTTCTACACAGTAGTAGGAAGTTGTACTTTTGCTTGGTGAGCATACGTCATGTGGAAGCTGCCTTGCAATGTTTTATTAGGGCAGCTGAGGAAATACTGGCTTGACAGAGATGCACCCCCAGCCTCTTGCCACAACCCTGTCCCAGTTGGGAACGTGAGACTGAACCGAACCCCTGGCTGAAAGCGATCCTGAGGCCTGGCACTGTGCCACCTACCTACTGGGTTCACAGCAGTACCTGCCAGGCCCACTGGGACTCCAGACCCCTCTACCCCAATCATGCAAAGCCAGTTCTGGCCCCTCAGAGTGGCAGAATTGTCACCTGTGTCCTACTCCACCCCAGCATGGGAATGAGCCCAGGTGAGCTGGTAGGGCAGGGAGAATTAGCCCAGGGCAGGCAGTGCAGGCAGAGTGGGGAAGGCACTTGTCTCCTTTATTGAACACCAGCAGGCGCACTTGAGAACTGACCAGGCAGGAGAAGGAGGAGCAAGCAGGCAGAAGGTGGGCACAGGGAGATGCCCACTCTCACTTCCAGTCTTTGAAGAATAGCTTGAAGGTGAGACTCTCGCGGCCCTGGGGCAGAATCTCCACCTGTAGGGACAGCAAGGGAGAAGTCCTGCTCACAAGGTTGCCACCTCTGCCTCTACCAGGGAGGGCTGGAGCCATGGAGGAGGGTATTGGGCACCAGGCCTGAGTCTACATGCCATCCAGGCCGAGGGTGCTTCTCCAGATAAGCTAAGAGATGAGAAAGATTACAGGGACATGGGCTGGGCAAACTGATGCTTCAAGGACGGAGGTACACAGTTTGATAGATGTACCAGTTATAGATGAGCCTTATCAGCACCCCTTAGAATGACGTGGAGTCACCATGCTGGCATGAGAAGAGGCAATACCAGCTAAGGACAATGGCCCAGAGAAGGCACAAAAGCTGTCCAAAGGTACATCTGGCTCTCTGGGCTCCCAGGGGAGTGCTGCCCTGCAACCTCTCAGAAAATAATACATACTTTAAAATTTTAAAGGAATGAGAAGAGCTTCTCCACTGAGTAGGTCTGGTAGGGAGGCCTGACTGTTCTTGCCTTTGCCTGAGGCTTTCCTGCCCTTCTTATCCAGTATGAGGAGTAGGAGGCCATGGGAAGAGCCCGCAGTGGAGGGCTTGGGGCACGGGGTATCTCCTCACCTGAGTGTTTGGGGCGTACCACATGCGGGAGATGAAATCCTCCGCCATTCGGAGGGCCGCCTGCCGCTCCTTCTCATTAGCTTTTCGTCCTGCATCATTAAGGAGATTTTTAAAAAGAGCAAGGACCTTCTCTAGCCCACATCCCATTTATCTCAAGAAAAATTTAAGAGGGTCCATAGACTAGCAGGCAACTTTAAAATAAATGGACCAAGAGGTGCTAAGAATGCTGAAGAGCTCTTTGGAGGTATGAAGTCAAGCCCTTGAGACTTCTTCCAATGTGGTAGCTCCGAATCAGACAATAACTGCTGTCCGCTCTAATCATCAAAACCTTCTGCTCGGACTAGGGCCCCAGGGACATTCATAAGAACTGGTGTTCTCCTGACATCAGATGTGAGAGCCGTGGTCTCAGCCCAGGACCCCTCGCCTCTCATGTCTGCCAACCATTCTGTTTATCAAGCTTTCTTTGTACAACTGAATAGGACAAAAGGCTGTGATTTACTCCAATCTTACTCCCATAATGCCAGATAGCTGACATCAGCCTAGTAGTTATGCTAACTAAGAGTTTATAAAAAGGGAGACAGAGTCATCCATTCCCTCCTGTAGGCATTCCCTTTTTACATAAAATGGGCTCCAGCCTAAACCATTTTTCCAAGGCAAGAATCGTGATCTGTGGTTGGCTCGCCAGTGCTAAAACAAACAACAGACCCAAAATGGAGTCTCTTGTGGTAAGACCCACCAAGACTTAATACCTAACCTCACTGCAGTTTCAGTCTCTCCCAGGAGCAGAATTTTAAAACCAATTGGTCTAGAATTTCCTAGTCAACACTAGTGAGGTCATCCGTCTCATAAGACCCCTGTAATCCCCTAAGGGAGTGTGACCTTGTCTGAAATATTCCACTCTTTTCACTTCCTTGTCCCATTCTCTTTCTGCCTATAGAAGACTTCCATTTCGTACAGCTCCTCTGAGATCCCTTCTGTTTACTAGATAGGACGCAGCCTGATTCATGAACTTTAAATTTAAAGCTTTAAATTTACTCAGTTGAATTTTTGTTCATTAATGCTATAGCCACAGAACCAGCTTAAACTGGCCTTATCCTGTTCCTAACAAGATACTGAGTTGTTTTCAGAGACAACAGAACAAAACCATTAAGTCACGCAGCTAAAGCAGGCTGCTTGCTGCTCCAGGCCCTTTCCTAAAGCAAAAGTATTATTGCCTAGTAGCAACCATCCTTTGAACAGCTAACAAGTCTCCATCTTCCTGACCAGGCTAGAGCTGTGAATTTCTCTTGGCCTTGGTTGACCCCACAGATATTTATTGAGCAAATACTATACCATCAAGACGCTAGATACATATGGCTCTTGCTTTCAAGGAGTTTATAATCTGGTCAGAGAGGTAAGACATGCTCAAGAAAAGACAAGTGTGGAGAAGGTAGGAAGCTCCCAGTATCACTCCTACGGCAGTTCTGTTTCAACATTTTGGAGTCAAACCAAGGAACAGGCTTCTGCACAACAGTGTTTCTATTTCCAACCAACACAATCTCTTGGAAAAACAAGTTCTACCAGTTTGCTACCCAGTGCTTAAAGCAAAATTTAATTTGTCTCAATTTCTGTCACACGACAAGGCAGAATGTCAGGATCAACAGTCTCAGCAGCCCGGGTGACCTAGGAGTTCTCTGTGTCAGTGTCCACAAATGTGGTCCCAGGACCTGCAGCAAGGCCTAAGAGCCAGTAACATATGTAAATATTCCTCAGGCTCAACACCAGACATAGTGAATCAGAATCTGGAGCGGGGCGTGGTCCCACTATCTGTTTTCAGAAGCCCTGGGCCCTCGGGTGATTCTGAGGCATGCTAAAGTTTCAGGAAGTTTGCCTGGAATTTAGAGGGTGGGAACAGCCAAGAGAAAACCCTCAGCCTGGAGGTCAGGTCTAGAGCATCCAGGCTCCCAGAGGCTGTCTTTTGAAAGAACCCAGGTAGGCTGAGCCCTCCAAGGGGAAGCCTGCCAGGGCCAGAGAAGGCACAAGTCTCAGTCTGGAGTGCAGAAGCTACATGTACCCTTCCAGATGTAGATCTTGCCACAGAGCCCGTTGTCCAGCACAAAACAGTCATCAGGTACCAGCAGCTCGAGGGGAAAGGGGGTAGAGTCAGCCACCTTGGTCAGGTTCATTTGTCCAGTGGCATCAGAGACCTGGGGGAAGATGTGTCAAAATAATATAAATGCAGCCACTTTAAAATGGAGCTGGAGCAGCCATCCCAGAGGTACTGCCTTGCACATCTTATACCTCAAAACTTTGGGATGTCAAACAGGACAAAATTACCTTTGGACTGGGCCTAAGCAACATTGTGTCCCAAAGAACTATTTGCAAAGATAAGAGAGCAAATATGATGGTACCAGATAGAAAATTAAAAACATTCTTTAGAATTAGCATCGCTTTGTTATCTGCACCAACAGAAATGCCTTCCTTCTATTGATGTAACGGTTCCCCTTCTATTTCTCATAAATACCTATTATCTTTGTCTCCTAATCAGAACACTATTTGGGCTTCTGCCTGAATCAATGTGTCCAGAATAGCTATTCTTTTGATCTCAAATAAATGCTTGTTGCTTCTCACTTAGAAAGGCCTTTTCTATTTTTAAGTTAACAGATGAGCAGTGCTGGATCACCCTTCTCCCCCCGAAAACACAGCCCTAACTTCCACCCAAGGAGTAGGCTGCCACCCTGCACCACCGCCCCTACCCGCCAATGGCCAAGGAGCAGACAGGGGACAGGGAGGGAAGCACTGACTAACAGGCAACCTCCCCACCTCACATCACCCTCACCACTGCAGCCCAAAGGCCCCGATTCCATTTGAAAATTAAGTGGATTCCAAATTACAAATAAATACAAAGAATTAAAAAGTAAAGCTCAACATCTTCTCCAAGAATGGGCCGGAAATAAAGTGGCAATCATCGGACGTCCACCCACCTCCCATCCTCCTCTCACTCCTAGCCCCAAGTAAACCGCCCTGGTGCCCAGCCCAAACTTCCTACTGCACTCTCTTCTCTCCCTTCAGCCCCCGGTGCCCCAGGCTCCCGGGCTCCCGCCCCCTGCCTGGTCCCAGGGCAGACCCAGAGTGCCCACCTTATACAGAGCCGCAACATGGGCATTGGTCCACTCAGCTGTGAGGTCTTCCTCAGGTTTGCCCTCCTTCAGAGCGGGCTTGGGGCCCAGAACCTGCAGGGGTCAGGGCAGACCAAGTTTCCAGGGATTCCTGGGCACCTGTCCCAGACCTTCCCAACCTATCAGGCCCTGTGCAGTGCCCCAGGTGCCCTCAGCCCAATTATCCAGTGACCACCCTCATGCCCCCAGCTGATCACCGCCTTTCTCGGTAGTTTCCAAGCAGAGGCCACCCACCCCAACATCCCCTCTACCTGGATCATCTCGGCAGGCTCCTCCCCATCAGTGACGATCTCCACCTGGGCTTTGCCCTGCCGCTCACTGTCCCGGATGGCCAGGGCCAGGTCCCGAGCCTTGTTGCGCTCCAGGATGTTGGACTTTCCACCAAACCAGGCAAAGATGTTCTAAAGGGAAGTGGGAGGCCCAGGTTAAAGGAGGCAGGAGGAGAAGCGAGGCTTCTCTGGGAATGGTGACAATGACACTGTAGGAGTGTTTCTCTGCCTGGTCCCTATCTCCCTCCTGCTCTATTTTTCTCCTCATCATTTACTGGCATATATATCAACATCTTTATCTTGTTTATAATCTATCTCCCCTGACTAGAAAGTAAGCTTTATTAGGGCATGAGTGTTTTGTTTTGCTTTGCTTTACTCACTGCTGTATGCCCAGTGCTAAAACAGAGACTGGCACATATTTAAGTACAAAATAAATATTTATCGACTGAATGAATGAATAAATGAATGAACAAATGGGTGAATGCTATCCTTCAGCATCCTACCTGCAACCCAGCCCTCATCACTCCTCCAGAGCTGGCCCCCCTGCCTCTGTCTCACAGCTTCTAGACTTCCCTCTAGACAGTTCTTGGGCTGATCTTCCTACACAAAGTCTTCAGCATAAGTCTTGGTTCAGACTCCTCAGTCAGTCTCCTCATGACCTGGCTCTCACCCTCAGCGATTTTCACTCCCATGGCTCTTGTTCCCACCCTGTCCCTGCTGTTGACGTGCATTTCTGCACTCTTCCTCACCTTAGTGCCTCAGCTCACCTGTCCCTTTGCTTGGAATGGCATTTCCCATTTGTGAAGGTCTAGTCAAATGGCATCTTCCTGGGACAATGGCTTCGGCTCAGGCTAGAGAGCCCCTCCCCACATTGCTGCCTCTCCTAAAGCCCTCAACACACCTCGCCATGGATTACAGCAAATGACAGGCCGGACTCATCTTTATTGCCTCCTCAGGGCAAGCAATTTGTGGTCCCCATGCTGGCTCAGAGCAGGCATCACAGATTCACTGAGTGAACCAATGAGGGAACAGATTAATGAATGGTCTGGCAGGCAACTAACTCAGGGTGACAATGGCTGTAAGAGAAGGAGCTGGTGGGCCCCAGTGTTAGAGCCAATGGCTGGGAAGCAGAGGGAGGTTTCTGTCCTTCTGAATGCAAGGATGCTTCTAATGGCTAGAGTGGTCCCACTTGGAATACATGCTTCTCAGCTTCTCTCTCTCCCCACTGGCTGCCTTGTCCCTGCCTATTTATTTATTTATTATTTTTTTATAAGTATAAAATATAACTTTCTTTTAATTTTCAAGTTAATTTTAATTATACAAAGTAATATGAGTAGATTCTTTATTTAAAAAATTAAAACTTTACAAATAAAATCCCTTTTGAATATTCCCCTATACCTATCCCCAAACCTTTCCCCCTCCCTACTTCCCCCAACCACTGTTATTATCAGGTAGGTGAGGTTTCATCTACTCTTTTCTAAAGTTATTCGTTCACACATCGTCATAATGCTACATATTTCAATATATTTCACGTTAATATAATTGAGCCCTAAGTAAATAATATGATCAACATGTTCCTACTTAAGCCTCATTTCTTGAGGGGCCTTTCGAGTTGGTCAATCCCCAAGAGAAATGCAGTTTGTTAATTTTGTTTGGTATTTTTAAGTGCTAGACAAATTCTAATGTGTGGCATGAAGGTGAGAATTGATAGTCACAGCCTATTGTTATTATAATTAGAAATCATCAGAAGTTAATTAGTACATTAAAATGATAAATTATGAACTAAAATATCTTTACTGAGACCAAGATCAATTCCCTAAATTTAAAGATTTATTAAAAAAAACCCAAACTTGCTTCTTTCACAGCTTTTAATGTTCTCCACCTCTCTTCTTAAATTAAGATTTCATATAGGTTTCAAAATATTCTACACCACTTTTCTATAACAGCACACCAAGTCTGACTCAGATCAGCAATTTTATTAAGATGTTTTCTACATTTAACTTATAACTATACTTTTTTTGTGATAGTTCTTGAAGCTCGACAATTACCTTAGCATGTATACCATTAATAAAACTTTAATCAATTGAATTAATACGCTGAGTTGGAAAAGAATTAGCAGTTACCAAGAAATCGATTGTATCTATTTTAACATTGATGGTAAACTTAAGAAACCTAATCTAAAGATATCATTTTGCTCCACTCCTGCTTTCTAGTTTATGCATGTTCATAAAACCTGCCCTTTTAAAAGACGGTGCCAACACAGAGTGCTCAGTCCTGTCCCGCCTACCTACCTGGCCCAGGTCCAGGATGAAGCAGTCCCCGGTGTTGAAGCTGTCCCAGCTCAGTGCTCGCTCAGTGGCACGGATGTTCTTCCACCCCTTCACCTGGTAGAGTTTCCTGACGGCAGCTGGGGTGGCCCCTGGGGAGGTCTTGTGAAATGCTGACTCCACCCCACCTTCCTGCAGTCCAGATGGCCCGCCTGAGTGGGCTGGTGGGAGGCCCAGGGCCCTGCATAACCCAGCCCACTGGGAGACAGGCGGAAAGGTGGGGAGGACCCCGCCCCAAGGGCACCTGGGCCTTTTGCAGGGTAAAAACCAGCTGGAAGTGGGGCAGCTGAGAGAAGCCGCGTGGGGGGCTGACCTGGTACTTGAGGCCCCTCGGGAAGTAGCTCATGAAGAGGTCGGACTCGTTGCCCTGCACCTCTCGGTGCTGCACAGGCCTCTCCCCAAGCCGGCTGTTGAGGTGCACGGCCAACACAGCGCAGGCGCCCTGCTCATCCCTGGACGACTGCAGGCCTGGGGCGGTAGGAGGGGCCAAGACCAGGCCTGTGAGACCCATACCAGCCCTGGGACCCAAGATACCTCCCTTCCCCCAGCCCCTTACCAATCCACAGGTGCAGGTGGGAGAGCTCGTCCGGGCCATTGTGCAGCACTAGGTAGGAGTCCCCCGAGAAGAAGATGCCGTGGTTCTCACGGGCCACTGGCACCGGCTTCAGCTTTTCCACCCTCCACACATGCAGGCCAGGGTCCTGCACTGAGGCCGGGAACGGAGAGCCGCTGCGGGAGGGGAGAAGGTTGGCAATGGCCAGGGTCCCGGAGGAGTAGCCGCAAGCAGAGAGACCGGGGGCAGGCCTGGGGACTGTGGTGTGGGGCGGAGGGGGGCTGGGGTGAGGGGCAACCCCTGGAAATGAAGGAGAGGAGGGGTGAAATGGGATGAGGTATACAGCCTACCTCTGAGGGATAGGCGTGTACATGCTGTCTCTGGGTCTGGAAAGACAGAAGAGGCCATTATTATTCAAAAGTCATGACAACCACCTTTCACATTGCTCTGGAGAGGCCTTTCCAGGTAGCTAAGTGTTTTCATGTTCATCAGCTGCTTCATCTCCCAGAGCCCAAGAAGAGATTATCCCTGGCTCCATTACGCTAGCAAAGAAACTGAAACTCAGAGAGTCTAAGTCCAAAGTCACACAGCTAGTGAGTGGCTAGAGAAAACCAGGTCTGTGGCTCCTGGGCCAGTGTCTTCCCCTTGCTGTGACCTCTCGGCCACACTTCTATTCTGCTTCCAGACCCCTAGCTCTGGACGTTGCATGAGGCTAGAATACAGTTCTCTAAGCAATAACTGCTTATATTAGAAAAGTCTAAGATTGATGACTTAAATTTCTACCATAAAAAAAGGAAAAGCATACTAAACCCAAAATAGTCAAAAGAACATAAATAATAAAAATAAGAATAGACATTAACAGAAAACCAAAAAAAAAGAGAAAGAGAAAAATCACGGAAACTGGTTTTCGGAAAAAATCAGTAAAACTCATGAACCTTTAGACAAACTGATTAGGAAAAAGAAAGGATACAAATTCCCAGAGAGGCGACATCACTGCGGATTCTACAGATATAAAACGGATAATGAGAATATTACAAAAACTTTATGATGATATATTCAACAACTTATATGAAAGAGACAAATTCCTTGAAGGATACAAATTAGGAAAGTTCACTCAAGAAGAAACAGATTACCTGATAGTTCTAATATCTATTAAAGAAATTGAATTTGTACTTAAAAAGCCCTAACCCCTCCCCCCCAAAAAATTCTGAGACATAGTACCAATTCTATACAAATTCTTCCAGAAAATAGAAGAGAACACTTTCAATTTGTCTTATGCTGCCAGCATCATCCTGATATAAAACCAGATAAATATATTATAAAAAAGAAAATTATACCAATATCACTTATGAACACAGACAAAAAATAGTAACAAAATTTTAGCATATGGAATTCAATAATATATAAAAAGGATAAAACATATGACTAAATAAGGGTTTATCCCAGGAATACAGGCTGGTTTAACATCTGAAAATCAAAGTAATCCATCCAATTAACTATTTTGATCTCAGTAGATGCAGAAAAAGCATTTAAGCAAAATTCTACATCCATTCCTGATTTTTAAAAAAACTTTCGGCAAACTTCATTAACCTGATAAAAAGCATCTACCAAAAATAAGAAAAACAAAAAACTGAACAGCTTACATTAAACTTAGTACCTTCTTTAATTCTAAACCCCTTTCTCAGGGAATTTCACCCATTCCCAGGCATCGGCTATCATTTCTGTATACCCAGCTCCTCTCACATGCCAGGATGATGAACCTCACCTTTATTCTGTTGGTTAGCGACGGCAACTTTTTTCGGACAAAAGTTATTCAGGGAGAAAAATGCTAAAGGCAAACACTTAAACTTCAGAGTTGACACCAGCAAGCACTGCAACACAATTCATGCAAGGCGAATCCTTTCGTAAGGGCCAATCCAGGCATTTTTGCAAGGTGAGCCCTAGTGATGTAGGATAAGGGCCTAGGAATTTCAGACTGAAGAGGCAAACTGGAACCATTAGTGGACTCTTGGGGGCTGGGCAAGCAGGAAGGGCAAAGAAAAATCTTTGGGAGATGGATGTTTTGAGTCTGAGAAGCAGGACTAGTGGTTGTAGGAAACAATGTGAATTATGACTTTCCTTTTCCATGCCTAACTTACAACATAGCTGAAGACACTTTTTGGAACCACATTTCCCCAAAGAGGGGAGGCAGTGAGGGGGAAGTTTGGAGGAAGGAAACTTTAACATTTCTCCAACCCACAGAGGATCACATGCTGTGCCCACATCCCCTACCACAGGCAGCCCAGCCTGTGACTCAGGTCTGAAGTGGTGAGGTGGCTGCCCCTAGCCCAAGAAAGTGGGGAGAGCTTAAGGGAAGAGAGAGAATGTGAACAAAAGGGCCAACTGTCAGCTTTACTATTTTTCATTCTGTTACTGATCAGAGAGCTCAGACCCTAACCCAAAAGCAGGCAGCTCACATGGCGGGGCTCCGAGCAGGCAAGAGCCACTGTAAGGTTTTGATGAAAGGGTTTTGGCTGCCTGCTCCATCATCACTCTGGCGCTCTGCCCTGGCTCCTGTTATAATTACCTCATGATTTTATAAAAACACGGATGCCCAAACTCCAGCCTGGAGATTTGTATTCCACAGGTCCAGAGTGGAGCCTGTGTGTTGGCACTTTGAATGTATGTTCCAGTTTCTGATGCTGCCAGTTAACTGTCCAGAACACGGTCTCATACTTGCCTGAGCATTACTATCATCTGATCTCACAAGGCAGCCTCTTCCTCACCTCCACGTTACAGCCTTTGCTTTTTCCCACTCTGCCATAGTATGGTGAGTTATGGGCCTGCCCATCTTCCCTACTAGACTATAAGGGCCTTTGGGGCAGGGACTGTATTTTGCCTCTCTGAATCTAGTTGGAACCTCACACCGTGCCTGTCACACTGCAGGTGCTCAGAAAATGCATTTGATTAACTGGACTTGCTGGGCTCCAATGAGTAGATCAGATGGAGCTTGAGAGAGCAGAATTTCAACAGTCTGGAGCTAGAGCAGACAGGCTAGAGCAGCCCCAAGGCAGAAAGCAGATGGGGCTAGAAATCCAGTCAGTAGATGGGAGGTGGGGTTCGGGGAGGGGAGGTTGTGGGGAGTAGTGTGCCCAGGAGCTTGTCTTTGAGGATGTACTAGGGCCAGGGTTGGGGGGAACTCTGCTAATATGGGTACCTTTAAGGCAATGCTTGAAGGCTGTCAAAATGGCAAAAGTCCTCTGGTAGGTGCTATCTTAGCTCTCCTTAGGCCCTGATGCCATTGATCCCTAACAAGTCCCTTCACCTCACAGTCCCTGTTTGTCTCTAGTTGTGAAATGAAACAGCCCCTACCCCTCTCCCCCAAAAAGGTAGAACGGTGAGTGTCAACAATAGAAAGGGCACCAGATCCTCCCAGTCCGAAACAAGGGCATTTAGAGAGCTGGATCCGGAGGCTTCATCAGGGACTCTTTTCCCTGACACCAAGTCAGCCGCCTCCCCTTCCCCTGTTGCACCTTCACCTCTCAGTCCCAACTGTACCCCAGGCAGCTGGCCAGACCCTCAGCGAAGGTGTTGTTTAATGTGCAAAATAATAGACTGGAATTCAAATGCTAGGCATGCTCTGACCCCTCCCCCAACCACTCCAGCCCACCTATCTATAGTCACACCACTGTCTTGTCTTAGGAATAAGTTTCTTCAAATCTGAATGCACTTCCGGGCTGGCTGAGGGCTTTCAGGAGTCCAGGTGTAATGGCCTCTGTCAGGAGGTTGGGCATCACCTCTCACACGCCAGGACAAGCCCCAACCCAGGAGTTCCTTGTCAATATCATGATGACAACCCCATCAACCCTGGGTGCTGAGAGGCTCCCATCAGATAATGTACCCATAGCCTGGTGGAGAGCTGCCAGGACAGTGGGCTGCCAGACTTGGTCCTGGACAAAGCAGCTTCCAGAAATATGAGTCTCTTTCCAGATCATGGCAGCCGGCCCTCATCTGCCCACCTAAGAGGGTCTCAGACAGCCAACACCAAGCCCACTCTCACCGTTACACAGCTCTGCTTCTGCTTCTGCTTCTGCTTTTGCTTGCCAGGCTCTGCTTCCCCCACAGCCTGCCCCACCCAGCCTCTCACTTCCCTCTGACTCCTCCCGCGGTGCCCCACCCACCTGCCACACCCCTGCTCCATCTCCAGCCTGTGCTGAGGCCAGGCTGGCTCCTAAGAGGCACCTACAGGGAGGCTAAAAGTCTACCCCAGCCCCCTCCTCCCCTACTGGCCTTAGCCAGCTGCTGGCCCCTCCCCCAGAGTCAGCATCTGAATCTGTGACCTGCCTGCGAGGAGAGCCACACAAAGACAGAAAAGCTGCCACAGGCCCTGTTCCCCACTCACCACCAGCTTAGGGCAGTGTGTCTGCCCAGCCCCAGCCCATGCAGAGTTAGTCACTTTTCCTGGGTGGGGCCACTACTTCTTCAGTGACTTTTTCCTCCTCCCCAGACTGCTCTTTTTCCTTGCTCTGAATGCAGATATTTGATTTATTTGAAAGCTCAGTTCTGAAGGAGTCGCTGGGGTCATCAAACATTCTGTATTGGTTCTATACTGTGTCCTGCATGCCTGAGGCCTTTCAAGTCTATGCTTGGTCAGTTTCTCATCCATTCACCACATCTTTACTGTCAGTCTTTACTGTCACACCAAGCCCTCTGAGGGACAGCAACAACTAAGTGTGGTTCTGGCTCAAACCATATTGCCTACCTCACATCATAGGACCCTAGAACTAGTCTGCTCCAACCTGCTTGCTCACTTTCCAGAGGAGGAAACTGAGGCCCTGAGAGGCCCTAATGACTTGCCCAGTCTCACAGGGAGCAGGAGGCAGAGCAAGGGAAACTTCCATTCCCTTCTGAATCCATGAAGGAGGATGAAGTGGAGTCCATGTGGCTCCAGGAAAAAGTGAGCACCCAGTCATGACGCCTCCCTGTACCCTTCCCCCACACACATGTGGGTGGCTCCTTGGCCAAGACTGGCCCATCTGTCCTGGACACAGACCTGCCCTGGCCCAGGGCTGGTCAGCAGGTGAGTTAAAGATAAAATTCAGCCTCCTGGGTCAAGGCCCCACCCAGGGGGCAACAGTGTGCACATTGGAACTAAATCAATCCATGTTAAAATTTCTGAACCAGAGCATGATGAGAAATGAACATTCTCTTCAAAAAACGCAAACTCTAGCTGGCATCTGAGTGTCTCCATAGACAAACTGCTGGCCTTAAAAATAGGGTAATCTGGGCTAGAGCCCCAGCAGGGCCTTGTCCCACCACAACCAGCGATTGGGCGGATAAACTAATAGAGTGGAAAGAGTTGGACAATTTGGCTACTCACTGGCTGTGCTTCCTTTGATAAGTGACTTAACTTCCTGGAGCCTCCCTGTGCTCTATCTGTAAAACAAGCATAAAGATAAATGTGAAGATTAAATAAAACCGTACAATGAGCAAATAATAGATGCTTAATAATCCTAGATTCCCTTCTTTTCCCAACTCTGAGAATTTACTAAGGGGACCCCAGTAAATGGGCCCAGAATCTCTGGAAGCAAGGCTGCTGCCCCGTCCTCCAGCCGGTGGTGCGGTGCAGGGGGGATGCAGTTAAAACTACAATCGCTCCTCCTCGCCCCGCCCCCACTCCCACCCCAGGGGGTTCAAAGACTCTGGTGTGCTCGGGAGCAGAACCTGGGTGGCTCTTAGGTCCCCGCCTCTGTGCACCTACCCAGGGCACAAGGATGTATGGGAAGGAATCACTGTTCTCCACACTTAAGTCTCACCTGGCTAAAGGTGGCCCCGTCACCACAAGGGGAAAAAAAAAAAAAAAAAAAAAGAGGTATGCAAATTAAGAGCGAAACAGAGCCAGTCACTCAGCTTGGAAGTCTCCAACACCTTGTAACTAAAACAATGCGCACGTTAACGACATTATCCGGTATCAAGATTCTAAAACTTGTTCTTACTAGACTTATATTTTTCCTCCCTATCCGATCTCCCCCAGCAGGAATGCTCAGAGTTTGTCCCAAACGAAGTAAAAGAAAGCTTTCGTTAGCACGGACCCGCCTTCTCCCGCCCCTCCTTATAGTAAGCCAGGAGACGTGATTAGACACGCGGGGCGCCCCAAAGAGGAGAGCGGGGAGCGGGGCGCGGGAAGGAGGCGGCTCTGGAGCAGCCTAGCCTCTCCGACTCCCAAAGGGGCGCCCGGGCGCTGGGGCGGTCAGACACCAAAGCGCTACTTGCCTGGAAACGTCTAGCAGGGTTGCTGAGGCTGCGTCTCTGCAGCCGGTCGCCCCCGATGTGAGCTACTGGATGCCCAGCGAGTGAGTCAGAGGGCGGAACCCGCCAGCCTGAGCTGCCCGGGGGCGCCTCTGAAAACTGGCCAGCTTCAAAATTTCCAACCAGCATGAGTTTTTCCCACTCATAGATACTGGGATAAGGGAAGGAATCCAAAACCTGGTTCTACCCTTTTCCATGTGGGTGATGCTGGGCAACCACAGTCCACGGAGGAATGCTTAGAGACCACCCTTCTTCCTCCCCTTGTCTTCCCTCCTCTGGCCAACTACTTGCCTGCAAACCCAGCTTATATATATCCCTTCTATACAACCTACGGTGATCCTCAGTGCTCCCCGGATGCTCTGGGCATCAACGGCCACTGGGCCATCTGGGTCTACAGCCTGCAGGGGAAAACCTGCCAGCCACACCCCACAAACAAAGGTGGAATTGTATCCATGGGCAACCTAGTCGGCCCTGCTTCTGTGACAGCCACTAAGACCTTGCTAGGCATAGTCCTTTCAGAGCATTCCCATTTTCTACATTTCTTTCTTTTTTTTTTTTTTGGTAAAATTGACAGTAAAATGCATGAATTATAAGTGTACAATTGGATGTTTTGACATATGTAAACACCCATGTAACTCACATCCCTACCAAGATATAAAACACTTCTACCACCACCACTCCCAGAAAGTTCCCTGGCCACCACTTTTTATTGTCTACGATATGTGTGCCTCTTCACAGGGACCATGTCAGGTCTCCTTGTGACCCCCCCAGCACCGAGCAGAACACTCAGCAGGTAAAAGACCATCTCCCCTCAAAAAATTTTTATTGCTGTTTTAACAGATTAGAGAGCAAAATGCCCACATTCTGCTACTGCTCTGGCCCCTGTCGCCTTGGGAAAGTTGCTTAAACAGGTTCCTTGCCCATGCAACAAAGACAATATCCCAGCCCTGCTACCTTGGGGAATCGTGGGGACCTAATGAGACAATCTATGGTAGGCTCTTTGAAAAAAGGCCTGGACACATGTAAAGTGCTGTTGATGCAGAACAGGGCAAATTCTCCAGAGAGGGGGAGAAACTGAAGCCCTGCACTGAGAGAAAAAAAGGGTTCTTGGTTGAGCACAGGAAAGACTTCAAACTCCATTAAAGTTAATCAAAAGGAAAATTTATTAGTGAAGAGGTAACGCTCCATACACAGAACATGGTCTCCTCTCAGAGGCAGAGTGAGAGAGCCTAAGAGAGACTCAGAGGGACAGAGATAGAAGTGAGACAAGGACAGTGAGAGACAGAGTAAAGACACTTGAGAGGGACCCCAACACTCAGGGAATTCAATTCACATATTATTATTTAATTTCTGTGAATTACAGGTTAAAGACTTTGTTCACCCATTTTCCTCTGATGATACAGGTATACAGTGAGGAAGGATAAATGTGTAGCGTGAAAAGGTAAGAATATGTGGCGTGAAAGTCCTGCTGGCAATTCCCAGCCTTTGATCCATAGGTCCCCCATGCGTTTAGTCATAGTGAACGAATGATTTTATTTTGTGTATGGCAACCACTCAGAGACTCTGTTTTCCTGTTTTCCATTCACAGTGTGGGAAAATAGGTTGTTAGCAATCCCAACAGAAATCTTTCTTCGTTCTGCAGTTTTCCTCTTAGTCTGTCTGCAGGGCTGATCGGCATATTACAGTCTCTGAATATAACTTGATTTAACATTTTAGTTCTCTTGCCTCCTCCCTACGTCACTGTGACCATTATTATTAATAAACTCCTACTTCTAGGACAAACATCTGGCTGAAAGAAACCGGGAGAGAGAGGCATCAGACATTGACTTCCGGGCTTGGCCGCTTGGGCTGCAGCCAAGGTCTAAGGACGCCTAAGAAGCTTTCTGCTTCTGTGTCCATGGACCTGGGCTATGTTATGCACTGATTTCCAGGGCTAAGAATTTCCTGAAATTGCAAAGGATTCTCCCTAAGTGAGTTCCCTAGACGACTTCTAACTACCCTATCTCAGTTTCCCAGTAAAATGCAGACACCAGACAAGGAAAGTCCCTTCTGGTTCCTCTGACTCCAGTCTAGAGGCGCAGCTCAGGTAGAGGTGTTAAATTTCCTCAACCTGCGATACTTCAGGGATCTGTTGCAATACCTAAAAAATTTCCCAGAATATTCCTTCGAAGGCGTTAACTCATGCTTCTAACCTTTAAATCTGATCTGCAATGAATTTTTCTAGATCATTTCAGCCAGTTCTGAGGAATGGCCAGGGGTCTGGGTGGCCGTATTTCCTGCATAAAGCTCAAGATTTGAAAGGTTTTTGTTTGTTTGTTGTTCTGTTTTGTTTTGTTTTTAATCACTGCTGGGTGCTCGGAGGCATTCTGGTAATGCAGGATTTCCCCGAGTTGGGAGGAGACCGAGAGAAGAAGAAGGTCCTTTGGCAGAGAGTGTGGAAAGAATTCAACACACATGCCAAAGTTAGAGTCAAAGGGAAGTTTATTAGAAAAGGGGTAACAGACAGATATGGTCTCCTCTCACAGGCACAGAGTGAGAAAGCCTAAGAGAGACGAGGACAGTGAGAGAGACAGAGTAAAGAGTACCTAGAGAAAGACAGCGAGAGGGACAGAGAGAAAGACACTGAGAGTGAGAAAAACACTGAGAGGGACCCTGAGTGTTCCTGGAATTCAGTTTATATATCATTCTTTAGTTCCAGTGAGTTATAAAGATTTTGTTTACCCATTTCCTTTAATATAGACATACAGTGAGGAAGGAGAAGGGGAAGAGTATGTAGGGAGAACAAGTAACAATATGTAGCTGTGAAAGATCTGCTGACAGTTCCCAGCCTTTAATCCATAGGTTCCCTATGGTTTTAGCCATAGGGAGTGAATGATTTTATTTGCGTAGGGCAGCCACTAAAAGACTCTGTTTTTCCTGTTTTTTTTTTCCCCCTTCAGAGTGTGGGGAATGGGTTGTTAGCAATCCCAGCAGAAATCTTCCTTTGTTCTGCAGGTGTCCTCCTGGCCTAGCTACAAGGTGATCGGCATATTGCCATCTCTGAATGTAGTTTGATTTAACATTTTAGTTCTCTTACCTCCTCCCTATATTACTGGACAGTGATACTTTGGAATTCCTTGGTAACTTCTTGGAAAAGTGGGACTGTCCAGTGCAGTATGAATGAGCAGGTCAGGAGCACAGGTGGAGCACTGTGATGGTGGAGAAGGGTGCTGTGTCATTGGGGCAGGAGGGACTCGTCCCCAGGAAGGACACAAGAGGACAAGTTTACTTCTTAAAGCCAGGGTCACACTGAATGTTCATCACTACTGTAAGGTCATAGGAGCTAACACTATTGAGTGCTGGCACTATATGCCAGGCACTGTCCTTTATATAATTTTTTCCCATTTACCCTCTAAAGTAGATCATCTTATCATTTTACAGATGAAAAGATGGAAGAAAAGCGAAGTCAAAACAACTTGCTCAGGGATTCCCTTAGTAAGTGGCAGAGAATGGGTTGGGAGCCAGGAGGTGGGACACCATACCTCTCCCCCACCCCCAGCACTCACTTCCCACAGCCTCCTGAGGTGGAGCTGGGCTGAGTTGGGTCCCTCCCCACTGCCAAGCTCTGTTCTTCCTTCTCCTCTCCCAAGGCCCACCCTGCTCTCAGTATTGAATGCTAGTGCCAGCTGTGAGTCCTTTCACATGTACCTCTGCTCACTCTCTAGATACCTTGTGTGTGTGTGTTTTTTAATACAGACTCAAAAGAAGTTGCAAAAATAGTACAGAGTACTGATACATGCTACAACCTAGATGAATTTTTAAACATCACACTATGTGAAATAATCCAGGCACAAAATACATATTATATGATTTCTTTTATATGAAATATGTAGAATAGGCAAATCTGTAGAAAGTAGATTAGTGGTTGCCTAAGGCTGGAGGGGATGGGGGGTACCTTGGGGGGGTGACTGCTAATGGATACAAGTTTCTGGCGATGAAGATTAGATTGTGTTCATGGTTGCAAAATGCTGTGAATATGCTAAAAACATTGAATTGTACACTCAATAAAGCTGTTAACAAACAAAAAACCTTTGAGTGGCAAGGCCATCCTTGACTCATTTGCACCCTTAAAAAAAAAAAACAACAGTATAGAGAGGTCCCATATCTCTACCACCCAGCTTCTCCTAATGGGGACATCCTACAAAGAAGTGTACTTTCTCCTTGAAAGTGGGGCTCCTGAAGGCCCAGAGCCCTTTCTTCAGCACTTCAGGTTCAGATCCTGGCAATGATTAACACCTCGTACAAGCCCTGGGATTTATAGTGTACAAAATACCCCCATCCTCCCTACACACACCCCATTTGACCCTCAAAGCAAACCTGTGGGCGCAGTCGCCCCATTTCTTGGTTTTCTTGATGACAAGACACTTCTTCCCACCGTGGGCTATCTCTGCAGGGTTGCCAAATTTAGCAAATAAAAATTTTATCTGTTAATCCTATAAGGTAATTGGCTCTAATGTGCCAGCCAGTCCTGGACAGGTCTGTTCATTTTGACACAGCATTGATCACAGACTCTTAAGAACTGAAAAGGCTCGGGACTCTCCCCTAGCCCAGCGTTGCCCAGGAGACCCAGGCTGGGCCTCCCAGGCCAAAAGCCTCACGCTGGCCTTTTTCTCCCGCCTTTACACTAGGCTGGCTCCGCCCCTCTTCGTGCCTCAGTCTGCCCATCTGGAGGATGGTCCTGCGTACACCGACAGATACATCGGCGGGCGAAGGGTCGGCGGACAGGGAGCCCCGAGGGAGTTGGGAGCCCTATGCTAGGCCTTCTTCCAGATCCAGGACACGAGAAATAGGAACGGCACCACTCTAGCTCGGCTCCGGCAGACCTAACTACAAATCCCGGCAGGAGCGAGCCGCGGGGCGGGGCTCAGGAGCTGCGGCCTAAGACTTTTGCGCCGAGCCGAAGTCTAATGGACCACCGCGAGCGAGGTCTGGAGAGGGACGCCACAGCGGACCTCGGGACTCACAGACACACGCACGCGCCGGCCCCGCCCCCATGGACTACAAATCCCGGCAGGTAGTGGGCTGAGGGGCAGGGCCTCGAGGAGGGGGACTTTTGTGCCCAGAAGAGAGCGTTCTGCGCGATGAGATCCTCATCGTGGGGTGGGGGCTCCCCTACTACGGAGGAAGGGGACCTGCCTCCCCGCAAAGCCGACTCCCCGCTCTTGCACACACTGCTTGGCCGTGGGGTCGCCGGCCCGAGCCCTCCTTCATGAACCTGAACCCCGCCCCGCCCTCCCAACAAGGCTGGGGCTGCCGGGGAAGGGCGTGGCGGGTGGGGGTTTGGGCCAGTCACCTGGGAGGGACGCAGCCCTTCCATCTCCTGGAGCGAACTCCCTTTTCCTGAAAGGAGCATTCTCGACCCTGACTGAACCGTTTAAGGTCACTGGGTGCCTTCGCTGGGAGAAGCCCTGGGAAGGCTTGGATCCTCTGTATCCTGGGTTTTAGGTCTGACCGCTCTCAGTGCCCTGAGCCCAGGTATCGACTTTACATGGCAATGCCAGATAAGGCTGAGAGGCTGCTAGGAAGTTATAACCAGGGCACTCTCGTTCAATATGCTCTCTCTTAAAGTGCTCTGCTCGCACCTACAGTCAAGTGCCAGAACTCTTGTCCTAACTTCCCAGGTTACCCAGAGATCCTCTGTGGCTTTACAGAAGGGACTTACCCAAACCCTTCGGTGCAAGTCAAGAACTCAGGTGTCCAGCCTGCTCGGTGGGATGAGCTGTGCTGAGGCCTTACTTCATTCACCCTCTGGGGCCGGGTCAGGCTCTCTCCAGAGGCTTCTTCTCAGCTGATTTCTGGCTCCCAAGTGGGGATTCAGGTTACACCTGTATTGGGAGCAGTGACACCACAGCGGCCAGAAACACACTGAACTTTGTGTCTCCAACCCCATTTTCAGCTTTACACTCTCTGATCTGATCATATACTGCTGCGTCCCTGACCATCAAGGTTGATAAGAAAAACCCTAGTTTATTAAGGTGTAGCCAGGACCCTGTAATGTCCGTGAGATTTTATTCTCTAGTTAGGTCAAGACCAGCGACTTCCTAGAAATAGTTCATTTGATCTTGACACAGTTAGAAACAACTCCAAAAAGGATATTCCAAGTAGATTGCTCAGATTCCCTTGGTAGTGGGAGTGGGGGTCATATTAACCGGTCAGGTGGTCTCTAAGTTTGCCTATTTTTGCCTAGGAAGTTCTCAAAGGCTTTCCAAGTATTTCTGTTAAGACGACTAGCCTTTTGTTGAGTAGCCTCTGCCCCTGGACGTGAAAGATAGATACCATAGAAACTTGGAGACAGCCGTTGCCCCAGTGTCTGGACTCTTTAATAAGAGCCTATTCTCTCCTGCTACAGAGAGCTTCGGCATTCCAGGGCTTAGCACCAGACTCTTGAATCAGTAAGAGCCTGTGTTACTTGCCCATGATGTGCCAGAAGCCATTTAATGCCTTTCTTTGCTGCCTGAAGGTCCAGCCAGCAGGGTGCAGTTAAAGCCACAGGGTAGTGTTATTAGGTCATTACAGGGAATGTGTTTAAAGATAAGGTGCACCTACCTTGGGGGCTACTCAGGAACAAACATATTCTGTACATGGAAGTACCTGCACCTACACTGGTTACGCATCCTGATGCAACTGCAAGATTCCCATTTTAGCAGAGACATCCTTAGCACATGAATATTTTTAATAAAAGTGTGTTAAAACTAGCATTTAAAAATTCTAAACAAATTCATTGTTTTAATAACAGCTTCCATGTACAGTGGAATTGTGGTTGAATTTTTGTCAATATTGTTTATACATATTTTTTAAATCTTGCATATTTATAGGACTTCACAGATTTCTGCCGATTTTCGAAGTAAAGTTTTTGCATCAATAACAGGTGATAAACCTGTGCTGGTGGTCCTCCAGGCCACGCCTCTTCCTGTCTGCCTGTCCTGGAGGTGAAGGACAGGCCGCCATGCTTCTCCTCGCCATCAGGGGTCGCCCTTACCCATGGAACCAGTGCTCGAGTCCCTATGGAGGCCTGAACCCCAGAGATGGGACTGAGGTCTTTGGTCTTGTGTACATAGTTAGATGACCTTGGCCCGAGGTCCAGCATTCATCTCCCCTTTAGTATCAGCTTTTCCACTGGTAAAGGTGGGGAGAGTGCTCTCAGGGCCTTCCACACCCATCCAGGAAGGATGTGGGGATAGAGACACATCCGGGAGCAGCAGTGCCTGCTCTTTCCTCAACCTATAAATGGCAGAGTGGGGCCTAGAATCTGATTATCTTGGCACCCAGGTCTTTGCTGTTACCTGCACGGAGAATTAAAATCCCGTTGTAGAAGAACTATATGAGGAGGCGGTCTATGCAAGGAAGAACTCTGGTAAACAGGCCATCTATGACTCATGGGTGCTTCAGAAGCATCAGGGAAGGGGACAGAGAGGCTGGAAGAAAATAGGGCTGGTATGACGGTGAATTCACCAGATAAATCTTTTAAGGAGAAGGTGGTGAGTGGGTAGCCCAGTGCACCCTCCCCCTGCCAAAAAGCTATCAGTGATCTCTGAGAACATGTTTATAGAAGAGATTAGGAAGCTTCTGGTGGTAAGAGAGAGGTGGCTGTCAGTAGTGTGAGATTTTCTCTCATGTTCATGAGCAAATTCTCCTTCCAGCCTAAAGAGGTCTGTGAAGCAAGGTGGATTTATCAGTTCAATTAAATTCAGTTCAGAATATATTTATTTGTATTTTTATGTGGTAAGCAATAAAAGATGTAAATAAAGAGATAAGTCCTAATCTCTAACTCAAGAAGTTTCCAGTCTCATGGGGAAAGTCACGGCAATATAATGAGTGCCACAAAGAGGCACATACTAAAACTGGAGTTGAAATAAAGGATGGTGGAACAGGGAAGGCCTCAGAGGGAAGGCAGAGGTGCTTGAGCCAGGTCATAAAAGGTCTGAAGCTAGCCATCCAGAGGTTGGGGGAGGTTATTCCAGGCAGGGGAACAGAGGTATGAAAGAGCCGAGTATTTTTAGGCATCTGAAAATAATAGATTGAACAATCAGAAAGTAACCTTTTAGTCAAAAATGATTGACAACCAGCTGTTTCATACGGTTGTACCTAAGAGTTTAGCGAGTGGTCAGAGTTGAGATGGACACGTAGCAGGGACCAAATCATGGAAGGCTGATAGAAGACTTTGGAGTTTATCTTGTAGAGCTTGAGGTGTCATTGGAGGGTTTTAAAGAGAATATATCAGAAATAGAATTATGGCAGCAGTGAAGGGCCTGCGATTCCAGTGGAAGGGCTTCTGCTCTTGAGCTTTGTTGAGGTTAGTGTGAAGGCTCTTGGGTTTGGCTAAAGGTAGCCCACACCGGATGGAGAGAGAGCTAGGGAAGGTGAGTGCAGAGCAATTGTGGGACACGCTCAGAGTGCTTGAGGATGTTTAACTGACTTTGCAGTTTCCCTGGAGCCTGCCTGCCTAGCCCTAAGTGGCGCGGATGCTCAGATCTGAAAAAACAAAGCATAGGCTGGGAGAGACCTATGCGCAACATGGGCCTTTTTCTCCTGGAGTGTACAGAACCTCAGCCAAGCTCTTGTGCTTGCAGGTGTCAGTGTGAAGAAGGGTCAAGAGCAGGTGAACATCTACTGCCCCATCGTGATTTCTGACGCAGGACTGTTCAATACCTACCAGTACTTATTGCCAGAGAATGCCCGCTGTCTGCCAGGTAAAAGACCGGGGCAGGGCTAAATAGACTGACCGACAGACTTTGCCTTTGGTGCTTTCTACCTCTCTCTCTGCCAGGACCTCTGATCCCTGAGGACTGTCCTGTGACAGGTCCCAGGGTCCCACCCAGGCCTGCTTCTCTCCAGGCAGCCATGTTACCTGTTCAGCTTGCCCTTCTTCACTGTATGGTTACTGTTTTCACTGCTCTTATGTAGCTCAGCCCTGAAAACAGGCTAATGGCACCAGCCCCCACCTGGCTGAAGGACCGAGTGCCCCTTTGGGTGTGGAGTTGGGTGCTGCCCCAGAGGAATCCCAGCTTGAGAACTTTTCAGGGATGATGCTTTACCAAGACTCCAGTGCTGGGGTCCTTTGTGTCCAGCACTTTTGGGGGTAGAGATTTTCATAGTTCTGCCTCTCAGAGATGGGAACCAGATATCTGCTGGCCTTTGGGAATGGGAGCACCTTTGTTAAATCTCACTGCTGAGCCGTGAGGAGGTGACTGGAGATGGTTTGGAGAGGAAATTTTTTGAGTGGGAAAGACTGGTCTGACAATATCAGCAAGGGAAGATAAGGCTGGCATGGAGAGGAAGGGCTTGGTATAATTGTGCCTTGTTTGGGACCCAAGATTATATTCTGCCGGTTATATGGTTCTTGGGTCTCTTCTAGTTGGGGAAAGGGAAAGCAGGAGCTCAGAGAAGGTAGTTGCTGTTCTAAGGGGCCTCTGAAGACCTAGGGGTTTCATTCCTGGGCTCCTGGTTCTCTCCATGCTCACCACACCCCACCCAGAGAGGGTGTTGCCAGCAGCGTGACTACTGCTGGATGCTGAACCCAGGTGATAAAAGTGCTTCTGTGGCTCCAGGGCAGTCCACTGCTCCTGGCTATGGCTGTGGAAACTCAGTTCCCCTTTCATCCTCGGTGTGCTCCCACAGCTGGTGTCTGTAAATGGCCTGTTTGCCCACTGTAAGCGTTATAACGCCCCCTTTTGCTCTTGAAAATGGCCTGTTTGGGAAGTTAGATTCTATGGTCACACTACCCATACCGCTTATTTCTTTGCAGCCTCTGGGGTTAGCCATCGTCTTTCAGGAAAGTCTCTTTTCCAGCAGACAGGTAGCCTATCTATCTGATTCCTTGTAGCATCCCCAGCGCCTAGCAGAGGGTTCAGCACATTTTGGGACCCCAACAAGTAGTTGCTAAATGAATCAAGCATAGTAGTGCTAGAGATGGTTCTGGGAATGGAACAAAGGTTAAGAATTAATGCGAGCAATTTCTGGAAAACTGGTCCGGAGTGATTTGTTGAGAGGTGAGGAAGCCCAGCTGTTTAGGTCCGGGGGACATCAGATGGCTGTTGTCTTCCACCACAGTGCTGTTCTTCCCTCCTCTCCAGCTGAATCCTGAAATGCCAAATGTCCACAATGCTGTTCGCATTTGTTTATCTGCATTGCTTACCACAGGAATTATGTATATTCATTCATTAGGTGGCTTATATTAAAGTTAATACTGAAGTCAAGGCTTATAACAAACTACTGTTCACATCTGGTCTTCACAGCATGGAGGCAGGTTGGCCTGAGACTGTCCTGCAGGTGTCGTGGGTCCACCCAGGGAGGCTGGGTGCCAGCTGCTTCTAAAGGTGCTTAGAGTGGGAGTGGAAGTGGAAGAGTAAGAGTCTGGGCTTGCGTCCTTTATAGGCAGAAGACAGGAGAGTAGGCCCCTGCCAAGTCATGTTGAAATAACATAAAATGGCCAGGGCACTAGGCTGACAGCTGAGGATAGGCTGCCAATACCATGAACAGGCAGTGGCGATCTCTGGCACAGTGAGCAGCCCTCACCAGCTCTCTCTGGCAGGTGTGAAGCAGCAGTTGAAGATGGTGCGGCCCAGCCCGAGCATGCTGTCTGTCTTCATTTGCCTACGAGGTACCAGGAAGGACTTGGGGCTGCCGTCTAACAACTACTATGTTTATTTTGACACAGACCTGGACAAAGCGTAAGACATTTGTGTGTATGTGGCGGGGAGAGAGTGTCAGTGTGGGCTACAGCCCACAGGGCCTCTGCTTCCTCCCTGGACACTGGGCAATCAGGATATAGAATGGAAGGAAGTGGGCAAGGATTTACTCCCGGAAGGGCTTTTTCACACCTAGGCTGTGCCTCAGCTTCATCTCTGGGGCCTAGGGGTATGAGGTGGGAGGAAGACAGGTGTACCTGGAGATGAATTGTCCTTGGGGTGGTGGTGGTGGCTGTGAGGACGGAGGCCTCAGGCCTGGCAGTCACACTTGTTTCACTCCCAGGTTAGAACTTCTCTACGCCCAGGGAAAAGGCTGCAGCACACATACCTTTTTTCTTCATTAGTTCCCCATCAGCCAAGGACCCTACTTGGGAGGACCGATTCCCAGGTGGGGCTTAAAGTCCTGTGGGGAGGGTGTTGGGGTGGGAAGTGACTGGGCAGCAGTGACCCAGGCTCTGCATCCCTAGACCGGTCCACCATGGTCGTGTTGGTGCCGTCCTTTTATGAGTGGTTTGAGGAGTGGCAGGAGGAGCCAAAGGGAAAGCGAAGCAGTGACTATGAGACCCTCAAAACCTCTTTTGCTGAAGCCTGTTTGTTGGTTATGATGAAGCTGTTCCCACAGCTAGAAGGAAAGGTAGGTAGACCATGTGGTTGTGGTGACAGACTTCTTGGTACCATTTCTCCCTTTTCTTTGGGGCAGGAGAATAAAACCCTGAGATAACTGAGCCCCAGAGAAGGCAGAGAGCCCACACAGGCATCAGCTCATTCAAGGAGAACAGAAGAGGAAAAGATGAGGGTCTCACAAAGTCTCAGTCCCACCCTATGGCTGCCTTTTTTCCTCCTTAGGTGGAGAGTGTGACTGGAGGATCCCCGCTGACCAAACAGTTCTATCTGGCTGCTCCCCGGGGTGCCTGTTATGGGGCTAATCATGACCTGGGCCGCCTGCATCCTCATGTGATGGCCTCCCTCAGGGCCCAAAGCCCCATTCCCAACCTCTACCTGACAGGTATACTGCCCTGTTTTGCCATGACCTGAGACCCTAGACCTCCCCATCAGCCATAGTCTTCAGTTCATATCCTCGGGTTCTGCTGTCCCCTGCAGCCTCCCACACCCTTAGCTGGGCTGCCTTGGCAGGTTGTGGATCCTGGGCCTGATCTGAAGCCATCTCAGGGTGGCCCTAGCATGGAGGGATAAACATGAGAGCCCTTGCCTTGCCCTCTTCCCCACTTGGGGGGCTGCTCACGGGCCTCTGCTCTTACCTCCTAGGCCAGGATATCTCCACCTGTGGGTTGATAGGGGCCCTGCAAGGGGCTCTGCTGTGCAGCAGTGCTGTCCTGAAGCGGAACTTGTACTTAGACCTTAAGAAGCTTCATTCAAGGATCCGGGCACAGAAGAAGAAGAATTAATTCGGTCAGGAATGAGTCAGAGGAATTCAGCCAGTGCTACGACAAAGCCCCTGACTTAGCCATCATGTCTTTCAGCTTTAGTTTCTGCTCACATATAGCACTCTCATTTGTTTTTGATTTCTGCATGGAGGTCTGACACACATCTAATATAGATCACAGTTCTTTAACTGAAGCTCTTCCATCTGGGGCAAGGGATGATCTTTCATACCTTATATAACATGCTAGCCTTTCTAAAAGGCCCAGTGTGGGCTACTGATTTGGATAGCCTTAATGTCTAATCAAGCAGTGCTCTACGTCCCATGCTCATACTTCCTAACTCTGAACAATCAAACCGAATATTCTTTTGGTCAGAACTCTTGAAAGTGTTGGTCATCCACTCGTAGTGCTGTCCTGCAGTTGTACACTGTTGAGGAAAAAGGGTGCTAATGAGATTAAACAGTGCAAAACATGGGTGTGGTGCTGATTGTATCTGTATAGGTTCAAAGGTGTCCAGATCCTGTTTCTGCTGGTTCCAGTGGCTCTTGCAGAAGGTGGAGAAATGCTTGTGAAAGGTTCAATGTGGTGGTGGGGGCTGGGATAATTACAAGATATAGTAGTTAGCATAGTATATGTTAGAATATCTAGTTCATATGCAGACAGGCCCTGGGTTGGCCTTCCTGACTGGGGAGACACTGGGTTCTCAAAATGGCAGTACAGAGATACCCTCATGGAGCTCAGTACCTGAGCCTCAAAGCTTATCTTTCAAAGATAAACAGCAAAGGGTGATATTAGTAGTCAGGTACAAGACTGGAAAAATGACTTCACTGGGGTTGAAGCAGGCTGCAAGAGCATTCCAGGCCAAGGGTAGAGCAGAGGACAGGTGCCAAGAGGTAACTGAATGAATAATAACAAAGGATCCTGCTACCTCCTAAACCTAGAACATGGGCTGCCCAGTGGGGAAGAGGAGTGGGGCTAGAAATCAGTCATGTCCACCACACAGCTACGGAATGTATAAAGCCTGGGAATGGCATTTCCAGTTTACTGGTACATAGATGGAGATTGGCTGGGAAGGTGAATGAAGGCTAAAGATTAAAAATAAAAAATAAAATGACCTTTCACTTATGTTAAGCCTTATTTCAGTCCATTTCAATGCAATTAACAAATGTAATGGTTTTATAGCTTTAATATTTGAAACATTTTGGTTTCTGTGCAACAATACAAAATTACATCAAGATGGTATTCACAGAAGCAGCTCAAGAAAACATTAGGTACTGAAAAATACTTACCAGACCAAATAAACTTTAAAAAAATTAATTATAGTTAAGTTACAAAAGGCTGAAAATACAAAACATTGCAAAACAGTGGCAGTCTACTAACTGGGTGAACAAAAAAGGAAACCATGTCAATAAGCAATCATTATTTAACACAGTAAACTTCTGAATTAAAGGAATAGCTATCAGAGTATGAAGAGGCTGGCTTGGTTGGCAGCTTCAAATTTCACAGCTCAGACTCAACCCTTTACAGAGGAGTTTCTAAACGTGGATAGTTAGGAAATTCACGTAGCTTGTGGAACTAGCTCAGTTGTGATTCAGTCTTGACCAAGATACACAGTTAAAGTAAACCTGAAAATCTCTTCCCAGGATCCTTACATAAGAGAAGCCATGCCAAACCACCTTGCCAGCAAGTTTTCAGAAAACAGCTGACAGAACTACAAGGTCTGGTGTGTAACATGCTCTCTTCCCTGTTCAAATGATTCAGCACTTCAGAACATGTGCAAAGAGCATGCTACCTTTTATCACACATGCAGCATTATGTATCAAGTTACCCTGTAAAAACAAGGGGCAGGCTTCCTTTTTCTTTTCTTTATTTAAATGACAGGAACTGGAACAATGAGAATTTTAGAGGTTTAGAATTGCCAAGTATTTCATTAAAAGCCATCATGGGAAAAGAAATGCCAAAGTATATATAGCTAGTTGTCAGGTCTTTCCAAGTGGTCTTAGCCTTTTGAGAGAGACTAGCGTTCTACTCTCCCAGAGTCCAAAAAATACTCTTTAAATCTGCTCAGTAATCCAACAGGAAAACAAGCTCCTCTATTAACATCCATGACTGATGCATAGATTCCTAATAGAAATCACCCTTCAACCAAAAGCTGGGGGCAGGAAAGGAAGCACACAGCTGTCTAGAGAGGGGTGCCTGTCATGGCTCCCTGGATTTCATTGCCTGCCCAGCCCACCTCCGTCTTGAGATGCCTCAGCCAGCTAGCCCTCATCCATACAATCTCTAGGAAAACATGCTTCAGTCTCTTTAAAAGATTATGCAGAAAACAAGTTTTTCTTTGGTGTGAGAGATTTCCTTCAGTGCAATTTCTAAAGTGAAACTTAAATTCTACTGTACTCTTTCAGTACAAGAAATGATACTTATCAGAGGTTCTAAAGTGGAGTTACCTGGATTTCACAATACTTACGTGTCCACTTGATGCCAACACTCTTGGTTCCCGAAACCAACTAACCTTTCTGCTCTCTTTATAAACAAAATCCATCAATAAGGGACACAAACCAGTAACCGGAAAGAGCTGTGTGAAACCTCAGTTAATTTGCAACCAGATGTCCTAAACAAAGGAACTGAAGTACCTAAGGAATGTCCCTCTTAACTCTCAGGAGGCCACCTTCTCCCCAGGTTGAGGCCATCATTATTGTTAGCTGTAGACATTAATGTGCATGTACCAAGAATGAGGCACTGGGCCCACAAGGAGAACTAACATTTATGAAGTACCCAGTCCCATGTACACAATACCATACAAACATTTTACAGTTATTACCTCACTTTATTGTTGATTATAACTCTGTAAGATAGGTATGGTTATCATCATTTTACAGAATAATAATAAAAAATAATACTTGTTAAATGCTTAAAAGTATTTAACATGTATTAATGTGTTTAATCCTCACAACAGCTTTGTAAGGTAAGTATGATTATTATTTATCACTACTTTTTGGAGGAAGAAACTGAGGCAAACTGAAGTTAAGTAATTTCCCCAAAGTTACTGGTAAGTAGTTGTGGCCAACCGACTGTTTTTGCTTAGATTAGTTCCCTGCCTTTCCTATGTCTGTGGTATATCATAGAGGACTACATTTCCCAGGCTCCCGTGCTCTCTGGCTTCCAAGTTGATCAGCCAATGGAAAGCACTAGTGAAAGCTTGGAGAGAGGAGGTGAGAAGCCATAGGACCAGAGACACCACAGGATGGAGAGAGAGAGAGGAAGGGGGAGAGGGGTGTCTGTGGTGTCTCTTTCTCCCTCTGTCCTTCCCTCCCTCCCTCCCTCCCTCCCTCTCTCTCTCCCCATCCTGTGGTGTCTCTGGTAAAAGCTACTTCTCCTACGTGGCTCTGGTATCTGCTCTACAGGCCCTCACTCCATGATACTAGCTTCCATCAGGCAGCCTTCGTGGGGTTCTAGATCCCCCCACATGACTCCCGCTCTGGACTTTAACAACATTACCTCCTCCTCCTGTTGGCCCCTCAGTAGAATAGCTTCCTGTTCTTGCATTAGGCTTTATAGCCCTGTCTCATGCCACCAACTCCCTGTATTAAATGCCTTCTGCTTAAAAGACTCAGTCTTTATCTTTTCAGATGAAGAAACAGACTCAGATTTACTCTAGGTTGTAAAACTAATGAAGTACAAAAAAGAGCCAAGAAAAACTGGGAAAATAAAGAAAATGAGAGCCTGTCCTTTTAGATAGCAAAATGTACCTTGAATCTATAGTAATAAAAACAATGTGGCGCACACACAGAATCCATGGAATAAATCAATGAAACAATATCCGGAAACAGCTGTAGGAATAAAAAAATATTTTACTTGTTAAAGGGGGACATTTCAAATAAATAGGGAAATGCTACTAAAGGGATTAACTGACCCATCAATTTGGCAAAAAAATAAAATAAATTTCAGATGGATTGAGGAGCTAAACCATGTGAAAATACTAGAAATAAGTACAGAACTTTTTTTTCCCCCTAAATCTTGGGATTAAGAAAGTTCTTTTGAAGCAAGACTAAAAATACAAAAACCATTAAAGGATAAAGCTGACAGGTTTACACTTTATTTAACGATTTAAAATTTTGATATGGAAAAGAACTCAAAGCTCTAATTAACTTATTGCCTAATTGGCTTTGTTTGGGCTCTCTGCAGTGCTCTCAAAATGGGGAGAGAAGCTCGGACTCAATTTCTTGGTTGCTCTTCTTGTTCCTTGGATGGAGAAATTGTGCCTTTCTAGCCCTTCACTCAGCTCAAGTCACAAGGAGCCACCTCACAAAAGTCAGGAGGTCCTGCCTGCTCCCTCATGGCAGCTTTCAGTTTAATCTTTAAACTACAAAAATGAGATAAGCTCAAGCAAAAGGTATTTGAAAAGCGGAGATGAAGAGGACAGGAATTCTGTATACCTTTTAAGGAAATTCATCCACTTGGTGTACTTATTTGCTCATAGTTGCTTGGGAGAGGGCAAGGAGGAGAGAACAGAGAAGGTTCTGAATAACTGAAAAGTGGGCATCTAAAGCAGCGTGGGAGAGGAGGCATCACCCAGAGCAGGACAGTCAAACAGACACAATTCTTAATTAGCTTATGTTAATTAGTGTGAGGCTTTTCCTCTTACAGAAACTTTAGCATAGAATGTCTTTACTTATTTTTCTCCTATGGTTAAGAATGGTCTCTAAGCTGTTTAAATTATTTTGTTTCTAGTTTGACTGTCTTTTTCCACATTAATTTTTTTCTGAATTAGAGTTTTTTGGTTAACTTATTTAAATACGTACAGTAAAAAGTAAAATAAATTCAAGTATTAGAGGTTTCTGGTTCAATTGCTAATTGGACATTTTGCCCCAATTCAGACACTGAACTTTTCGTCCAAATGTGCTTTGTCTCAAGGATTGTTACCTTTGTGAACTTATTTAATTTTAACCGTTCAAATAAATAAAACTAGTTTTTTATTTCTGAGTAAATAAAACTTTTTGAGGGGGAAAAATTGAAAAAGAAGGTAGATATATCCAAAGAATATCTACGATGCTTTTACCAAAAAAAAAAAAAAAATTCAAGACATACATAAATATGGTCTTTTCTTTGTAAAAATTTAAAAAGTGAAAAGAAACTTACACATGATATGTATATATGTGTATTAAAAGGGAACCCGACAAGTGGTCCACAGCAGTTATCCTCTGGGGAGTGGGAGTGAAAGACTTACTTTTTACCTTATGCATTTCTGTATTCTTTTTTCTTCAAGAAACACATGTTACTATGTAATTTTTTATTCCAATAAAAAAATGTAAGCAAAGCCAGCAAGGCACAGAGAATCCAAGGTGCCTCATGACCCCAGGCTCATCTGGTCATAGAGAAGATGGGAGGCTGGTGGAGGGAATGACCACTGAGCAATGGGGTGGATAGAAAAGGAGGATGAGGACCTTCCAGGCCAGGGGAGTATGAGGGGAAAAAACAATAAAGTCCTCAAGGCGGCATGGGGATGATCAACTGGGTTGGAGTCCGAGGGGTATGTGGAAACTGAGGAGAATGTAGGTAAGGAAGGCAACGGACAGACTTAATTCTGAGAGGATGGGGAGCTATTGTTTTGAGGAGAATGATCTAGATGGCAGTCCCCAAAGTGTGGTTCAGAGACCAACAGGGGTCCCGAAGACGCTTCCAGGGTCTGTGAGGTCAAAACATTTTTTATAACAATACTAAGATATTACCTGCCTTCTTTACTCTCATGCTATCCTGAGTATTTGGTGGAATTTTCCAGAGGCTACATGACATGTGATGGCATTATCATTCTGATGTTTGAACCTGTAATTTTTTTTAATGAATTAATAAATATTTTTAAATTTCCCATATTTAATTTTTAATGCAATAAATATTAATAGATATAATCTTCATAAACAAAACTCTTTGGGGTTCGCTTAGCAAACTGTCTTCAAGGGTCATCCATGTTGTAGCATGTGTCAAAATTTCCTTCCTTTTTAAGGCCAAATAACATTCCATTGTATGTATATTCCACATCTTATTTACCCATTCACCCACTGATGGACATTTGGGTAGCTTCTACTTTTTGGCTATTAGAAATAATGCTGCTATGATCATGGACGTACAAGTATCTCTTTAATTAAGTCTCTGATTTCAATTCTTTTGACTATATACCCAGAAACGTTCGTCGTTTTAAGCCACTAAATTTGGGAGTAATTTGTTTCATAGCAATAGATAACTAATAGAGGAGCGGATTTGAGAGATATCATAAACAGAAACTTTTTCTCCCATTCTATTATGAAAATTTCCCATGTATAGAAAAGTTGAAAGAACTTTTCAAAGGACATCCATATACCACAACTGAGATTAAACTATTGATAGTTAGCTATATTTAGTTTTAAATTAGGTTAAATCAAATGCAATTGCTGTTTTGATAGGTTAAAAATTATATAATATTGACAAATGTCATATGGTTCAGTCTTATATCTTTCTACATTTTTTCTGAACCATTTTAAAATATGTTGCAAACTTCAGATATTCCGCCTTTAAGTATTTGAGCGTCTCCTAAACATCAAGTTATTCTCCTCCATAAGTAAACACCATTATTACATCTATGAAAATTAATATCACTTAAGAAAATTCCCTAATAAAATCTAATATATATATTTCCAAATTAAAATTTCTCTGGCAGTGCCTAAATGTGTTCTGTAGCTGGATTTCTGAACTAGAAAATATGATTCATATATTACATTTGGTTATTATGCCCCTTTAGTCTCATACACTTCTAAAAGAAAGATTCTCAGCTCCATGTCCTGAAAAAGGTCTTCAGGAGATCTCTGATAGTCTCATCGCTAATATACAATTGTGTGTTTGTGTGTGTGTGCACAAGCATGTGTGTATGTTGGTGAATAGATGTACTTTTGGGAGGAAGAGAATCCATAGTGTTCCTTAGCTTCCTAAGTGATTCACCAAAGGTTGAGAACTGGTGATTTGAAAGTAATATGTGATTGACTAGAAGAGAGAGAAAAGCGAAACACCATGACTGAGAAACAGTTCACCAGGAGGCTGATTTTGAGGGGATTAGCATGGCTTTTGATGAGTAATGTAACCTCTCTGTCTATAATTTAGGAATAATAGCATTGGTCTATCTACCCTGTGGAAAGGTGCATGTGAAAACACATGTACCTCAGAGATGGCTCAGAGACCATCAAAATCTATGCCAATGTTGGTTTCTAAAATTACAGGGAATTCAAATTTCTGAGACCTTTGCACCCCAGTGTATCCACACTGCACTGAAGAAATTGTGACGTCATCAGCTCATATTTTGCATTTCCCCTTCTAGTCCCAGAAATGGAACCTGAAGAGAAGATGAGGTCTGGGCTCGATTCTTGATTGATGTAATATCTGTACGTCCACACATCATTGCTCTTGCATTGTCTTGCTGAGGGCCTGCCTGGCAGCTTGGCTAGACTCCTGCCTAGAAATGGGATGAAATGGGAATAGCCCAAAACTGGTTATTTACTCCCAATGGAGCCCTTTCTCAGGGACTTAACTTCCCCCTCTTACCATAGGTAGCTTGCACAATATCCTTCCTATGGGAAATGGTAATCTTATTTTTCCGTACTTCTTTCAGAGGCCCTGGAGTATTAAGTATTTCTAAGGGAATTTGTGCCTAGGTCAGGGTGAGTGTGAGGAAGGGGAGGAAATCACAACCCAGTCTTCCTTGGCCATTTCAAGCAAGCAAGGTAAGGATGATGAATGCCAGGTGGCTTGTGAAAACTAGAGCCCTTTCTTGATTGCAGTTGAGGAGAAAGAGCTACAAAACCATAATGATTTTGATTTTAACGAAAACAGCCTCTGTATTGATAATAAGCTTAGGATGATTTAGTTGGGCAAATTCCTAACAATAGTTCCTCCAAGTTCTATGCCACCTTTTATTCTCGAATGCCTTCTGAATTTCTCATTGTAATATCTTTATGAACCCTGGCGAGTTTAAACACAACCATTCTACTACTGTCACCTCTGAATTCTGTTTTATGTTCTTGAAATGGTTAAGATTTTTTAGGTGTTAATTAATCTTTCAGTAGCTTTCTATTTAATAGCTAGGAACTTGACCAAGTTATGTGATCCTTATAAAACCTTAGACTCTTTGGGCACCAGTAAGAAGATGAAGTCTAACAGATGTTGAGTGTGGATTAGCTGGTGACCTAATAGTTGGTAAGCTTTTTAACATCTCTAAGCCTTGATGTCCTCAGAATTCATTTGACAAATACATTTTGAATGTTTACCATATGCAAGCACTGTTCTAGGCACCAGGGGCACAAGAGTAAACAAGAAAGAGATGCTCCTGGCTCTGATTGAACTTATCACAAGATGTGGATACTAAAAAGATTGCATAATTAAGTAGTTAATTCCAAATGCAATGATAACATCTACCTTGGCAGATGTTGCGAGGATTAAAAGAGTCAGGCAAATTAAAAACTAGTGTCAAGATGCGATTTATTAGTTTTGCTAACAGTCCTAATTGGAACAAATATGTGTTGGGTATTAGTTCTTCCTAATTTTTTGTAATACAGTTGAGCCTTGAACAACATGAGTCTACTTAATACACAGATATTTTTCAATAAACGTGCATGGTAAAGTAAATGTATTTTCTATTCCTTATGATTTCCTTAATGACATTTTCTCTAGCTTACTTTATTATAAGAATACGGTATATAAAGCATATAACATACAAAATATGTGTTAATCGACTGTTTATGTTATCGGTAAGGCTTCTGGTAACAAGAAGCTATCAGTGGTTAAATTTTGGCCGAGTCAAAAGTTATACACGGGTTTTCAGCTGAGTAGAGGGTCAGCATCCCTAACTCCCATGTTGTTCAAGGGTCAAATGTATTTAAATGGTTAGAAGTAACAGCTGTCATGTGACTTAGGTGTGTGTCCCTTTTAGCAAATAGAAAGACAAGCATTTCTCCTTATGTTGGGAAAATGGTCTTCCCAACTAAAGAAAGAGGCTGAACTTGTTGCTAATTGCTGTCAGGATTAACATTAACTAGACCCTCCTGCCTAAATTCTGAGCCCTCAGCCCCAGGGGAGTGGAGGGTGTGGGCACAAAGTTTTGTGAAGGGTCTCTGAATCCTGATGTACACCAAGTATTGTTCATAGTGTTAAGGGTGGAAAATTTTCAAATGAGCCAACTAGCTAAGTCAGCTACAGGAAAGAAATATCTTTAGATACCAGAAGTTGTCCTACTTGCTTGGGTGTGGTTTAGGAGGTGTATTGTATAAGATATGAAGATGGCCAATGTCTGCTTCTGTAATCCACTTACTCGTTAACCAAGGTGTAGTACTAGGTGATGTATTGTGCTAATGGCCAATTTCTGCTTCTGTAATCTGCTTGCTCTTTCTAAGCTTTATAACTGCCTCACTCTCAAACCACTCTCAAACCGCGTGCTAGAGAGTCAGTCACTGGCCAGCTAATAAAGGCTCATAATTAATCTCAATTGGCTCTGTGGGTCTTAGAATCGTTCACGCCATAACAATAGAATGAATACATAATTTGCCCACATATGAACATTACTGCACTCTATGTAGATGCTGATGTGATTAACGCAGTATAGATTCTTTTAAATGAATTAACAAAGTCTTACTAACATTTTTTTCATTACATTTTTCTCAATAAAATCTTATTCTAACTCTTCCTGGCTTGAACCTTTAACAGCTGCTCACTGCTTAGGATAAAGTCCAAATTCTCTCTCAGGCAGCACAAGATTCTGTTGATTTTTCTTGGCATCTGCCACCCCACCCCTGTCTATCCACCAAGCTCTAACATGAAGTCTTCCCTAGGCCATGACTTAGAGCCTTCAGCACTCAACTCAATACTTGTTCTGGCATGAATAGCTCTAGAGCTCTTGTGTGTGGAAAGATACTGTTAAAGAGCTCAAAACAGTCAGGAAGCTTTGGCTAGAAATAAATGACAAAAGTTTATTCAAGGGTTTTGAGATTTGTGAATCAAAAACACTACCAGAGTGTTTTGAAGAAGAAAGACAAGTTTGAGAGTTTTTATAGTAAAAAGCACACATTTGTGAAAAGTCCATCCTGCATTCTTAGCCTACATATTCGCTCAGGATGGGAGTCCAGTGGTCTGGATAATGGATGCCAGGTAGTCTGGATAATAAAATACTCTTTCTTAAGCATGCCAGGTGGTTCTCTCTCTCTCTCTCTCTCTCTCTCTCTCCCTTTCCTCTGGGAGTCATCCAGGCCCAGGCAGAGGTGAGATCCCCTTAGCCTTCTTTCTCTGTCACTGTTGCATAAATCATGCCTCACTGCGTCCCTCCAAAGAAGTGCACAAGCCATTTTCTGATTAATAGTCATTTTCCTTTCAAGGGTTTAAAAAATAAACAATTTTGGAAGTCACGAAACTTCTCAATGTCAGTTTTCCATGGCTCTTTCTTTAATGTTATATGGAAACTCAAGTTCCATGATGCCCCATGCCTTTATGTACTATGCATTCAAATTATTCAAATCTCTAGGGCATCATTAATGAAGATGGGAAAGGGGGTATTTTTACTCTTCTCCCCATCCTTAAAACCCTCGAAAGAAAGAAAAAGAAGTAACTCCATTTTTTAAAAAATGAGAGAAAAATAGAGCAATCACTCCATTTTTATTATGAAATATCATACTAATGAAAGAATGTACATAATATATGTGTACACTTTAACTAATAACAATAAAATGAACACATGTACCTACTAACCAGCTTTTAAAAATGTAATTTAACTAGTGCCTTAGAAGGTCCTGTGTGGATTTCCCTAGTCACACCCCTTTTTCCCTCCAGGCCGCATCTTGAACGAGAGTGCCCTGGTTATAACTTCCTAGCAGCCTCTCAGCCTTATCTGGCATTGAAGTGCTCTGCTCGCACCTACAGTCAAGTGCCAGAACTCTTGTCCTAACTTCCCAGGTTACCCAGAGATCCTCTGTGGCTTTACAGAAGGGACTTACCCAAACCCTTCGGTGCAAGTCAAGAACTCAGGTGTCCAGCCTGCTCGGTGGGATGAGCTGTGCTGAGGCCTTACTTCATTCACCCTCTGGGGCCGGGTCAGGCTCTCTCCAGAGGCTTCTTCTCAGCTGATTTCTGGCTCCCAAGTGGGGATTCAGGTTACACCTGTATTGGGAGCAGTGACACCACAGCGGCCAGAAACACACTGAACTTTGTGTCTCCAACCCCATTTTCAGCTTTACACTCTCTGATCTGATCATATACTGCTGCGTCCCTGACCATCAAGGTTGATAAGAAAAACCCTAGTTTATTAAGGTGTAGCCAGGACCCTGTAATGTCCGTGAGATTTTATTCTCTACTTAGGTCAAGACCAGCGACTTCCTAGAAATAGTTCATTTGATCTTGACACAGTTAGAAACAACTCCAAAAAGGATATTCCAAGTAGATTGCTCAGATTCCCTTGGTAGTGGGAGTGGGGATCATATTAACTGGTCAGGTGGTCTCTAAGTTTGCCTATTTTTGCCTAGGAAGTTCTCAAAGGCTTTCCAAGTATTTCTGTTAAGACGACTAGCCTTTTGTTGAGTAGCCTCTGCCCCTGGACGTGAAAGATAGATACCATAGAAACTTGGAGACAGCCGTTGCCCCAGTGTCTGGACTCTTTAATAAGAGCCTATTCTCTCCTGCTACAGAGCTTCGGCATTCCAGGGCTTAGCACCAGACTCTTGAATCAGTAAGAGCCTGTGTTACTTGCCCATGATGTGCCAGAAGCCATTTAATGCCTTTCTTTGCTGCCTGAAGGTCCAGCCAGCAGGGTGCAGTTAAAGCCACAGGGTAGTGTTATTAGGTCATTACAGGGAATGTGTTTAAAGATAAGGTGCACCTACCTTGGGGGCTACTCAGGAACAAACATATTCTGTACATGGAAGTACCTGCACCTACACTGGTTACACATCCTGATGCAACTGCAAGATTCCCATTTTAGCAGAGACATCCTTAGCACATGAATATTTTTAATAAAAGTGTGTTAAAACTAGCATTTAAAAATTCTAAACAAATTCATTGTTTTAATAACAGCTTCCATGTACAGTGGAATTGTGGTTGAATTTTTGTCAATATTGTTTATACATATTTTTTAAATCTTGCATATTTATAGGACTTCACAGATTTCTGCCGATTTTCGAAGTAAAGTTTTTGCATCAATAACAGGTGATAAACCTGTGCTGGTGGTCCTCCAGGCCACGCCTCTTCCTGTCTGCCTGTCCTGGAGGTGAAGGACAGGCCGCCATGCTTCTCCTCGCCATCAGGGGTCGCCCTTACCCATGGAACCAGTGCTCGAGTCCCTATGGAGGCCTGAACCCCAGAGATGGGACTGAGGTCTTTGGTCTTGTGTACATAGTTAGATGACCTTGGCCCGAGGTCCAGCATTCATCTCCCCTTTAGTATCAGCTTTTCCACTGGTAAAGGTGGGGAGAGTGCTCTCAAGGCCTTCCACACCCATCCAGGAAGGATGTGGGGATAGAGACACATCCGGGAGCAGCAGTGCCTGCTCTTTCCTAAGGGGGAGGTAGACGGTGGGGCAGATTTTTTGGTCTCTCTCTGCTCACCAGTCTTAGGAGAAAGGAACAAGGATGCAGTGGAAACAGGAGATGCCTGGTTCCTGGGCTCTGAGCTAAGAAAGGAGCCTAAGCAGGACCATATTACATCTGGCCAGGGAGTTAGGGGTTAGGGAAATGGGGAGGGGTCGAGTGCTACGGAGGGTGGGGGAGAAATACATGCCCCCTTCCACTCAGGAAGGTAGAGGAAAGAACCCTTTAGGGGGAGGGCAAGATAGGTCAAAGGTACTTAGAGAAGAGTTCTTGGTAATCCATCTGCATTTAGAGAAGGCAGTTGTCTGCAGATAACAGGGAAAGGGCCTCATGTACTGTGCTCAGTCTAGGTCTGGTGGTTGATGTCCAATGCGCAGGAAAGGAGCAAGCTATGGGCCTTCCAGAGGAGAGAGATGAAGGATGTTTGCAGAGAAGTTGGCTTTGAGTAAGATTTGAATATGCAGTTCCAACAAATATTTTTTGGGAACTCGCTATGTGCCAAGCTGTGGGCTGGCCCTGTGTAATTTGGCTATGAAACAAACACAGCCACTGCCCATTTAGAGAGTTTACAGTCAAATGGGAATCTATAGTCTAGTCTGGAAATAAACCTGTAGATTTCATTGTGGTGAGAGTGTGGGGTGATAAACCGCCCTGGTTGGGACTCCTGCTGAGGGTCACTTAAGCTGTGGCCTGAAGGAAGGAGCGCTGCAGCAGAATGGCAGGTGCAGAGCCCGGGGATAAGAAGGGACCTATTTGAGACCTGAAAGAGATGAAAGAAACCATGTAACATAAGTGTTTGCACCTTACCCGGGCTTTTTTATTTTTATTTTTTTTTAGAAAATGACAAAGTGTTTAATGATAATCCTCAGTAAAAAAAAAAAAAAAAAAAAGCTCAGACTCACACAGGCTACACAGAATAGCCATATGGCTTTTGGCTGTCTCTTCAGTAATAGATGAGGGCGTAAATCTGCCACATTATCAGATCGAGGTCTCTCCATTCTGGGCTCCAGCAGGAGCACCTTCCTCCCCAGCTGAAACTTCTGCCTGATTTTTGGGAACATTTGTATAGTTCATCAACTGGGATTGCAGAGAAGAAGACAACCAAAGAAGCTATGTTTGATCTGCATAATCGAGGTGGAGGGGGAGAGGAAGGAAGAAAGTAGCTTATACAATAAAACGAGAATGGATTTGGGAAGTGGGGATGGCGTACATATAAAAGAATCTTTTTTTTCCTTTTTTCCTGTTTTGCTATACATTAAGAGCACCCTCCCTTATTGTATTCTCTAAAGACTGAGTAAAGATCTAAATTTCTTCCGATTGAAATTTCCTTAAGGCAATAGGGTACATACAAGAGTAGGCCTCCTGGGGCTCCAATCATGTTGGAACCACAGAGAGAACGTGAGTGTGAGTGAGTCCATGGGAAAAAATGGAGGAACTGCAGCAGGAGAAGTGAGTAGGGGCCTGATCTACCCACTTAGGGGCCAGTAAGAAGCATTTGGTCTCCATTTAAGGGGCCATGAGCTGTCACTCAAGGGATTTAGGCAGAGCTGTGACAGGACACA